>NW_027187322.1:5082760-5109831 GCF_028583685.1 Petaurus breviceps papuanus
CACACACACGCACACACAGACGCACACGCACACACACATACACATGCACACATATACACACAGACACACGCACACACACATACACACACGCACACACATATACACACACACACACACATACACACACGTACACACACGCACACACACAGACACACACACAGACACACACGCACACACATGCACACACACATACATACACAGACACACACACGCACACACACATATACACGCACACACACGCACACACACACGCACACAGCTCTGCTGTATCCTCCAAAGAATGGAAGCTTGATGCTTACTTGGCAGACAGGATATGCCTTAATAAAACCTGTCAGTTGGAAGTTCGGGGGAGTGACCTCACCCAGAGTCCGCTCAGCACATCCATCATGCCACCAATAAGGCACCTTCCAGCTCTATATCCATGACCTTATGATGGGAGCACCCCAACTTCACTGGGGCATGGATCTCAGCCCAGAACAATGCAGGAAGTAAGTGTTTATTTACTGATAAAGGGGAAAGAGAGAGTAAATTCTTTCATGGGAGGCTCAGCCCAGGGGCCCTTGCTACGGGAAGGTTTCTACACGCCATTGCTCCACCCACAGTCTCTTCATTCGCAGGTGATGTATGAGCACGCGCTTGCATTTACAGGGGGACGCCCACATCCTTCTTGTATTTCTACAGGGACATGTTGGACCCTCCCCAGCAGAATGGAAACGCCTTGAAGGCAAAAAAGCATCTTGTTTATAGTCTGCCTGCTGTAAGAGATTAATAACGTGGGGCTGCATTCAAGGAGGGAGCAGCGAAAGCAGCACAGGGCCGACCCTCTGGTCCCAGCTAGCCCAACTCCTCTCTTCACAGATGAAGAAACAGAGGCAGACAGCCCCCCGTCACACAGCTAGAAAGTGTTGGGGCAGGTCCCTGACTCCGAGTGCCTGCATTCTGTCCTATGCACCTGAACGACCCTGAGAAGGTGCCCCGCCTTGTGATGTACTGCCATAAAAATGAAGGCAGGAATCATGGAGATAAGGACCTTGCGCAACACTCCTGTGTCGTCCCAAAATGGGATGAGCTTGGTTACTATTTAACCAATTGCTCTGTGCTCTATGAGCCTTTCTGTGGCGCCGAGGACAAGTGCAGGAGGCACTAGACTGGGAGAGCCACTCTCCCCGGGTCCCCTGGTTAGCTACAATGTAGCCACTCTCAGGGCCCCTGCCTTGTCATTGTCACTGTTTCCTCAGGATATGCTACACTCTAGACCAGAGAGTGGAGTGGAGACCATGCCCTTTTATTCTCATTTCCTCAAAACCAAACCAATGGCTTTTAAGGGAAGGGGAAGAACTTTCAGCTTCCTTTCTGTTAGTGTGGAAGGATGAATTAAAGTGAAAGCAGCCCCCTCCCCCAAGCCTCACTGTCAACCACCACCCAAGGTCTACAGCTCCTACAGACCTGGCTGCTGGACACTTCATTGGGGTTCCACCAAGTGGGGGGAAGAGGTGCCCTCTAAGGGCCTTCCCAGAACTTTCTTCAGCAAACATTCACTAAGTGGCGACTATATTAGGCAATGCACCTTGCCAGACCAAGCAAAACACTTTCCCTGCCCTCAGAAAGTACCCAGTCACTGAGGACATCCAACATTTACACAGATAAGAAAATAGAAGATGTTTTAAGTGGAGGAATGCTCCCTGAGTGTCAGTTTCTTCATCTACAAAATGGGGTCAGAATCCTCTCAGAGATACTAAATGTAAGAATCAAGTGAGATAATGACGTTTTAAGGCATATAATATACTAATTTTAAATGATACTTATTTGAGTGGATTATTTGCTAATCATCCTCAGTCCAAGTCACACTGGCAGTCATGGCAGGTAAGGATGATTAGTATTCTGGTGAGACAAAGAGCTGCTGCTTCCAGGCGTCACAAAAATGATCAGTCCTCAACGAATGGATCTGACTAGCTTAGCAAGATTGAGGTCGGGTGCCCAGTGACAGACAGGTCCAAACCTCCAGTACCCTCCCTCCTCACCGTTTCCTCCTCATTCCTAAGGTTGATTGAAGAGAATGGGCTTTTCTCACCTGTGCTTGGCACGATGTTCTGTGCCAGGGTTTTTATGGGGATGTATCCTTTGACCAGTCTCCATCTGTTTCCTTTATGACTCTTTTCCCCTCCTACCCTCAGACCTTGAGCTCCACTCCCACTGAAGGACAACTGACATTCATTAAGTACAGATCACACATGTCTGAACCAGGGTATACGTATACCTATTAGAGTCAGCCTCAAAGTCAGGAAAACCCTAGTTCATAGGTCCCCTCCAACACCTACACTGACTGTATGACCCTGGCCAAGCCACCCATGGAGAAAGTAGAGACCTGCCTTAGTGGAGGGACTCTGCATCTGGGAGTTCCTTGGCCTAGTGAAGTCACACTGACATATCCTGGCTTCTTCCTTTAACACTGGTGCCTATTGAGACTTTTCACTAATATCTGAAAATCAAATGTTAAAAACTCCACTGCTTCCCTCCCATCTTGTCCCCAAACTTTCTCTATCCCCCAATCAGCACTGAATGACATCATGGTGCCTCCACCTCCAGTCCCTGTTAATACCTCCTGCCAATTCCCGTCTGGACCCTTCTCTTGGCCCTGCTCCTGCTTGGCTGTATCTAGAGGTACTCTCACAATCCAGGCCTTCCCCTATCTCACAGTCAGGCAACATCCTAACTGATCTTCTCCAAGCCATCGCACACATGGACATACTTCCCCAACTGCCACTTTCAAACATGCTAGTCCCTGGGCCAGAGCATGGTATGAGCAGCTCCTGCAAACACTGGTGGCATTGACAAAATGCTTTAAGGCTGGCCAAGCTCTTTCTACACATTATTACCCCATTGCAGGAGGCAGCAAGAACCGAAGGTATCATCTCCACTTTGCAGATGAAGAGGAAACAGAGGCTCTCACCCTAAGAAGCACGTACCTCAATAATGGCAGCCACCGGGGAGGCAGAGACAAAGGCAGAACTGTCCCTGCCCACAAGGAGCTTACAATATTCTCCACAGATAGGGAGATACACAGGAAAGGGAGCACAGGATCATTTCAGCAAATAAGCTAGTAGGAATGGCTAATCATGGAAAGGGAAAGATGGGTTCAGTTCTAAAGGAAACTAGATGAGGAAGGAAGCTGTCCCAGGCAGGGGCACAGTCTGGGCAAAGGCAGGAAGGCCCTAATAGCAGAGGTCTGACCTAGGTCATTCTCCTACACAATACACTCCAATGGCTCCTGATTGTCTCTGGATCAAAGAGAACCTCCTTGTTTATCAGCCGTGGGAGATATGACTCCCCACTCAGTGTGCCATGATTCAGTCAAAAGGGCCTTTTCTCTATTGCTCACACAAAACACTCATTTCAAGGCCTCATTTCTAAAATATACCGAGAACTGAGTCAAATTTATAAGAATACAAGTCATCCTGCAATTGATAAATAGTCAAAGGACATGAACAGGCAGTTTTCAGAGAAAGAAATTAAAGATATCTAAAATCATATGAAAAAAAATGCTGTAAATCACTATTGATTAGAGAAATGCAAATAAAAACAATTCTGAGGTATCACATCTCACTGGTCAGATTGGCTAACATGACAAAACAGGACAATGATAAATGCTGCAGAAGATGTGGGAAAGTTGGAACACTAATGCATTGTTGGTGAAGTTGTGAACTGATCCAACCATTCTGGAGAGCTATTTGGAACTATGCCCAAAGGGCTATAAAAATGTGCATACCCATGGGGCAGCTAGGTGGTGAAATAAGTAGAGCACCAGCCCTGGAGTCAGGAGGACCTGGGTTCGGATCCTGCCTCAGACACTTCACACACACACCCACACACAAACTAGCCATGTGACCTTGGGCAAGTCACTTAACCCCAATTGCCCTATCCTTCCCCCCTCCAAAAAAAATAGGTGCATATCCTTTGACCCAGCAATACCATTTCTAGGGCTGTATCCCAAAGAGATCATACAAATGGAAGAAGGACCCCTATGTACAAAAATATTTATAGCAACTCTTTTGGTGGTGGCAAAGAATTGGAAATCAAGGGGATGCCCATCAATTGGGGCATGGCTAAACAAGTTGTGGTATATGAATGTAATGGAATACTATTGTGCTATAAGAAACGAGGAGCAGACGGACTTCATAATAACTCAGAGAGACTTAGATAAACTGATGCTGAGTTAGGGAAGCAGAACCAGGAGAGCCTTGCACGCAATCACAGACACAGCATATCTGTGATGACTAATGTTGATAGACTGGGCTCTTCTCAGCAGTGCAGGGTTATAGCACAGCTCCAAAAGCCTCATGATGGAGAGGGCCGTCCCCGTCCGGAGAGAGAATGACAGAGTCTGGATGGAGACTGAAGCCAACTCCACGCTCTCTCTTCTTCATTTCTTCTCCCTCACTGTTCACTCCATTGGTTGTAATCCTTCTTTACAACTTGGCTAACGTTCAGTGTGAAGGTACGTGCAGAACCTGCATCCGACTGCACGCTGCCATGGGCTTGGGGGGTGGGGGGAGGAAAAGGAGGGGGAGAAACTTTGGAACTCAAAACCTTATGGAATCGGCTGTTGGAAACTGAAAGGAAACAGCTTTTTAAAAAAATACACCACCACCACCACCACCACTCGTTTCCCATTGCTGTTCCTTTACTCAGGCAGGCCCCTGTACCTATAAAGCATGTCTTCCTCCTTACCACCGCCTCACAGAATCCTCTCCTTTCAAGACACAGATTAACTGTTACCTTCCACCCAACTAGAGAGTTGTGCTCCAAACTGAAAGGCGATACCCCCAAATAATGTGACAAATGGCTTCTGTGTCAATGAATTCGAAGACTCAATAACAATTAATAAACATTTTAAAAGCACCTACCAGGCCTTGTGCTAAGTGCTGGGGATACAAAAAGAGGTAAAAGGCAGTCCCTGCCCTCAAGGAGGTCACAGTCTAATCCAAGAGACAACACGTAAACAAATATATTCAAAACAAGTTCTACACAGAATAAATAAGAGATCGTAAGTGGGATTCGCATGGGGCTTGCTGTATTGGAGTGGGATCGCTTCTGGCCAAAATTATAGAATCCTAAACCTGGAAGGGAGCTTAGAGGCTGCCCAGGCCAAGGCCTTCATTTTGCAGATGAGGAAACTGAGGCCCAGAGAGGCAAAATAATTTGTCCAGAAATTAACAACCAGTCAGGACTCAAATTCAGGGTCTCTGATTCCAAATTCAGCCCTCCTTCCTATTTACTTGTTTGTTTTAACATAAATGGATACTTAAAAAAAATCAAAGGCCTTCTCTCTCTATATATAGATCTTGCTGTCATTTTCTCTTGTTAAAGTAATTTAATGCAGATTAATTCCCTGCTATTAAATGATCTCTCCTTCCAGTTGTAAATTCTGCTTGGTTGTAATAATGCTTCTGATAAGTTTGAGTCAATACTTGATTACTTTTGGTCATTAATAATATTAATACTCATTAATAATAACAGCTGCCATTGAGATCAAGCCTTTAACTTGGCCAAGTTTTTTTTTTGTGTGTGTGTAGAAAGAAAATTCTTTACTGACACTGTCTCATTGGAACCCCAAGAACAATCCCCTTAGGTATGTGCTACAGACATAATCATGCCCATTGTACAGATTAGCACTGGGATAAAAACCAAAACTCAGAAATTTCAAGGGACTTGCCCTTGGCCAAGTCTTTTGTTGCTGCTGTTCTCATTAACTTCAATATTCATTTTAAAAATTTTGAGTTCCAAATTTTCGCCCTCCCTCGCACCCTTGAGAAGGCAAGTAATATATCACTTATAAATGTGAAGTCACGCAAAACATATTTCCATATTAGCCATGTTGCAAAAGGAAACAAAAAAAGAAACAAATAAAAGTGAAAAAATATCTCCTTCCATGTGCACTCAAAGTCCATAGTTCTCTCTCTGGTGGTGGATAGCGCTTTTCCTCATTGGTCCTGTGGAATTGTCACTGATCATTGTCTTGATCGGAGTAGCAGAGTCTTTCACAGCTGATCATCGTAACTTACTGTGTAGATTGTTCTCCTGGTTCTGCTCACTTCACTTTGCATCAGTTCATATGAGTCTTCCCAGGTTTTTCTGAAACCATCCTGCTCATCATTTCCCATAGCACAATAGTATTCTATCACAATCATATGCCACAACTCGTTCAGTCATTCCCCAACTGATGGCCATCCCCTCAGTTTCCAATTCTTTACTGCCACAAAAAGAGTTGATATAAATATTTTTGTACAAATAGATCCTTTTTCTTTTTCTTTTACCTTTTTAGGAAACAGACAGTATTGTTGGGTCAAAGGGTATGCACAGTTTGATAGCCCTTTGGGTGTAGTTTTTTTCCACATCTTCTCCAGCATTTGTCATTTTCCTTTTCTGTTGTGTTAGCCAATCTGATAGGTGTGAGGGGGGTATTCAGAGCTGTTTTGATTTTCATTTCTCTAATCAACAGCAATTTAGAGCATTTTTTCATGTGACTTGATTTCTTCTGAAAACTGCCTGTTCATATCCTTTGACCATTTATCAAGTGGGCAATGGCTCTTATTTTTCAAATTTGAGTCAGTTCTCTTTATAGTTGAGAAATAGCTATAAATTTTCCCCCTAATTTCCTGCTTTCCTTCTACGTTTAGCTGCACTGGTTTTGTTTGTATATATAAAAAAATAACTTCATGTAATCAAAATTATCCATTTTACCTCCTGTGATTCTCTCATTATCTCTTGTGTGATCATAAACTCTTCCCTTATCTAAAGATCTCACAGGTAAAGTATTCCATGCTTCTCTAATTTGCTTATGCTGTCACTCTATATGTCTAAATCATGTACCTATTTTGTCCCCATCTTGGTACATGTTGTGAGATGCTAACCTATATTTGGTTAAGTCTTCTGTGCCAACACAACACAACCTTCAAAGACCAAAGCCAAGACTGGACCCAAGAGTCTCCTACCTCCAAGTCCAGTAGGCTCAGTATGACACCAGTCAGCCTTGGTCTCTGGGTATGTTTTATCTTAGTTTGGGTTAAGCTAGGTGGCACCACAGTGGATTGAGTGCTGGGATTGGAGTGAGGAAGACTCATCTTCCTGAGTTCAAATCTGACCTCAGATACTTCCTAGCTATGTGACCCTAGGCAAGTCATCTAACCCTGTTTGCCTCAGTTCCCTCATCTGTGAAATGAGCAGGAGAAAGCAATGTCAAGCCACCCCAGTATCTCTGTCAAGAGAACCCCGGGTGGGGTCACAACCGAAACAAGTGAACTACAAAAGGGGAAGACCCCAGTACAACACAGCCCTCCCCCTCCTACTTGAAAAGAGTCAGAGCGGAGCCTTCACATGGTGGTCGGCACAGAAATATTTCTGGAATGACCCTCGATCTCACAATGTGCTCTCTCTGCCACAATCTCAGCTAGGGAAATACAATCAATGGCCAGCATTCTTCACTTCGGGTGAATTTCTGATCAGGGCATTTTCTTCTCACGATGATCTCTTCTATGGAAGCATCAAAGTCCCAGCCCAAGATTCTGATGGGGCACATCTTAGTGGAGGGGCAGGGAGGCAGAGGGGGTAGCCAGCTTGGGAGCCTGGAAGGCCTGTGGATCAAGTCCACCTAGGACACACACTTCCAGGACCCTGCATTAGGCATCTCCAAGAATTTTAACTGCACAAACTTCTCAGCAAGAAAAATTCGAGTCTTCTCTATGTGTTCATTAACTTATTCATAAATGCTACTTTGTATCTGTATTGTCTTCTCCCATTAGACTGAGCTCTATAAGGGTAGAGACTGTTTTTTTCTTATTTGTATCCCTTGAACTTAGTACAGTGAATGCCACATAGTAGGTGCTTAATAAATGTTCATTCACTATGACTATGTTCAGGAACCATTGTACTAATAATTATGTACAACATGCGAGCAAAATGTACATTTTAAAAGGATGAGATAAATATGAAATGATATTTTATTCTAGCAACAATAATAGACCCCTGGTGCTTACTGAGTAGGGGAGTGACAAGGCCGGAGCTGCCCCTTGGTGGCTCTAGGGAGAGTAGGAGAAAGGCCATGGGGCAAGGGCACCTGAAGGGTGGGCTCTTGCCAGGGATGCACAACACACGTTTGGTGATTGATTGATGGCACCCCCCTGCACCGCTTCATCGCTCGGCCTTCCAACGAGGCCAGAGATCCATCCGGTCTCCATCCACTGGAATGATTAATTACAGACAGAAACTGAGGTTGCTGTTGCAATAGGCAGTGAGTCCATGACAGCTAGCAGGGAGACCATAGGAATGACAAACATAACCCAACCAGTGCCAGCACCTTCAAATGACTCATGTGCTCAGGCATTCCCAGAAAAATTACACAAGCCACCCTAAGCTACTGCCAATTTTGCCTTGTCTTACAGTAGGCTAGGAACCAGCAGGCCCTTCCAAGCTAAATGAATGCTAAACCCAGCTGAGGATCCTTTAAGTCTATTATTTGTGTAATTCAACTGATTAGAGACTCCACCCCCACCCGCCCTCAGCCCCATGGGGCTGCTCCCTGGTTCCAACCTGACCAGTCCATAAGGGAATGAATGAGATGAAGGCTTGCTCTGGAGTGGGAGAATGTCAGGAGCCATGCTGTCATCCAGGAAAGGCAATGTTTCAAAGATGACAGTCCTTTTTGGGGGGCTACCATACTGATGCCCAGCCAGTTCCTGGGAAGGTTTGGATTAGCTAGATAGACAAGGCTGATTCTGGGGCTCCTGGGCAGGTGCCCGCCCCTTCATAAAAGCCCCTGTGGATACAGCCAAGCCAAGACTTCAGTTAGGGAGGAGGGCGCCATGCTGGCTTCTCCACCTCAGAGACTGAACCAGCTGGAGGGAAACTTACCAGGGATCCCTTCAGGAGCCTGAGAAGGACAAGAAAACCCTCAGTCCTCAGATTGGTAGTGTCAGCAGCAGCCAAGACAAAAAAGGCTTCCCCCACAATCACCATCTCTGCTGGCCCAGACAGCTGGCTTTGAGGATGGGGATGGGTAGAGCAGGGGGTGTGCTGGTCCTCCAATGCATGATGTCCATGCAGGTCGGGATCATATCCTTCAGGTGTCAAGGAGAATCTCCCAGTATATGATAAGGCAGAGTGGAGAGGAGTGAGGAGAGTGGGGGGAGATTTGAAAGGGAAAGGGCAATGGCAAGGGAGATGCTAGGGCTGATTGTTTGGGTGCAGGAGCCTCGAGGGAGTTAGGAAGTCATCCAAAAGCAGAGATACTGAAAGAGGGAGAGAGAAGTGGACAGGAATGTCTACTACTGTGTGACCTCAAATAAATGATTTCACTTTTTCTGAGTCTCACCTGTAAGAAGAAAAGATCCTGGGTGGTATCAGGGCAAGAAGAGTAGAGATGTAACACTAGAAGGCAGGGGATTGAGGAAGACTGGACAGAAACGCAGGACTGAGGCTTCAGTGGGTTCTGTCAAAGAACCCCGATCTTGGAACCACAGATCCTGCCCTACCACCACTGATGGCCTGGACAGAACGATCCATCCCAGGGGCACGTCTAAGCCTCTCTGGGCTGCATCACCCACGATCTGTAATCTCATCAGTCTTGGCATCCTCCCTTTCCCTGGCTCCCCTGGCTTTTTTAAAACTATGTCAGAAGTAACTTCTCCACCCATGAAAAGAACTAGGAGAAGTTACTTTTTTTTTTTTAATAGAACCTGGAAGGGGCAGCTAGGAGGCACATTGGATAGAGCAACAACCCTGGAGTCAACAGGGACTGAGTTCAAATCCAGCCTCAGCCACTTCATAGCTGTGTGACCCTGGGCAAGTCACTTAACCTTAATTGCCTCCCCAAAAAGGGGGGGTTAAAAAAACCCTGGAAATCATGTGCTGTAGTTGGACATAAGGGAGTAGGGACCAGTAACCTGAATAAGAAGGGAGTCAAATAAGTAGGAACTGAAGGCATTGGTGTGACTTAGAGAATTGCCCTTGAGCTCTGCTTCTATTCAACAAATTTATAAATATTTATTAAATAACTACTATGTGCCAGGCACTGTTCTAGGCAATGAGGGTACAAAGACAAAATTAAGGCAGTCCCTGCCTTCAAGGAACTTATAGTCGACTTTCCAGGTTCTACTTTAAACTTAAGCACCAGGTCTGGAAAATGTGCAATAGAGAAAGCATTTCTTAAGCACCAAATCAATCAAGCATTTATTAAGCACCTACTACATGCTGGGTTCTGTGATCCAAGAACAAAGAATGAAATTCTTACTTGGAAGGAACTGACATTCGAATGGGGGAGACAACAAAGATGTGTGAAAATATACATGGGGAAAAGTAAATAAATGCACTAAGTAGTTTGCTCCCCAGCAGTTAGGGAGGGAGGGGATGCAGTGGTGAGGTTTAGAAAGGGCTTTGTTTAGGAGATCTTCACAGAAGAGAGAGATTCTCTGAGATGCGGGTGAGGGATGAGTGTGCTTGAGGCATGTGCACGGCCAGGACAAAGTCCCGGAAGTTGGATAGAAAGAGCATGTGTGAGGAACAGAGAGGGCGCCAGGGTGCCTAGATCTCTGAGCATAGGAGGCAGAGTACAGTCCAATGATGCTGGAAAGATGGGTCACGGCCAGGCCCTGTGGGCCGTACGAGTCCAACAGAGTTTAGATTTTCCCTGGAGGCAACAGGAAGGTGCTAAAGTTGAATGAGGAGGGGAGTCACGTGGTCAGAAACTTGCTCAAGGAAAATTTCTTTGACAAGAATGCCTAGGATGGACTGGAACGGGGAGACTAGAGGCAGGAAAGCCAAGAGCGAGGCAGTGCAGTAATCTAGGTGAAAGGTGATAAAGGCTGGAATTCTTAGAAAGGTGTGGGAGGAGAGGAGGAGTCAGATGGGAGAGATATTGGGAAGGTAGGTGGTGCAGTGGTTAGGGTGCTGGGCCTGGAGTCAGGAAGACTCCTTTTCCTGAGTTCAAATCTGGCCTCAGACACTTCCTAGCTGGGTGACCCTGGGCAAGTCACTTCAATCTGTTTGCCTTAGTTCCCTCATGTGTAAAATGAGTTGGAGAAGGAGAGAGCAAACTACTCCAGTATCTCCACCAAAAAAATGGGGTCACGGAGAGTCAGATACAATAAAAAAATGACTGAACAACAACAGGAATAGAAAAACTTAGCAACTGACTAGGTATGTGGGATGGGGAAGAGTGGGACAGCCTGTGGAAGAACAGGAGGCTTGCAGTGTGGTGGAAGGAGGAGCTTTGGGAAGACCAGGGAGGGCCTGGGACAAAGGGCATGGGCTCGGCTAGGCATGTTGGGCTTCTGATGTCTCAGAGACAGCCAGTGAGGAATGTCCAAAGACAATTGCTGCTATGAAACTGTAACTCACTAGAGAGAGTGTGGCTGGAGATGTAGGTGTGTGTGTGTGTGTGTGCACACGTGTGTATATGTGTGAGTGTGTGTCTATGTGTACATAGGTGAGTGTGTGTATGTGTGAGTGTGTGTGAGTACGTGTGTCTCTGTGTGTACATAGGTGAGTGTGTGTGAATATGGACATGGGTGAGTGTGTAAGAAGAGTATGTGTATGTGAGAGTGTATGAGTGTGTGAGAGTGTGTGTACATGGGTGAGTGTGTGAGAGTATGTGTGTGTGAGTGTATGAGTGTGTGTACATGGGTGAGTGTGTGAGAGAGTATGTGTGTGTGAGTGTATGAGTATGTGTACATGGGTGAGTGTGTGAGAGTATGTGTGTGTGTATGTGAGAGTGTATGTGTGTGAGAGAGTATGTGTGTGTATGTGAGAGTGTATGAGTTTGTGAGTGTGTGTGTGACAGTGTGTGTACATGGGTGAGTATGTGAGAGGGTATGTGTGTGTGTGAGTGTATGAGTGAGTATGTGTACATGGGTGAGTGTGTGAGAGTATGTGTGTGTGAGAGTGTGTACATGGGTGAGTATGTGAGAGTATGTGTGTGTATGTGAGAGTATGAGTGTGTGTGTGTACATGGGTGAGTGTGTGAGAGTATGTGTGTGTATGTGAGCGTGTATGAGTGTGTGTACATGGGTGAGTGTGTGAGAGTATGTGTGTGTTTGTGAGAGTCATCTGCATAAAAATTACACTTGTGAAATCTGAGATTACCAAGAGAAAGTATAGAGCGGGAAAAGAGAAGAGCTCTCATGAGCCAAGAACTGTGCTCGGTACTAGAGATACAGAGACAGAGGCAACACGGGTCTGTCATCAATGAGCCCACATTCTAAAGGGAGACAGAGAGACCTGTATGTGAACAGACAAATTCACATGCAAGCACACACACGCACACATGCACACGTGTAAGCACACACACAAGGCATACACGTGTGCACACACACGCACACACACTGTCACCTTGCTGGGAAAGGAACAAATAGTTCAGACTTTTACTAGTCTTCAAGAACAATGGGGCATTTGCACTGCTGTGTCCTCTAGAGTAACCCCTACTGACTTTCTCTTCCCTCCTCCCTCTCTCTCTTTCTCCCCTTTTCCTGACCTCCTTCTCTTTCTCCCTCCCTTCTTTCCCTCTCCCTCACCTCCCTCCCCCCCCTCTCATTTTTAGAGGCAATTGGGGTTAAGTGACTTGCCCAAAGTCACACTGCTAGTAAGTGTGTTAAGTGTTTGAGGCTGGATTTGAGCTCAGGTCCTCCTGACTCCAGAGCCAGTGCTCTATTCACTGCACCATCTAGCTGCCCCTTTCTCTCCCTTTTTACCTCCTCCTCTCCCCTTTCTCCCTCCCCTCTGTCTCTCTTTCTCCCTCCCTCCTCTCTCCCCCTCTCTCTCCCCTTTTTCTCTCCCTTTCTTGCTCTCACCCCCTTTTCTCTCCTTCTCTTCCTCTCTCTCTGCATACAGATCAATAATATGAATATTTAACTAAAAATCACCACTGCCACTAGTCAATAATAATAATATTGGCAAAAGATGCAAACTTCGGTTTCATTTACTGCTTGGTGATACAGCCCAACCCAATTCTGATCTAAGAACACAGTGGAAAGGAGAAGGGCCTCGGCTGAGGGAAAGGCGATGCCCCCGAGGGCCCCGGGCAGAGAAAGGAGACGGGGCCCAGTTAATTTTCTCCCATACTGAGTGGGGTGAGAGGACACCCTGCCTGGGGCCCAGCAGGGCCAGGAGTGCTGGGGCTGGAGAGCTCCTGGGCCTCCGCCTGCTCACTCAAATACAGCTGAGAGCCGAGGCCCACATTCCTGTCCCCCTCTCTGCCAAGGCCACATTTTTTAACCAGGCTGGATGCCTGGCTGATGAGTTTTAATTTCACTGCATGGAATGAATGTCAAAATATCATTTTCAAGCCACTTGCCAGAAGTTAAGCCTTCAGACGATTCTTTAGCAAGGCTAAAGTGGACTTGTCCCCCTCACCCTGGTTTGCTTCAGTGGTATCCACATCTCCTTTCATCACAAACACACAGACACACACACATGTGCACACGCCACAAGCAGAGAGACACACTCACACATGTGCACATGCCACACACAGAGACACACCCATACATGTGCACATGCCACACGCAGAGAGACACACACGTGCACACACCACACACACAGAGACACACTCACACACACGTGCATATACATACACGCCGGCACACATAAGCACACACAGAGACACACATGTGCACATGCCACATGCAGAGAGACACACGTGCACACATCAGACACACATTCACACACATGCACATACACGTACACACTGGCACACATGCACATAATCACACACCTGTGCACACTCCCCACAGAGAGACACACACCACACACACTCACACACATGCACGTACACACTGGCACACAATCACATACCTGTGCACATGCCACACACAGAGACACACACATATGCATACACATACACACATACACTGGCACACACACTCACACACACCCCATTCCCCCATGCCAGCATGTCCTTCTTAACTTCCATCATAATGTATAACTAAGGTCTGGGGTGGGGGGAGCCTGACCACCACAGGCTGAACTCCAGATTGTTGCAGCAAACATGCCCAGAGCCCTCTGACCAGTCAAATCTTTTTCCTCTCCAGGAAAGCCAGCTACAGCATCAGTGGGGGAAGCACCAGCACAGGGGTCACTAGACCAATGAAGGGGAAGCAAAGGCTGGATGGCTATCTGCCAGGTGTCTCAAGGAAGAGATGCTTGTCCATGGACAGGCCAGATTAGACAGCCTCTTAAGGCCTCCTCCAACTCTGGGATTCTGTAAAATTCTGGGAAATAAGATTTGGGGTTTATCCAGCTCTCTGGTAGACAAATCTAGGCACAGTGTAATCCCTGGGAGGTTTTGGACACAGGAGTGACTTGGTGAGATCTACATTCAAAGATTCTTCCAAACATCTAGGTCAGAGACGAGGAAGATCTGGGCTTGGGAAGTAGCAAGGGGAACGCAGAAAGGCAGGTGTGGAGGGGTAATGAAGCTAGCGGGTCTCATTAATGTTTGTTGAAGTAAAGAGCTGAGGAAGCCAAAAAAAGGGAGAGACAATAGTCCTGGGCCACGTCAAACTTTGTAAGATTCTACTTTAAAGACTTAGAGAGAGCCTTTCAAAAAGTGTGGTTCCCCAGGCTTGTTCAAAGTAAAATGCCCCTGTTTTGAACAGCTATTTATTTCACACCAGTGCAGAATTCTTGGACAAAGCTTGACCCCTTCTACTTTTGGGAGGGGGTGGGGAGGGAAGGAGGACATTTTGGAAGCAGAAAGTGTGCCCTGGCCCCTGGGTGAGGACACCACCATGGCAGAAGTTCCGGCAGCTTCTGCCAAGTCAGAAGGTCATTCAAGCCAGGCTTTCTGGTTCACTCATGTCTTGGCTGGTACCAGCCTCACTGAGACAGCCACAGAAACTCTTTCAAAAATCATCTATTTAACCTGCATCAGTGCAAGGAAAATCCCCAGTGTCAAAATTACGGAGTCTGGAAGGATTAACAAAGAGGCCATAAAGGCCGAGGGGCTGAATCTCAGATTTTGCTGGGCTTCAGCAGTACTTCTGCAGTGTTTTCATCTCAGGGCCCTTTTGCACTCTTAGCTGATTGGGGACCTGAACCCAAAGAGCTTTTGTTTGTACGGGTTCTATCTACTGATATTTACCACATCAGGAAGGTAAATGTCTTAGTATTATGATGAAAATAATTTTGACCTTGAGACCCCCTAAAAATCTTGGAAAGCTCCAAGAGGACCTGAACTACCCTTTGACAACTACTGGTCCAAACAACTCCTGAAAGAGGAAGGCCCTCCCCCAACCCTTCTCCGTCAGGCTGAGCCAAAGAGAGGACACTGAGGGGTGAAGCAGTCTGCCCAGGGGCCCACAAAAAGCATGTGGCTCCAAGGCTAGCTCTCTCATGCCAGCTAACTAAGCCTTTGTAGCGAAATTCTCCTAATCATACTGCAACAAAAACAGTCTAATGAAAGTAAGTAGTGACATTACTAGTCCAGCCTAGGAGTTTAACGGCATCTTTTAAAATACTTTATACTTGACTTTTGTCTTTATTGTGGCTTGTATTTGTATCCCTAACAGTTAGGAGAGTGCCTGGTATACAACAAACACTTAATAAATGCTTGTTGATAGCAAGATTCTTTCAAAATGCTCTCTTCACCCTTTTTGGCAGGGCAGATATCTAGTCCCATTTTCAAATGGGAAAACTAAGGCACAGAGGTTCAGTGATTTCCCCCTAGAAAACTGCAAAGGTCTAGAATTCAAGTCTTGTGTCATGCTTAATCAGCCCACCTCCCACTGCCCAAAGGGCAGAGCCCTGTGAGTACCCTGTTGGAGAGCTAGTCCCCATTCCCTTCTCCCCATTCAGTGTGACTCACAAGGGACTGTGCCCCCAGCTTTGGGCCACAGCACAGGCTGCCAGGAGGGCTCAGGGAGCAGAGGAGGGATGGATTTTAGTTCAGCTCCCTTCACTCCCACACCTTACCTCTGATCCTCCTCACCTCTCACAGCCTCCAACCTCTTCCCTTCCCATTGCATCCCACTCAATGCCAGTCATTTTTTTAAAGCTCTCCTCCGACCGTGTCCTACACTCGCTTACAAAGTTTTAGTGGCTCCAACTGGGGCTATGGGCAAATGAAGACAGACAGTGTGCAAAACCCTGCAAAATACTCACACTGATGCACCCACGCAATCACACACATTTCAATGCCCTAACAAACTGACCTACTAGCCGTTCCTGATACTTGACATCCATCTTCCATCTGCAAGCCTTTGCAGTGGCTGTGCCTCATGCCAGGAATGCACTCCTCCTCCAGGGTCCTCCTCCTCCTCCTCCAGGGTCCTCCTCCTCCTCCTCCTCCTCCCTCTTAAACTCCTGAGTCTCTTCCAAAGCTCGGGCCAAGGGCCACTGCTCACACAAGGTTTTCCTGGCCCCCAGATGCCAGGGCTTCCAGCCCCCAGTTCATCTTGTATATAGATTTGGGATTTATTTCTACTGTAGACAGTGTTTCCTCCTTAGACTAGATTGATTTCTTGAGGGTAGGGATGGCTTTTCATTCCTAGCATCTAACAGGTGCAACAGACCGATTACTTCTCCCTGCAGCCAATTCCACTTTGGACAGCTCTAATCGAAAGCACCTTCCTCCTTAGATCCAGCCCAAATTCGTTCCTTTGCAGCTCCCTCCCATCACCCTTCCTTCTGGTCTCCTAGGGTAAGCAGAACAAATTGCACCCACCTGCAGTGTTCCAGCCCTTCAGGCATAGCCCTCCCCCCGCTCCCAGTCTTCTCCTTTGGGCTAAACATCTCCTGTTCCTTCAGCTGATCCTCCCAGGACCTGTACTCCAGGTCCTTCCTGGTCCTGGCTGCCATGCCCTGGATGCTCCCCCACCTATCAACGTCCTTAATCTGTGGCAGGCACAAGTGAGCCCAGGACTCTGGGCCTCAAGCAGCCATTGATCGTTCCCAAAATGGTGCACCTGCTTCCGCAGCCCAGGATCTCACTAACTCATTCGGCCATGCCATTACACTCATGGCTCATACTGAATATGCAGGTTAATAAAGCTCAGCTAGATTTTTTCCATTCAAACTGCCATGTCCTCATACCTCCAGAACTTAAGTGTTTTGAGCTCAAGTTCAAATCTTCACATTTATTCCTATTAAGTTTCATCCAACTAGAGTGGGCCCTGTGTTCTAGCCTAACAATATTGCTTTGAATTTGGTCACCCAGTCTATGCCTCCCAACTTTGTGTCTTCTGAAAATCTGATAAGAATTCCATCTGGTCAGTGATGAAAACATTATATAATTGCACAGGGCCCACAGAGATCCCTGGGGCTCCCTCTGCCCCTCATCAGACCTTTCAAGTGGACAGTGAACCATTAACATCTATGCTGTGGTCCCAACCCAGTTCTGAAGTCCCCATTAGAGCTCCTTGAGAGCAGGGACTATCGTTTGCCTTTTTCTGTCTCACCAGTAATTAGCAAGGGGCTTGGGAGACAGTAGGTATCTAATACATGTGTGCTGACTAATTCACTACCTCTCTGGTCTTTCATAATTACTGGGAGTGACTGGACAAGTCCATCTGTCACTTTCCTCATTAGGAGGAGCTGAGTTCATTCTGACAACTACCCTGAACTCGTCAAGGGCAGGTAGGTGCCACCTTGTTATCTCCTCACTTATCTTGGACATCAGCTGGCCGAGTCTTTTCCAGCCTGTGCTCCATGGCAGAGAGAAGAGGAGCAGAAAGGGAGGCAGGTCAACCTGTGTCACCCTGGGTAGTGACCATGCTCCTTCCCTGATCTTCCCTCTATTTACTCCCAAGCCCTGGTATCTCCAGCTCTCCTCATTGGCTGTAGCTCATTCTGACCTTTGGCCTTCTTGGCACTATTTTCAGAGCACCAGGCCACGTTTTTGTGGCTTCCCCTGAGTCTCAGATTTCCTCACAAGTAAATGCACCATTATTCCACTCTCCTCCCTTCCCCAGCCCCCAACATTCTCGTTTCTTTTGCATCAGATGAAGCTAGACAGAAGTCATGGGGCTCATCCCACCAAAGCTCAAGAATAGAGGAAGGTGTCCTCCTGGGTTCTGATCTACATCCGAGGCTGTGGGGTTTATTACCAGCTCATGCCTCATTCATTTTGGGTGTCTCTACTGCTAATCTTGCACCAACAACTGGTGGGAAAGCTCATTTTATTTGGTGTTGGTTAACAGAATTTTTTTTTTTTAAGCAACAGGGGTTCAGTAACTTGCTCAAGGTTACACGGCCAGTTATTTCTGGGTGTGGTGCTAAGTATCTGAGGCCAGATTTGATCCCCAGGTCATCCCGACACTGGATCCGGTGCTCTTACTTGCTGTGTTACCTGGCTGCCCCAAGTTAACAGAATTTTAAAAAGACAGGCACGAGGCTAAATAAGATCTTATCTGTAAAGAGCCTAGCACAGTGCCTGGTACATAGTAGGCTTACTTATTCTCCCCTCCCCCCCCAACCCTCCCTGTAACCTAAATCCCTCAATGTCTGGCTCAGATCCAGTGCCCTTCCAGAAGCCTTCACTCCTAGCCTACGATGTTGCTCAGGACCATGGGGATGGAGTGTATGTGTGTGTGGGGTGTCTCCCTGACTGACCTGTGAGCTCCAGAACACTGTTTTCTGCAACCTCCCCCTCAGTCTCCGAAAGACCGCAGTGGCAGATTTCAGTAACTGATGATTCCGAATGATGGGTTATCTGCTTGTTCCCAAAAGCCTTCTGGGGCAGCAAATGCCACGTGGGTGACTAATAGCTAATCCTTAGGAAAATATTTTCCAGCTTCTCCTAGCCTGGCAGGTGAGGGGGTGTGCTGGGCATCTGGGGGCTCAGATTCCAACAGCAGCACCTCTCTTCTACTGGTTATCATTAAAAAAACACACCAACCCACATTTAGGAGCCTAAGAACACACGAATGCTCCGTGTCTGTAAACTAATCAATAGAAGAGAATGAAAGGCAAAGCTGGCCATTCCCCAGGATCCAGGCTCACAGACACACGTGACTTATGTACAAGCTGGCTGATGCGCCAGTAGCCCTAGTACAGGCAAGCAGCGTTTACTCTTCACCATTACCGCAGTTTATTAGAGGCAACCCAATATCAGAAGCAGAAAAATGTTAGCTTCTCTAGAAGCTGGCAGTGGCATCTCAGGAGCCATTTTAGGCATGAGGAAATTGAGTCCCAGGGAAGGGCAGTCCTTTTGGGGACCTGTACTGAAGCTGGGTTCTCTGACTCCAGAGTTCACTTTTTTTTTCTCGGAGTTTACTCTTAAGAGCTATGGGGCACATAGTGGATTGAACACTGGATCTCAAGAAATCCTGAGTTCAAATCCTACCTCAGTGAGTACTGGCTGGGAGACCCTGGGAAAGTCACTTAAGGTGTTTGCCTCAGTTTCCTCATCTATAAAATGAAGATCATAATAGCTAACAATAATAGATAGTAATAGATAACGACAGCAGGAGCTGGGTGTGTTTTGTTTTGTTTTTTGCTTTTTGGAGGGCAGTTGGGGCTAAGTGACTTTCCCAAGGTCACAGGCTAGTTTTTGTGTTAAGTGTCGGGAGATCGAATTTGAACTCAAGTCTTCCTGACTACAGGGCCATTCACTGCGACACCTAGCCGCCCTTCCCCGGGGTGTTTTGAGGACCAAATGATATCGCGGCAAATCTTAAAGTGTGAGCTACTTTGATTCTACAAACGGTACAGCGCTGATAAGAGGGCCAACTATTCCCTAACTGACACTGGCCCTCAGCTCAGAAAACAGTAGCATCCTTCCCAAGTTGTCCGTGCGCTAAGACAGGTCCTAACGGGAACAAAGATCTCGAAGCACCAGGACGCTCGAAATGTCAATCCCCGTTTGCCAACATGGGGCAGATTCATTTGGCTAAGAATCACTCCACTGAATGACTAAACAGTTTTTCCTCTAAATAGGAAAAAGCAAAAATCAAGTGATCAGAAAGGCTGGGAGAAAGCATCTCCCTTCTCGGGACGGTTGGGAAAGTGGGTGCAGCGGTAGCAGCCGAGGCGGCAGCAGCAGACGCCTGTACTTGAAGGGCAAGTTCAACACCCCACTGGTTGGCTGCCTTACTCCTCCCCTTCCCCCAGGCTCGGGCGTCACGTGAGGAACCCAGAAAAGTAGGTAAAAGGTTACCCAGCTGGAGCCCCGCCCAGCTCCAAGGCGGCCAAGGCCAAGGCCGGATCTGTCGGTTTCAGGTCGGTCTCCAGGCTAACCAGAGGGAGGCTCCGGGCTTAGAGGCGGGGCGGCAGGGGGACCCGGGTGCATCTCAAGAGCAGGCCAAGGGCTTTGAAGCCTGGGGAGAGGAAGGCTCAGAAAGCCCCCATCCCCCAGCTGGAATACCAACAGTTGCTTGGGACCATTCTGATGAATCGGGAAACTGGGTCCTGCAGTCCAGAGTACCAGGCGTGTCCTCTGCAGCTGGACAATCATCCCAGCCTCAGTTACTATCTGGGTTGTAAAACTGCCATTTCCACCCCCACCCCACCCACAGTCCCAGAGGAGGGGGCACTGGTCTGTAGGGCCAGACCCATCCCATCCTGGCTGCCCCCTCTTCCAACCTCTGCCGAGACATACAGGGCTGTCCTAATGGCAGGCTTTTTTATTTTTCTCATATGAACCCAAAGAAAATGCCCCCCAAAGTCTTTCCCTGTTAAAGCCTGGAGCAGGTTTTTATGTCAGAAAAGGCAGTCATTTCCATGGGACCTCTGAAAGTTCTCTTGGGTCTGAGCCAGGGTCCACAGGCAAAGATCCAGCCCCTAGACCTCAGATAAATGAAGGTCAGCTTCAGCTGGTGGGGGACTAAGACGAAAATAGGAGGAGAGAGAGCAATCCCCAAGAAGCAAGCAGCCCAGATCACTTACACCCTTGAGCTCTGCCACTTGGAGTATCATTAACACTGAAGGGTAAAGTTGGCAGTCATGTTAAATTTAAAAAAAAGTTCCCGAAGTTTACTCCAAGGCACTTTGGAGCACCGGCACAGAGTGAGTGCAGGTCAGACATTTTCAGTAATTTGTTCTCCTGCTTAGAAGGAAACAGACATGCCTGTCTATCTGGAATGACCAGAAACCAGACTCCTCTGGAAGAAAATAGTCTAACAAAAGACAGGTTTCCAGAAGGCTAAACAAATTTTCTTTTTTCCTGAGTAACCTACCAAAACACAGACAATAGAGTTCCTCCCGGAAATAAACTTCTCACTGTTTATAATATGCCTACATAGCGCACCAGTAAGTTAAAAGCCTTCCTGCAATCCCAGATGTTATATTTTATTTTGTATATTTTAACTTGTGCATGACTGGCAATAGTGACAGTCTGGCAAGTAGAAAATTCAGTCCCTTGTCTCCTATTTTTGTTTCTATTCAATCAGCTTGAATGAATGATGAAGCCCTCACAATTCACACACAAAAACTCTGACCCATCACCCTCCAAGCCAAAATGTAGCAGAACAAAAGGATGACCCCTGGAGAGAATTTCAACAAAATCAGATTGATTGGATTCTGCTCATATTGTCAAATCAATGAAATCCAAAACATTTATTAAGTACTAAATTTAAAGCATTGTAAGAAAACCCTGTGGAAAATCCAGAATAAGGCCAAGCTGGCACCTCAAGGAGCTGACAGTCTAGGAGGAGAGCTGACCACTGGAAGAATGGGGAGATGGAGGTGCGCTCCATTCATTGCAGCTAGGTGCTTGGACCACAATAGGAGTGCTTCTGGGTGCTGGCTGTGCCCCATCAGTAGGGCCTCTGGGAAAGAACTCACTGTTCCTTTGCCCTCTCTTGCTGTACAGCTCCAGGTGAGCATTTCAGGAGCTGCTGATCCCTCAAATAACTCTGCATCTCCTCCTCTCCTAGAGCATCACCTTAGTTTAACTCAGTGTGGGTAATATGTATCAGAACCAGGGAGGGGAAATGGACTGACTCTCCCTCTCCCTAGCCTACCAGCTCCTCCCATACCTTCCCAGATCCCCTAGCTGACCTTGGGCTTCACATTATGCCTGTTCCTCCATAAATTGCCTGCCTTTGCCTCCTTCTCAAGGAGGTTCAGACCTGAATAAGCATGTGGAAAGTACTTTGGGTCCCTCAGACAAAGCCTTGCAGAAGCCTCTCTCACTTCCAGAATGGCTGGTACAAAGGGAGTGGGGCAGAGGAGAGAGGAGCCAGTTACAGAAGTTGGGGACTTCTAACCCTCTGAAAGACCTTGTCCAAGACTATCCCAGCTAACCCCTAACCCACCACTGACAACTGTGACATCCTTGACATCACCTGCAACCTTTCTGATAAGGCTACAAGATGGGCCTCACTCTGTGTGTGTGTGTGTGTGTGTGTGTGTGTGTGTGTGTGTGTGTGCGCGCTTGCGTGTAGTGTGAGAGAGAGACGGAGAGAGACAAAGAGACACAGAGAGAGAGAGAGAGACAGAGAGACAGAGACAGACACACAGAGACAGAGAATCCTCAAGCCCCCTTGGCACAAAAGTTTCCGATTCTTTAGAAGACTGCCCATTTCCGGGATGCCAGAGATGGTCATTCTTTTACCTCCCACATCCTTTCCAAAGAGGGAGGAAGGTGGAAGAGAAGGGGATGGAGAATAGAGGGGGAAGGCAAAATCCACTATCGCATCCTCCCCCTCCCCCAGGCTTTGGCATCCCGTAGAAAAGTTATCACAGACGCCTAACTGCCCTTCCTTCAGTTGAGGACCCTAACCACCCACCGCCCTTCACCGCAAGAGCCAGAGTTACTGCCCTTCATTTCCAGACATCTCGCCTCATTTTAGGAGCTTAGCTGCCCTCTCCTCTTCAGGAACTTAACTGCCCCGCTCATATCAGACATGAAGGGCTCCCCATGACTAGCTCCTAACTTTGTCCCCCTCATTTCAGGACCTGAAAGACCCTCCATTACTAACTAGTTCCTAATCATGCCCCCCAATTTCAGACCCAAAGGGCTCCTTCCCCGCGGCTGCCTCCCCAGCCCCCTCCCGAGGCCGCCTCGGCCCCCCTCCCCCTCAGCGCACCTCCAGGGCGGGGTCGGGCTGGCCGGAGCCCCTTACCGGAGTCAGTCTGGGGGATCCGCCCGAGGGCGGCGGCAGCTGCAGCAGGAGGCGGCGGGAGCGGCGGCTGCAGAATCCGGGCGGCGGCGGCGGCGGCGGTGGCAGTGGCGGGAGGGCAGCGCCGATAGGGGCACGGAGGGGCCCGGCCGGAGCAGCAGAGCACAGCAGAGCGGGCTCCCTGCCGGCTGCGAGCCCATTGGCTGGGGCGCGCCCTGGGGGCGGGGCGTGGAGAACCGAGGGGGGCCACGCTCCTTGACGCAGTGGGGGACGGAGGAGGGGACAGGGAGGAGCTGGCCGGAGCCCCACAAGTCCAGTCCAGCCCAGCCCACCCAGGAGGGGCACCTGACCCAAGAGGGAACCTGCTGGAGGCGGGGTGTGGGGAGCGGCCTTGAGCACACTCCCTGCCCCCTGGAGGTAAGCTCCTGGAGGGCAGGGAATGATTTTATCAGAATTAGGCGGAACGTTCCGTCCGGCATCCTCTCACGCCCATTCCCGGACTCGGATCCGAGTGCAAGCACCTGCTTTACAGAAGCAGATGGTTTGTAACCTCCAGGCCCCAGTACTGGCTTAGGTGACAGCCAGAGTCTCAGGCTCAGTACACGACGGAGCAGGACTTGAACCGAGATCATCCGAGAGCCAGAACAATTCTTTAATCACTCCCCGGAGCTGTCTCTTCATGTGCACCCAGTAGGCGCTTGATAAATGTTTCTTGGTTGGTTGATTGGCCCGTAGCAGTCGTCTAGTCCAAACCCCTTGTTTTACAGATGGGGAAACCGAGGCACAGAACTATGAAAGAACTTACCCAAGGTGACATGAAGAGTCAGTGGCAGGATCAGAAAGCTAGTTAGGTGATACAGTGGTCAGAAGACCTGAATTTGAAGCCTGCCTTAGACATTTACTAGCTGTGGGGCCCTGGCCAGTCACTTCATCTCTCAGTCTCTGTTTCCTCCTCTGTAAAATGGGGATAATAATGCCCCCTGCCTCCTAGGTTGTTGTGAGGATCAAATGAGAGAATTTGTAAAGCGCTTCGCCAACCTTAGAGGGCTCTGCATTGCTAGTTATTGTTGTCTCCAGCCTCCAGGTTGAATGTTCTTTCGAGTAAAAGGAGGTTTGGGTTTTTTAAAGCAAAATACATGATTAATAATAATGCCCGTTAGAGAAGGTTCGCAAAGCCCCTGCCGTACGTTAGCTCATTTCACCTCCAGTTGGGGAGATGGAGGCTGCATGTAGTGAGCTGATTTCCCCAGTCACCGTGCCTAGTATAGAGAGAACCTAGAATGATCCCAGCACAAAATCCAGCATTGTAGTCCTTATGCCTGTTGCCTCTCATCGAGTCTGGTCATTTGCATCACGGCAGCAGTATGGGAGAGTAGGGGAACCCGATTTGGGATCACCCGCCAGGCTGGCTAGTGCTGGCCATTCCCTTTTTCAGGCTCAGTTTTCTTTCGTGTAAAGCCAGGCGTTAAGCCAGGCGTTTCATTAGATTAGTCCCAAGGTTCTTTCTGGCTGTAAATTCTATGATCCTGAGAGGCAGAACGAGCCTTGGGAATCATGGAGTCCCAACCTCTCATTTGACAGACGAGGAAGCTGAGATCAAGAGGAAAGCAGAGCCGTCCCAAGTGGGGTCACACAGGCAGCAAGTGTCAGAGCTGGTCTTAGAGCACAGGGTGTTCTGACCCGTAGTCCATGGCTTTATCCACCACACTGGCTTTCTCTCCAGAATCTCCTAGCAGCTCAGGTGATTTAGACTTGGAAGGGGATTCCACCAGATCCCATCAGATTCTCCCCCACCCCAATTTTTATGGGTGAGGAAACTGAGGTGCATAGAAGGAAAAGCAGCTTGTCTAAGGCCATATGTATAGGAAAGAGAGCAGGGTTTGGAACACAGGGTCTTGACTCTAAACCCAGCAGCCTTTCCACTCCATTTTCCACCATTTCCCCCCTTTCCATCCCATTTTCCTGTCCAGGGTGGAGTTAGAGCAGTAGGTCTGCCCAGTGGCTTGTAATAATCATAACAGCTAGCATGCTAATTGCCAAACACTACAAATATTATCTCTTTTCATCCTCTCCACAACCCTGGGAGGGAAGGGCTAATATTATTTCAATTTTACAGGTGAGGAAACTGAGGCAGAATAAATGGCTTGCTCACACAGCTAATGTCTGAGGCTGGATTTCAGGTCAGATCTGGGAGCAGGTCGTAGACCTAGGCTTTGAATGGAGCTGAGGCTAGGTCATCTTGTCTCATATCACCCCCGGCCTTCAACACAGAGACAAGCTGCTCCTAAACATCCCTTTCTTGAGTGTGTTGCTTCCTCCCAACCTTTCTTTTGTCTTTTCCCAGAACTCACGCACACACACACACACACACACACACACATACACACATTCTCCCACACACTCACACACACACATTCTCCCACATACACTCACACACATACACACATTCTCCCACACACACTCACACTCACACATACACACATTCTCCCCCACACACTCACACTCACACATACACACATTCTCCCACACACACTCACACTCACACACACATTCTCCCACACACATTCACACACACTCTCACACACTCACTCACACTCACACATACACACATTCTCACATACACACAAATGGGCAGCATTCAGAAAACAGGATGGTTGGCTGGAGAAGAGAGAAAACCAGTGTATCAGTGGGTCAGGTATGGGAAAGGCTCTCTTGTGGAGGTGACCTCAATACTGCTTGGCTGCAGAGGGCAGAGCCAGTGTTGGGATGACAGACAGGGAGGGATGGGCCAGAGAAGTGGCAGGCAGGCAGGAAGCCCTTCTTAGGAGTTAGAGCCATCCCCAGGTGAAATGATCCGCTTCAGAAGGGAAGTACGGAGTTCCGGCCGTGTAGCCAATGTTTTCTCTGGGCATGAAGAAACTGCAAAGTTTGGGCTGGTTCATTGGTTCAGCTAGAGGTGTAGGGGCAGGAGTCAGGAAGTCTTGGGTTCCAATCCAGCCTCAGACACTAGCTGTGTGTCCCTGGGCAAATTGCTTAATTTCTGTTTGCCTCAGTTTCCTCGTCTGTAAAATGGGGAATATAGTCACAACTACATGGCTGTTGTGAGGATCCAATGAGAGAGTAATTCTGAAGTGCAGCCCTGGTGCACAGTAAACGCTATGTGACATCGCAATTGGCTGTTACTTGTCAGACATATTGTCCGGGAACTCTGGCTCAGGTTCTGTAGAGGACTATTCCAAGCACCTGCGATCCTCCTGCACTTCCTACTCTCTGCAGCTTTCAGATATAGGAGCTCTGGTCCTGGTTTTAGTTTTCTGAGAAGCATGAGTCTTCGAGCAGCCTCCTTGAGGGTGACAAGCCCTTGGTGATTCAAGCAGGTACCCAGCCCTACCAGAAGCAGAGAGAGACCTCAACAGCCCAGAGCCCGATGTTTGACACTGTTTTAGGTTTTATACAATGGGTGGGACTTGGACCAATGCAAATCTTGTCCAACATTATTTGTTTTTTATAAGCCAGTCAGCTTCCTCCTGGCACCTGCCCACCAAACCACAGCCCTCCCCCTTCCTTGAAATTTTGCTCCAAATACACTTCTGTTCCACCCTTGCCGGCTTCTTCTGCCTTTGGCTCCCAGCATCCTCAGTCCCTCTGTTCCTTTCACATGTAACCCTCTCCATCCATAACCAGAGCTCTTTAGCTGTTCTGGCTTATCTGTGCTTATGTATTTTTCATCTGTCTTTATTTGGCTGGGAGCACACTCCATCAAGCTGACCCTACCAAAAGCCATCGAGTTGCTCTCTGGATCACCTGCAATTTCATTTCTCCCAGAGGTCTTTGTCTTCCAGGACTTGAGGCCTCAGAAAATCTCCAGAAAGATGAGAGAGATGGGCTTTGGCCCTAGCCAATAGCTGAGGATTCTGGAGATCCCTGGGTAGTTTCCAAGTTCAATCTAGCCTTCTCCTCCTCCTCCTCCTCCTCTTCCAGGAAGGGGGAGGGCTGTGGTTTGGTGGGCAGGTGCCAGGAGGAAGC
>NW_027187322.1:5110231-5118414 GCF_028583685.1 Petaurus breviceps papuanus
CCCTGTCCCTCTCCCTCCCTTTCCCTCTCTCTCCCTCCCTCTCCCTCTTCATCTCTCTCTTCCTCTCCCTGTCCCTCTCCTTCTTCCTCTCCCTCTCCCTCCCCCTTCTCTCCCTTCCCCCCTCCACTTCTCTATTACTTCTAAGTCCCCATCCAGAGACAACACTTAATGGAAAAACACCTATGAGTTAGAACTATCTTTTCTCTGGTGATATTTCTCATCTACTTCCACAATAATTATACCCTCACTACTAATTATGATTGTCTCTCTTACTATTGCTTATAAAGAGAAAATAAAGACTTAAAACAAAGAAAGGTCAAACTCTGTCCCCATCTGCATGCCCTGAGCTCCTAGGAAGGAGCTCAAGGTGGGGAGAGCAGATACAAGATTACTGCCTTGAGGTTGGTAGTGGGAGCAGGGATTGGTTTCAGCCACACAGCATCTTACTTGACATCTTACTCATGCCAGATTAGCCCAAACAGTTCCATTCCCAGAATCCTGGCCCCTTTCTGCTTATACCTAGAGCTAGCCTTTCCTCAGCTCCAGGCTTCTCCTATCTAGAGATGGGTTCCTCTTTGAATCTGTCTCCTAGGCTCAATGAACTGGCTTTCAAAGGGCCCCCTGAGACATGGCAGATCATTCTTCATTCCATCAGGCTTATTTCATGGGATCAGAGACTTAGAGTCAGAAGGGTCCTGGAGGCTCATTTAATTGAAGCCCCTCATTTTACAGGTTATCATGCTGAGGCCCAGAGAAGCTTAAGTGACTCCCCTAAGGTCATACAAACCCAGGAGGCAGACTCAGGATTCCAACTAGGGGCCCACAACTCTCAAGTTTCCTGTTCTTTCTAGTGTCTTCCCTTGCCTCTACTTATCCATCCAAGTCACTAATTTGTCTGTCATCGAGAGATCCTCTTGTCCTGGCCATGGCTTTCTTAGTTTATTTTTATTTTATGCTCAACCTTTCAATAAGCATTTACTAAGTATCTACTATATATATCAGAAGTTGTGCTGGGTTCTGGGGTACAAAGATGAAATGAAATGGATATCAGCTCTCAGGAAGTTTACATTCTATGGGGAGTAAAAGATCAATCAATCAATCCATCAAACATTTGTCATGAGCTTGTGTTAGTTTAATACCTTATTCTCGACCCCCTTTCTGTGATCAGGTCCTGGACCCCCTTCTTATATTTGTTTGCCCGTTGGTGTGCCTAGGAAGGGATATCGTTCATGATACCTCTGTCAAACATTCGATGCCATGTTTTCTGCCTCATTTGGCGTGGACAATCTGAGCATCACCACAAAGTTCTCTCTGCAGCTGCTTCTCCCCAGTAATCTCATGTGACCTTAGCCTTCACATGGGAGATGCCTTGTTGGCCATTGGTCACTTGCACTATCTAGTTTGATCATCCCTATATTACAAGTGTGGCTCCATGAGGTTCATTGCTGCTCAAAGTCACGAGGCTGGTAAGTGTCAGAGCTGAGATTTGAATCCAGGTCTTGTGATTCCACAGATACATTCTCTCCAGGATACATCACATGGCCCCTTCCTTCATGCTGTGTACATGGCAGATTTTCCAAGAAGTAGAGCTGACTAGCTGACCAGTGAATTATCAGATGACTGCTTTCACACTAAGGAGCCCATGTCCATGCCCATGCCTAGGCAGCAGTGGGTACCTTTACAACCAGAAGTCATTTCTTTCCTTGCCTGGTAGTCCAGAGGAACTGATAGTGAGTTAGAATCTGAGTCAGGGAGCCTGAGTTCAAACCCCTTCTTAGATATTTTGAAACCATGTGACCCTGGGCCAGTAATCTTTCTGAGATTTGATTTCCTCATCTGTCAAATGGGGAGCCATTATCTTCACCATAATCACAATCCCTGTTTTTATAATCTTTGTGCCCCAAGAACAGATCACTATTTGCTCCAACAAATATTTATTAAATGTCTACTCTGTTCCAGGATGAAGAGATACAAAGGCAACAAGTCCTTGCCTTCAGAGATCTTACATTTTACTGAGGGATATAATATGTACCCAGCAAGTTATATACAAAATGTCCACTTGGCTTTCATCGCTGACTAGGGAGGATAGCAAATTAATCAGATTCTTGGGACAAGTAAATGTGGAAAAGTCAAGGACCTGTAACTTCATCATTCTGGGCTCTGACTTTTATGTCTACTCCTAGAAGAATGTGTAGGCTTTGAGAAGTTATGGGAGCGACCGGTCTGTGATCACACAGCTCAGAAATGACTGAGTTGGGATTTGAACCCATCTTCCAAATTCCAAGTCGAGTGTCTCGCCATTATACTACCTTGTCTCTCTACTGGGAAACAGCACACTTCAAAGTCTGGTTACTAATCAATTTTTACTTTCTATGCCAAGAATAATGCTTTCAAGTGTATGACAACCGCTAAAACTCATAGGAACTGTAATTTAAGATTTATCTCTTTGTTTCCCTGCCTGCTCCCTTCTCATATATCCAGGATAAGGGGTCTATGCAGCCCCTCCCCCCATGACAGTTCCCTCTCATGGAAACTCCAGGGTGTTTTGAGTTGGGTATCTGGATCAGAGGAAGTGTCAGGATGGTCTGCTGTGAGGACTTGGCATGGCCTGGCCCATTCCAAGATTCCCAGGAGTTCTGACTCTGGGGCATTAATGGGCCATCGAAGTTCTGTGGGACCACCCCAAGGCTCTTTGGAAGCCCCCAGAGGGGCCCTGGCACCAGGTTGCCCTCTGGGAAGTCTGGATTTTCAGTGTTGGCACAGCCTTTAAATGGATGGACTGTGACAGATGGTTCTGTTTGGGTGTGTTTTTGCAATAATATTGTATTCTAGTTTTGAGGCAATGGGAAAAAAAGCATCTGTCTATTTCCTTGTTTTTAGCTGGTCTGCAGGCAGACCCCGAACCAGCCTCAGGTGGTATTTGTCTTCATCCCCTGCTAAGTGTTACAACCTCCAAGATGTTCCCCAGGCCTGCCTTCCCACCTCAGCCCCAAACAAGTGAGGGGCAGACTCCTCTGTCCTGGCTGAAGTGGAATCACACTGTTGTCGGGGCAGATCCTCTCCAGTAACAAGTGCAGTTACTAGCCCCTCCCTCACCAAGGCTTGGATGACCAGGAGGTGGAGTTATTAATGATAACTTAATAATAATAAATAATAAATATTATACTCGGGCGGCTAGGTGGCACAGTGAATAGAGCACCAACCCTGGAGTCAGGAGGACTTGAGTTCAAATTTGGCCTCAGACACTTAACACTTACTAGCCTTGTGACTTTGGGAAAGTCACTCAACCCCAATTGCCCTCCAAAAAACAAAAACAAAAACAAAATATTATACTCAAAAGAGCCCTGGGAAAGGGGTACTATTACTATCCTCCTTTTACAGATGAGGAAACTGAGACTCAGAAGGTTAAGTGACTTGCCCAGGGTCACACAGCTGTTGCTGTCTCAGGGTCTGCCTACTGTACCACGTAGCTGCTATTAAGTACGTAATGCTTCTTTTTGTGTGTTGGGTGCACTAACGACACTCTGGGGTTCCTTCCAGCTCTGAGATCAGCCCTGGGCCTCAGCTAGATCCTGAGGCTGGAGGCTGGGAGAGCACTCCTGGGGAACAATTCAAGGCACTGCTTAAATATTCATCTACATGTCATGGGAGCTTAGACCAAGCTGGAAGGGACCTCAGAGACCAGTGGGTCCAACTCCCTGTTTTTACAGCAGAAGCAACTGAGGTCCAGAGAATTACAATGCTTTGTTCAAGGTTACACAGCTCCTAAGTACCAGAGATAGGATTCGAACCCTCTTCCTCAGGAACCAGGGTTCTTTTTTTCATTCTTGGAAACAAATTTTGGTCAATAAGGTCAGTGCCACTAGTAAAGAGCCAGCTGCAGGCTGGGGAGGGCTCCTCAGCACAAAGGGCAGGACAGCACCATGGGCAGCGCCAAGCATGGGGCCCCTTATTAATGGCCAAAGCACTCTGAGGCTTTGGAATCATGCAAAGATTAGACATGGTCCCTGTCCTCTGGGGTCTCACAGTCCAGGAGGGGAGATAAGAACAAACAGTGTTCAAGAGAATGCTGATAAGACTTTCTGACGTCTGACCTACATGGGCTCATTTAATCCTTAAAACAGGGGTGGCTAGGTAGCACAGTGACTCGAGCACTGGCCCTGGAGTCAGGAGGACCTGGGTTCAAATCTGGCCTCAGATACTTACTAGCTGTGTGACCTTGGGCAAGTCACTTAGCCCCAATTGCCTTGCCCCCCCCCAAAAAAAACTATTCTGTCAGCTATTATCAATGTTGCCATAGGCAAGGGAACTCAGAGGGCTCCAGGCTACCCCCCCCCCCAGGTTACAGCAGTGAGCAATAATTTCTTTAACAACCACCCCTAATTCTTCTGGTCCTAATTTTTAGCCATTTTTACTGACACATTTTGTTTTGACATCACAGTCATTTTGAAACTTAGCACCCCCATTGCCCAACCTTTTATAATAAGGAAAAATAGTTCTGTGAAAAAATCAGCACAGGAGAGAATCTGCCTAGGAGTGGGGCATCACAGGCACCCTATGCAAGGCTACGAGTTGCATTTTTACATCACTTTGCAAGGTTTCCTCTTATTTCACTCTGCATCAGTTCACACATCTTCCTATGTTCCTCTGAATTCTCAAATTTGTTGGATCTTGTTTTAATGTTGTTAAAAAATCCCCCTCAAAATATGAAACCTCTTTTGTTGATGTTTTTGTATTCATATCACGGTCAGTCCTTCTTCTCACTTCAACGTGCAATGAAAAAGTACAGTCAAGCAAAATAAAGCCATGCTTTTTTTTTTTTAAGCAATCAGGGTTAAGTAACTCGCTCAAGGTTACACAGCCAGGTGTTTCTGGGTGGGTGCTAAGTGTCTGAGCCCGGGATTCGATCTCCAGGTCATCTCGACACTGGAGCCGGTGCTCTTACGCCCTGTGCTACCTAGCCACCCCAAGCCACACTTTTGAAAATGTATGCTGCATTCCTCCCCTGTGGTCTGCTACCTCTGCTAAGGAACCAGAGGCATGCTTCACCCTCAGTCCTTGGAAGTTATGGCTGGACTCGGCACTGATGAGAATTCTAAAGTCTTTTTTTGTTGTTTTCTTGGTTCTGCTTACTCATATAAGGCTTCCAAAGTTTCTACCAGAATAATTTTTTTAGTACTGTAATCATAACTTATTACACTCATATGCCACAGTTGGCCTGGTTGTTTCTACATCAAAGTGGGCACCCACTTTGTTCCTGATTTTTAATGTCACAAAAAGTATTGCCATTATCGGGGCGGCCAGGTGGCTCAGCGAGTAAGAGCACCGGCTCCAGTGTCAGGATGACCTGGAGATTGAATCCCAGGCTCAGACACAGCACCCACCCAGAAACCTGGCCGTGTAACCTTGAGCAAGTTACTTAACCCCAATTGCTTTAAAAACAAAAACAAACAAACAAAGTATTGCCATTACCATTTTGGTAAAGACATATGAAAAGATAAAATGTCAATTCTCAGCAAAGAAGGAAAATGTGAACCAAGTCCCTCTGATCTCCTCCCAGGGGTCAGGGCTCAACCCAAATGCCACCTCCCCACTCTAGCTGCTCTCTCTCTTCCCTCACGCCTCGTCATCTTATCTTTATATTGTCTGTATATGCCAATGAGCATATATGTTCTCAGATAAAATATAAGCTCTCAAAGAAACAAAATATTCCTCTGTGCCATCTTGTCCCCAGGATACTGCCTGGCACCAAGAAGCAGTTTGAGAGTCAGTAATAATTGTAGCTAATCTTTAAAAAGGGCTCAAAGGTTTGGGAAGCTCTTTGGAGACATTATCTCACTTTATTCTCGCAACAGCCCTGTAAGGTAGGCACTGTTATTACCAGCATTTTACAGTTGGAGAAACTGAGGCAGAGGTTAAGTGCCTTGCCTGGGGTTACATTGTGAATAGTGTCTGAGGCTAGATTTGAGCTCAGGTCTTCCTGACTCCAAGTCTATCTAATATATGAAACCTAACTTGATGACTGATTTATGGACCCAGCTGCTAGTGCCACTTTCTAAAAAGCTAATTAACTCTGATTGGCTAATTTGATCACCAGTGGGGAATGCTGTGGATGAGAGATCATGAAAACCCCCATCTTCCTCAGGATGAGGAGACCATTCACCCTGAAACAGCCCAGGTAATGTGTGTTTGTGTGTGTGTGGTGTGTATGTATGTGGGTATGTGTATGCATGCATGTGTATATTGTGTATATGTGTGTATCTACGTGTGGTGTGTGTGGCACATATGTAAAGTAGCCCTCTAGAAATCCACCTGGCCACTGTCAGTGGGGATTGGGAACAGGCACCCCAAAGGGCCATCGTCCACAGCCAACAGAATGTAAGCTCCCTCAGAATAGGGATTGTTTCATTTTTTGGTCTTTCTCTTTCCTGTGCTGTAATGTAATGCCAAGGAAAAGGCAACTTCCCAAGGTTCAGAATACCAGCATAGCTGCTCTCCATTTTATTCAGTGACAAACCAAGAACAGAGAAGGTCAAAACATGACATCATTCAAAATGCAGCATTTACTAAGTGTGATTAAATAATCTCCAAGTACTACCCCACCCCAGGACCTTCCAATCATTCAATCAATTACAAAGTCCCTGTTCTAAATACTACTCCACCCCTAGGCTGTACGTTCATTTAGTCCATCACAAAGCCCCTCTTCTCAAATGGAGATTAGTTTCCAAACATAAGTAAAGTACATTCATTTGTTCAACCATAGAACACAAAAAGGTCAAAAGTTCCCCACCCCTGGGTCACAATTGAATCTACCCCAGAGTTACATCAAGTTTAAGCACAGCACTTAATACCCAAATGGAGGTCTTTTCTTCATCTTGACACTCCGAGGCAAGTTCTCAGCAATCTTAGTTCCTGGGGAGACAAGGCTTAGCAAGGCCACAAGATACATTGCCAGTCTCTTCATTGATTCATCCTCTGTCTGTAGAACAGTCCTAGAACCCCTGAAAACATTAGCAAAACCCTCTCCCAGGATTTCTGTAAACATACAACAAGAAAATCCTTCTTCAGGGCTTCTGAACCAACAGAAAGGTTCCCAGACCCCTGCAACAACAGCACTGTACTTCACCAGTGGACAGTATTCACTCTATGTCTGCAGGACAGTCTCAGGAGCTCTTAGCCAACAGCCAGGTTCCAGGACTTCTTCAACAGGACTGTCTTTCACCAGTGGACAAGTAAGGCAAAACAACATCAAAACAGACAAAGTACCAGCAAAACAGCCATGTCTCCTCAGTCCTTGGCAACTCCGGGGGGCAGGTCTCAAAAGTCCAGGGCGATTCAAAGTGGCCCTCAGCAATCCTCTCAGTCTCTCTCTGCCTCCACGAGGGTGCTTCCAAAAAGTTCTTCTGCCTCTCTCTTGTCTCTCCAAATCTACATCACCAGCTCCTCCCAGTTCAGGACTCTCTTTTCACATCAAGTCCATCCCACAGGTGGGATTAACAAGCTCTGGGTTTTAACACAATCAATTTGAAAACCAAGTCAATACAGGGGGATCTTTATATTCCATTACTATCACATGTGCTCAGTACATTGCCAGGTAAACAGCTCTAATGCTTATTAATTGATTAAAATAAATATATAAAAAGCCACAGGAAAAAAATCTAAGCACATGGATGGGAAACCAAAAAGGGCCAGAGAAGCAAACTGGGAGGCTGCTGTTACTGCTTTGTTTACATGCAATATGTGTACCCACGTATTGTGTATACCAGTGTAATATGTGTAGCCTTGTAATATGTTTGTCTGTGTGATATGTATACCTGTGTGATATGTGTGCCTGTGTATTCTATATATTTTCTCATCAAACCATAAACAATTTGAAGTTCATATATCTAACTCTTCCCATTATGTGTGGGTTTGTTTGATAATTTTCTTTTTTTAAAAATGCTCTTTTAACTTCTAGTTTACATTGTTCATTTCTGCAAGATTTTGAGTTACAAATTTTCTCCCCATTTTTCCCCTACCCACCACCCCAAAATAGCAATCCTACTGGATATCCCCTCCTCCAATCTGCTCTCTCCCATATCTTCTCCCATACCCACTCCGACTTTTCAGTAGGGCATGGTGAATCTCTATGCCCCAGTGCCTGTATATCTTATTTCCCAGTTATGTGTAAAATAATATTAATA
>NW_027187322.1:5118514-5136979 GCF_028583685.1 Petaurus breviceps papuanus
TATATATATATATATATATATATATATATATATATATATATATATTTGAACATTTGGTTTTAAAACTTTGAATTCCAGATTCATTCCCCTTCCTCCCTTGTCACCCACCCTTACTGGGAAGATAAGCAATTCAAAATAGGTTGTACATGAGTAGCTATGCAAAATATTTCCATAGTGGATATATTGTAAAAGACTGATTATATTTCCCTCCCTCCTATCCCACCTCCCACTTGTTCTATTCTCTACTTTGATCCTGTCCCTTTTCTTTCTTTTTTTTTTTTTTAAAGCAATCAGGGTTAAGTAACTTGCTCAAGGTTACACGGCCAGTTATTTCTGGGTGTGGTGCTGAGTATCTGAGGCGGAATTTGATCCAGGTCATCCCAACACTGGAGCCCGGTGCTCTTACTCACTGAACCACCTGGCTGCCCCTAAGCAATTGGGGTTAAGTAACTTGCTCAAGGTTACACGGCCAGGTGTTTCTGGGTGGGTGCTAAGTGTCTGAGCCTGGGATTCGATCTCCAGGTCTTCTCAACACTGGAGCCGGTGCTCTTACTCGCTGTGCTACCTGGCCGCCCTGATCCTGTCCCTTTTCAAAAGTGGGTGCTTCCAACTTCCCTCCCCCCCAGCCTGCCTTCCCTTCCATCATCCCCTTCCCCCCTACTCTCCTGTAGGATGAGATACCATATTTAGTGTGTATGTCATTCCCTCCCTAAGCCAAATTCAATGAGAGTAAGGTTGACCCATTCCATTTTGCCTTCCTGTTCTTCCCCTCCATTGTAACCATTTCCCCTTGCCTTTTTTATATGATATAGTTTAACCCATTCTATCTCTCCCCATCTCCTTTCATTATATTCTTCTCTCACCTCTTAATTTCACCTTTTAAGTATCATCCCTTCCTATTAAATTGGTCCTGTGCCCTCTATCTATGTATACCTATACACATACATACACACATTCACATATGTATTCATACGCCCATATACCCTCTTATATAGACATATATATCTATGTATACATACATACATATATATATATATTTTTTTCTATTCCCTTCAACTATTGTCATACTGAGAAAAGTTTCACAAGTTATAATTATTGTATTTCCATGTAGGAATGTAAATAGTTCAGCTTTGATAAGTTCCTTATGATTTCTTTTCCCTGTTTACCTTCTCATGCTTCTTGTATCTGAATGTCAAATTTTCTATTCAACTCTGTTTTTTTCATCAAGAATGCTTGAAGGTCCTCTATTCCGTTGAATGACCATATTTCCCCCTGAAACATGATACTCATTTTTGCTGGGTATGTGATTCTTAGTTTTAATCCCAGATCCTTTGGCCTCAGGAATATCATATTCCAAGCCCTTCCATCCCGCAGTGTAGAAGCTGCCAGATCCTGTCTTACCATGATTGTGTTTCCACAATATTAAAATTGTTTCTTCATGGTTGCTTGTAATATTTTCTCCTTGATCTGGGAATTCTAGAACCTGGCTATAGTATTTCTAGGAGTTTTTTTGGGGGGGATGTTTTTCAGGAGGTGATTGGTGGATTCTTTCAACCTCTATTTTGCCCTCTAATTCTAAAACATCAGGGCAATTTTTCTTGAGAATGTCTTGAAGGATGATTTCTAGGTTCTTTTTTTGATCATGGCTTTCAGGTAGTCCAATAATTTTTAAATTATCTCTCCTGGATCTATTTTCCAGGTCAGTGATTTTTCCAGTGAGATATTTCACATTGCTTTCTATTTTTTCATTTGTTTGGATCTGTTTAATAGTATCTTGAGTTCTCATAAAGTCATTAGCTTCCATTTGCTCCAATCTAATTCTGAAGCAATGATTCTCCTCAGTGAGCTTTTGAGATTCTTTTTCCATCTGGCAAATTCAGCTTCTTAAGGCATTCTTCTCCTCATTTGCCTTTTTGAGCCTCTCTTGCCATTTGAGTTAGTCTATTTTTTAAGGTGTTATTTTCTTCAGTCAGGTTGTTGACTCTCATTTCATAATTTTCCTGCATCATTCTCATTTCTCTTCCCAATTTTTCCTCCACTTCTCTTATTTGGTTTTTAAACTCCTTCTTAAGGTCCTCTATGGCCTATAACCAGCTCGTATTTTTCTTGGAAGCTTTTGTGCAGGAGTTCTGACTTCCCTGTCTTCCTCCTGTTCCACGTTTTGATCCTTTTTGTCCCCAAAATAGGAGTGTAAAGTTGGATTGCTATGCTTGCTTTGCTTCCTTTGTCTGCTCATGTTGCCACTCAATTACTTGACTTTTGGACTTTTTGCCACAGTAGGACTCTGTGTAGGACTCCCCAAACAGGGAAGCTTTGTCCCAGTCACTGGGGTTTTCTCAGCTGCCAAAGGAGGAGGGAGGAGGGAGAGGAGGGAGGAGTGAGAAGGAGGGAAGAGAGAGAGGAAGGAGGGGAGAGAGAAAGGAGGGAAAAGGGAAAGGAAGGAGAGAAGAGGAAGGGGGAAGAAGGAGAGGAAGGAGGGAGGAGGGTGAGGGCCTTCTAGGGGTGTGAGGGCACAAGGGGTCGCTGAGTTGAAAACAAGCACTTTGTCATGTGGGGTAGTTGAGAGGGGGAAGCCTGAGGTAGAAGGTGGGGATTGGGGAATATCACTGAATCATTGTCCTAAGGGTCTCAGTGCTCAGCTGGTCCAACCTGCCCCTGAACAAGAATAGCTCCCCTTCTCTAGCCCTAGCTCCTCCCCCTAAAGTGAGTGGGCTGGACGCCATCTCTAATCAACCCTGGAGCTCTGACATCTTCCGGGCTTCATCCCCCTCCTTCCTACCACCCACTCTCACCCTTTAGATCGCAGCCTGGTGTCCTGTTGCCCTGCTGTCCCCATGCCCAGTGTGGTCCCCCTCCCCACAGCTGCCTCTTGGGATCCCAGACTCCCTCTCAGGCCTCCCCTCCTTCCTCCCCTAAGGATTTCTTGGTCAGAGGCCAAAGCAGGAAGGTAGATTAAACTTTGCTCCTTTTCCAACAGTCTTTTGATCTGAATTGCTCCTCTCTCTTTGTAGCTTGAGTAATATTGGGCTCACAAATAATTATGAGTAATTAGAGGCTGAATGCTATCAGTGTGAGAAAGCCAACCAGGCATCTGCTTTCTTAGTCAGCATAAACCGATTCCAGGGAGCAGGAGATGTCTGGCAATTAGCTTCGCCCAACATACCACGTGCGGCTGGGGCAGGCCTTGTTAGAGCGAGGTCATTTCATTGTTAACTGATTAAAACTGGTTGGCACACCAGCTGAAGACTGATTAGAAGGCTCACAAGACAATCACGTCTTACGTCATCCGTGGTTAGGACAAACAAGCCAACGTTGACATTGCTGAGACGTCTGATCTGATCGGAGTCCTACTTGTCCCATTGGCAACTGGGCTTCAAGTTACCCACCTGGCTCACCTCGGAAGCCGATGTATGCCACTAAGTGAGTGCTGCCCGCTGCCTTCTGCGCTGGCTGATGGATGATTTCTGTCGGGGCCAGCCAGTCAAACCCACGCCTGTTGACAAGACACCCAACAAGGGGTCATCTGGCCTCTATCTCCCTGAGTGGGTTTTCACATTTTTGTGTCCTGGCCCTTTGGTGAAGAAGCCAATGGCTCCTTCTCAGATTAATGTTTTACAATGCATAATAAAATATATAGGATTATGAAAGAAACTCTATTGAAATACAGTGATCAAAAGATAAATAGACAGATGGCTAGATATAGCTATTACTATATTGAAGTTCATGGGGTCTTGGTTAATCACCTCTACTGTACCTGAGAACCTCCCACGATGGGGAACTCACTCCTCTAAAGGGAGGAGCCTTGGAGACTATGCCCCCTACATCCATCTTCTGTCTCCTATTTCTGCCCTCTGGGGCTGGGTAGAATGAGCATAATTCCTTTTTCAGGCTGTAGCCCTTTCAGTCCTGAGAGATGGTTGTCAGGTCCTGCCTAAATATTCTCTTTTATTCATTCTATTTCTATTTATTCCTTTAGAATGAATAAATGAGAAAAAATGTGAAATGTAAGGCACTTATTGTGTGCCAATCCCTATGGTACGAGCTGATGGGGAAGATGGTCCCTGCCCTCCAAGACTCACATTTTAATTGAGGAAGACAATCTTCTAGCGCAGGGGGGGGGTTGAGGAGGTGCACTTTGGGCAGGGAAGTCATAAGGGAGGTGAATGTGAGGTGAAGGCAATTGGCTGACTCATCCTTTCCCAGAATAGGAGCAGTGATTTGATTACTGGGCTCAAAGCAACAGTGGGAGAGAAGAAAATTGGCCAGGACGTCTGGGCCTGGCCTCGGTATGGGGGTGGTGAGTGTTCACTAGCCAGGGTCCCAGGACTCTGGGGTCTGGGGCGCCAGGGCTCCAGGGCAGGGGCTAAGTGTTTCAAGATCAATAATCCAAGGTCCTTTACCAGGTGCTTGTGCCCTAGCCCCTCATCTGGATGTTTCCCTGATCATTAGAGTCCTTTGAAAATGCAGCCTCTTGCCCTGCACAGGTGCCCATAGTACTGTGTGCTCTACTGAGATTCAGACCACATCTGAGGCATTTGGTTCTGGACATGCCTCTTTAGGAAAGACAGGGACAAACCAAGATGACAGGAAGCCTGAGGCCCGAGTATAAGGACTCCTGGGGGAGTGGAATTGGAGGATTTGCTTTTCCTTGTAATCTCCACTTTTGTTATTTACTATTTGTTCAAAGAAAGCCTTCCGTGGATTTTTCTTTGGATCTCCCAGTTGCCACGATGGGCATGATATTTGAGCAATTTTGCTGTTTTGACATAGAGTCAGTGTACATACTTTACTGTCTTGAGTCCAGAGAGGGTGGCCAATGGTCTTGTGCAACTCTGTCTCCCTTAAAACCAATTCTTGACGAGTCAAGACATCACCCCATGAGGTCATTGGTCCTCTTTGGAAACAAGGATGAATAACTTTAGGCAAGTCTTCCTGTGTTTTGGTAACTTCATATTCATTGCTCTGTGAATTTGGGAGTCAGAGGGCCTGGATTAGAATTCTGGTTCAGCTACTTCCCACCTGTGTGACCTTGGGCAAGTCACTTGATTCTCTGGGCCTCGGTTTCCCTCTCTGTAAAGTAAGAGGTTTGGGTTACATCCCGCTGAGGTTGCTTTCAATTCTAGATCTCAGAAGGTCTGTGTGATCTGAGATAAATCAAATCAACAAGCATTCATTAAGGATCTGCTGTGTGCCTGGCACTGTGCAAAATTCTGGAGGTACTAAGAAAAGCAAATTCCCTGCCCTCGGGGCACTCAGTCTAATAGGGAGACAACATACAAGGGTGCTATCGGCAGGTTAAGCTGGAGATGATCCCCAAGACCTCAGCGTGCTCTGTAGAGAGATGGGGCAGGACGGAAAGCTTCTGAGGCCCTACAGAGCTCTAAACCTTTGGCTCCATCACAGATTTGTGCCAAAGGGCCCTCTTTCTGTGCCCTTCATTTTGTCAACACCAAGTTACGGTCTTTGTACTCTAAGTTGTCATTGGGAAACACATTTGATGTCATCAAAATTATGCAGAAAATTCATCAGAATTTATGTAGAAAATACATAAAATCAGCCTTAAGGAGGGACAGAGAACACACCCACATTTGTAGCTGCTCTGGGACTTAAGAGCTCATGGCCTCCAATTCTTTCTCATAACACCTGTGAAAAGGAGTTGAGGTTATTTTTGTTTGTTTCCTGAAGGTTTCTGGGTCATAAGCAATGCTTGCTGGGAGTGGTTATTCCTTCAGGCATCCATTGAGCAGCTTTCATCAGCAGGGAAATCTCATGTGGGAAGTGGAAATCAGGATAGGGACTAAAGATTGCAGGTGCATATGGGGGAAAGGAGGATGGTCCTGTCTCCCATTCCGCTTCCATGTGGTCATGGATACATGGCTACCCTGGCCTCTCTGTGTTTGCTCCTTCCTGATTTCAGACAAGTAGGCAAGGGGGTCAGGGTGTGAAGGAGGAGGAAAGGAGGTAACCAACCCTTAGGCACAGGTTTGCTTCAGATTGGTCTGGCTTGAGCCTCTCCCCCTCACTCCCAAACATCTCACACCTTAGCTTTGATTTCTAGCAGAGCTTTGTACTTTTAAATGCAACTTGTTTAGATCAGAAAGCAGGCCGTGAAGAAAGGGAGGACAGTCAGGGAATCCTGGGAAGACTTCTGTGAACTGATATATAGTCAAGTGAGCAGAATAGGAAGTATCTTATCTAGAATGATTACAACATTGTAAAGGGAAAACAACCATGAATGACATATGCCCCCCGATCCATGCCCTGACCAATCATGACTCCAGATGACACATGCTTCTGGCCTCTTGGCAACGAGGCAGTGGATGAAAGGGGCAGGATGAGATGTGCACTCTCAGATGTGCCTGGGGTGGGGGGGGGTGGTAGATTTGTTTTGTTTTACTATAATTATTATTTGGAAGGGTGTGTGTGTGTATGTGTGTGTGTGTGTGTGTGTGTGTGTATGATACTCCCCCAAAAGAAAGAAAGCATTACTTGAAACATTAAAAATCCGCTGAAGAGAGCAGGAGGTTCAGAAGGGGCACATACAAGCCTGGCAGTGTTGGCACAACTGGGGAAAATTTAATATATGCTTTAAAAACCACAAGCTGAATGGAATAGGGATGCCTTGCTTCTTTGTATGAGGAAATGTGCATATGTGTGGATGGTTCTTAAGTCTGTAATAAAAGATATTATCTTTAAAGAGGAGAAGCAAAGCAAAGGGGCAGGCTTGGCATGGCATCCATGGTTCCCAGGTCAGTAGGCCTGAATTACTTTCTCATGTGCTGGGACAGTAAAATCCCATTTGGATATTACAGGGTCACAGATTTAGAACTGGGAGGGACCTCCTCAGAGGCCACCTGGCCCAAGCCCCTCCTCTCCACAGATGGGAAAACAAAGACCTAGAGGACAAGATGGACTTGTCCTAGAACACACAGGTCATGGGTGACAGAGCTGGATTCAAACAAAGGCCCTTAGACTTGGGATTTACAGTCTTTCTCCTGGGCACCACACTGGGTTCAGTAAAGAACCAGGAAAAAGATAATTTTGTGGAGATAAAATGGTGGGAGCAATGGCTCTGAAGCCATTGTGTATTTTTTCTCTCTTGGTTCAGGGGCTTGCCAGTCACCTGGCAACTGCCCATAAACTGATACTAATTAAATGTTTTATCTCCTAGCCTCACTGGGCTCCTGATTTATTGACCTCTTGTCAAACTGACCAGTACAGGAGGAATTATTCTTTGGCAGGATCTCAGGACCTGTGGGTTGAGGAATTCTGCAGCACAATCTACCAATTTCCTCCTTCCCATTGGCAGGGATGACCAGTGCATGCCACCAGCACTCTCACTTACCTGTTTCTTATCTGCAAAAGAGGCATAATCATAGCATCTCATAGAATTCTTGTAAGGGCTAAATGAGTTGACATAGGTAAAGTGCTTTGAAGACCTTAAAGTGCCATATGAATGTGCTGGTTAGTATGAATTTGTCTAGGCTGTCTTGGCTCTCCTAACTGCCTGGTCTAGCTGCCTTGTTTGCCTGAGCCTTGACTCCCAGCCAAATCCTACTTTACAGATGAGAAAACTCTGGGTCAGAGAGGGACATGTCAAGCACCCATTGTGGATGGATCCCATGTGACCTTAGACAAGTAAAACTTCTCTCTTGGTTTGTTTCCTTATATTCAAAATGAGAAAGTTGGATTGGGTAATGTCAGAGTTTCCTTCTACCTTGAGATCCATGTTCCTCGGAATATGAATAAAATCCTAATACACTAAATATTTTTTGGGAAAATTTGTTTTATTTTTTCCCAATTACATATAAAAAGAACTTTCAACATTTTTTTTCTAAAAATTTGCATTCCAAATTCTCTCCTTCCTTCCTTTCCCTTCTTGAGAAGGCAAACAATTTGATATAGCTTACACGTGTGCCGTCATGCAAAACGTATTTCCATTTTAGCGATGTTGTGAAAGAAAAAACCCCAGACCAAAAACAAACTAGAAAAGTAAAGTTTAAGAAAAAGGATGCTTCATTCTGCATTCAGACTCCATCAGTTCTTTCTCTGGAGGTGGAAAGCATTTTTCATCATGAGTCCTTTGGGACTATCTTGGATCATTGTATTGCTGAGCAGATCTAAGTCATTTACAATTCTTCATTTTACAATATTGCTGTACAATGTTCTCCTGGTTCTGCCCTCTTCACTCTATCAGTTCGTGTAAATCTTTTTAGGTTTTTCTGAGAGCATATTGCTCACCATTTCTTATGGAACAATAGCATTCCATTACCTTCATATACAACTTGTTCAGACATTCCCCAATTGATGGGCATCCCCTCAATTTCCAATTCTTTCCACTACAAAAAGATCTGCTATAAATACTTTTGTACAAATAGGTCCTTTTCCTTTTTTAAAAAAAATCTGTTTGGGATACAGACCTAGTAATGGTATTGTTGGGTCAAAGGTTATGCAGTTTTATAGCCCTTTGGACACAGATACAAATTGCTCTCCAGAATGGTTGGATCAATTCACAACTCCACCAAGAGTGCATTGTCCCAATTTCCCTGTTCCTCCCATCACTTATCATTTTCCTTTTCTGTCATATTAGCCAATCTGATAGGTGTGAAGTGGTACCTCAGACTTGTTTTTATGTACATTTCTCTCATCAAGAGTGATTTAGGACATCCCCCCCCCCCAGAGTAGAGATAGCTGTGATTTCTTCATCCGAAAACTGCCTGTTCATATCCTGTGACCATTTATCAATTGAAGAATGTTTTTTATTTCTATAAATTGACTCAGTTCTTCATATATTGAAAAATGAAGCCTTTATCAGAAAAACTTGCTGTAAAACCCCTCCCTCCCCTCCTGTTTATTTTTCTTCTAATTTTGGCTGCATTTGTTTTGTTTGTAAAAAATTTTTAAACTTACCATAATCAAAGTCATCCATTTTACATCCTGTAATGCTCTTTATCTTGTTTGGTCATAAATTTTTCCCTTCTCCACATATCTGATAGGTAAAATATTCCATGCTCCACCCATTTCCTTATGATATCACCCTTTATGTCTAAATCATGTACCCATTTTGACCTTATCTTGGTAAATGGTGGGAGATATTGGTCTATACCCAACTTATGCCTTAAAACTTATCGTTTTCCCAGCAATTTTTTGTCAAATAGTGAGTTCGTCCCCAAAACTTGAGTGTTTGGGTTTAATCAAACACTAGATTACTATGGTGATTTACCACTGTGTACTGTGTATCTAATCTATCCCACTGATCTCCCACTCTATTTCTTAGCTGGTACCAGATTGTTTTGACAACTACTGCTTTATAATACAGTTTGAGATCTGGAATGGCTGGGCCACCTTCCTTCACATTTTTTCCCCCATTGATTCCCTTGATATTCTTGACCTTATGTTTATCCAGATGAACTGCTATTCTCTACAAAATAATTTTTTGGTTGTCTGATTGGCATGGCACTGAATAGATTAATTTATGTAGAATTATAATTTTCATTTTATTGGCTTAGCCTACCCATGGGCAATTAATATCTTTCCAATTGTTTAGATCTGATTTTATGTGAAAAGTGTTTTGTAATTGTGTTCATAATAGTTCCTGGGTTTGTCTTGGATGATAAACTCCCAAGTATTTTATATTTTTATTTTAATTGGAATTTCTCTTTCTATCTCTTGCTGCTGGTCTTTGTTGGCAATATATAGAAAAACTGATTATTTCTGTGGGCTCATTTTATATCCTGCAACTTTGCTGAAGTTGTTAAATATTTCAACTAATCTTTCAGTTGATTCTCTAAGTATACCATGTTGTCTGTGAAGAGGGATAGTTTTGTTTTATGAAACATTTTTTGACAGTAAATTGACCAGGGCATCAATCACTTTGTCCACCAGGTAGCAGCAGTCCCGGAGACTGGACTGCCCAAAAGATAGCCCTCAGGCAGTCAAGCTTATGTACCCATTAGAGCACAATGATTGGTTTGAGTCATTGGGTCCACGATGCCAAGGCTGAATGAGAACAGGTTATGGAACAATCTGGATGTGGGGAGGGTGAAACAAGGTTTATCTTCTTTAGGGGAAAACTAATTTTATTTTATTTTTTAAAATCTGTTCAATGAGCATTCTTACAACCACTTAGCCTGGTGTCAGTCCAATGGCCTGGGCTAAAATCTAGCTCTGTCTTTTCTTAGCTGCCCGACTTTGGGCAAATAATTTTCTCTTCTCCCTTCATCCTCACGTGCTGTCACTCAGGCATCTTCTTCCACTCTGGTCTCAGTTGGGCAGGTGGCTTTCTCCACATGCCCACTCGATCTTTTCTCCAGCAGACTGCCCTCTTCATCATGCCTCACATCTCCAACCACTCCCTATTTACTAGCTCCTTCTTTCTCTGCTGGTTATAAATACACTCGTCTCCTTAAAGAACTTCTCCCTGGTCCCACCAGCTCACTGGCTCTCATGTCTATCTCTCATCACCTTTTCAGCTAAAGTCCTTCAAAATTCACCTCTGTTTAGTGCCCACTTCATCTCCTCCCCCTTCTAAAGCGTCTGCAACCTGATTTCCTTATTCAACTTAAATGGTTCCTTCCAGCTACTAGCTCTATGGAGCTACTTCTGAGATCTACTGATCCAGCCCTCATCTCTCCAAGATTCAGAGGCACCTCACTGCCTTTTGGACATCTTGAAGTGGGTGTCCTATAGGCACCTGAGACAGAATGTCCAAAAGGAATTTGTTATCCTTCACCCCAATTCTGATTAAGGACACCTTACCCAGGCTCCCAACTGCGAAGTCTTCAACTCAACCCCCCACATCCAACCTGTTGCCAAATTTCCTTTTCGCCTTCCAAACACTCATTCACATGGCCACCACCCTGGTGCAGGCCTTCATTCTCACCCCAGATTACTGCAGGAGCCTGCTGACCAGCCCTGCTCCAATAGGGCTGCCAAAATAATCCTGCACAAAGTGGGGTCTGGCCATTTTATCCCCCTCCTCAATCAACTCCAGGATCAAATATAAAGTCCCCTCTCATTTAAAGATCTTTCCTTCCTGGCTCCTTCTGGTCTTCTATTCCACAGTCACATGGCTCGGTGCTAAGCCCTAGGGATAGAGAGTAAAGGCAAAAACACAGTCCCTGCCCTCAGAGAGATCACATTCAAATGGGGGAGATGTGCAAATAACTGAAACAAGACACAGACAATCTAAATAGTGGTTTCAGAGGAAAGGTGCTAACAGCAGTGGGAAGGGAAGAGGGCTGGGGCCCTGGCAAAGGGCTCTTGTAGAAGGGAAGATTTTAACTCAGTCTTGAAGAGAGAAGGCCAGGAGATGAACTTGATAGACTCGAGGCTTTGGTCATTGTTCTGACCAGTGAAAAGGCTGGGTATCAGGTGCACGCAGCTGTGCTTCTGGGAAATGGTGCTCCTGCCTGAGAATGGGTACAGAGACTGTTTTATGGTTATGGAGTGGGCAGGTGAGGATATTGGGCAAAGGTACAAACAAGCCCTGGCTGGCAGCCAGCAGCGCTCAGGACAAAGAGCCGAAGGAGGTGGGGCAGGGAGCACAGCTGCACCTCTGGCCACAGCCCACAATGCTGGCTCCAGGTGATCCACTGAAAATATGACCTGGCGTCAGGAAAAACTTGAGGAAAAACGTGTGGTTTCTAAAATTTCACATTCATTAGTGAACAACACACTGATTGGATCTGTATCATTTCTGCACACGTACATAACTTCCCCTTTGAGCAAGGCAGAGCTTTTAGGATGGCAGCAGAAAAGGTCAGCACTGCTGTGAATTTGGCCAGCAAGCAAAGGCGTTTGGGCTTGGCTGTCTGTCTGTGCACTTGTTTTCTACCACAGTGCTGGGCATTGATGGCTGTGCCTTGTCATAGAACAGACTGGGAGACAGAGGTCAATCTGTACACTTAGTTAATGGGCAGAGACCGGATTCAGACTCTGCCAATGACGCTCAGGCAGCATAGGTACTTGGTAAGCACCTACTATGTGCCAAGCAACATGCTCAGGGCTTTACAACTGATTTAATTCTCACAACTCTGTAAGGAAGTTGCTGTTATTAGCCCCATTTTACAGTTGAAGCTGGCAATGGTTAAGTGACCTGTCTAGGGTCACGTAGCCAGTGTCTGAGGGATTTGAACTCAGGTGTTCCTGACTCCAGGTCCAGCAGTCTCTCCACTACACCAAATGGTAGGGAGCATGACTCCAACCCTGAAATTGTTCCTGAATTGTTATGGCTCTAGTTCAGGGAATTTCTCTTCCTTCTTATTTTTTTTTACATAGGATCCCCTGCGTTTCTTCACATTTGACAAATAGTATTTTTTACCCCTCAATGCTAGTCTTTGATTTGATCTTGGCCTATCACTCTCCTCTCTCTCCCTGCATTTCTCCTCCCCTCCCCTCCCACACCCCCATTTCATGTACTCTCTCATGGTGTAATGTAGTTGCACAAAAACAATGAGAAAACGGAGTCCCTTGTGGGCAGAGTGCTGCCACCTCCTGTCTGCTGGATCACGATGGCCTTGTGCCTACACAGGGAGGTGTCTCCTCCTGCTCTCTGCTGCCAGTTTGCTTCTCTTGCCATCCTTGCCAGCTGCCTTTCTGCCTTCTGGGGTGTGTGAGACAAGGCATCTCTCAAGCTGGTTTTCTTTCTACAAGTATCTCAAATGCCTCATTCTTCCCGAATGACTGTCTCTCTCACATTTGCTCTGTAGGTCACAGCAGCCCGAGCTCCAGTGCTCATGGGAACACATTCCAGTCCCTCTGCCACTGTCGAGTGGAATGCAGAATTTCTGGCATCACTTGCATTTCCTTTCCTTTGTATCTGAACATCTTTCTCTTCATCATTTGCAGGACTCGTGAATTTGAGCAAATATATCTTATCTTGGAGTTTGCGGCACTGGGCTGTTTTTCTGGAGGTGGCCCATGCATCCATTCAACCGTGTTTCATTTTCTATGTTCACAAGTTTTAGGCAGCTTTATTATTTCCTGCATTGTGGCATTACGGTTTTTTGTCCTGTCCTCTTCCAGGAGCCCCTGCTGCTCAGCTTGTCTCTACACATCCTGTCCTTGAGGTCAGTCGGCTTCACTTGGACAGTGAGCATTTCCTTTCACTTCCCTTCTTCTAGACTGTCCTTCACATCTGTGGATTTGCATAGCAGGTGTCCGGGTGGATATTGTAAGCCCAGGTTGTGTCCTTGGGTCTGCTAGTGAAGCCTCTCTGCTGCCAGTGCGGGAGCTCAGGGAGGGGTGCTGAGTGAAGGTTCAGGAAGCGTCAGGGCATTTTTAAAAACCTTTTGAATTCTGGGTTGTCTGAGACCACAGAGACAGCTGAAGCTGTTTTATCTTTGGTGCATAATTTCTTTTTTGGAGAAGTCTGGGAGGTTGTGGACGTCAGAGAAAATGTCTAGTCCTCCATCTTGTGGCTCACATGATGCTGAAGTCCTTGGACAAGTCAGGGAGCCCTATTTCTAACTGGGCCGGACCATTTCTTGGTTATGCTAAATTACTTTTGTTTGAAAGACTTTATTATATAGAATCAATCCATAAAACAATGATAAAGTGATGCACAGATAACTTAATATTAAGAAGACATCAAACTAGTCCTCATTAAAAAAAAGTTTATTTTCACACGTAGGTAAATATTGGCCAAACCATCATGACAAACTTGGAGCAATCTCTATGGCGTTTATCCGAAGGACAGTCTGTGGTTTTATAAAAACTGAAAAAGACAGAAAAAACAGGACTTCAGGTTTTAATCCTCCGTTATCCTCGTTGCTAAAATCAGTTCTTCTAGAACAACAGCAGCGTTCTGCTGAACAGCTCCAGAAGCAGCACTTCCAAATCTTTCTCATTAAAAATGAATGGCTCAGCATTTTTTTATGGGGGCTGGAGGTGACCCTACTGTGGAACAGTGAGAATGATACCTTAGGGCCTGATCACTGTGAGCTGCAGTCAGTAACATGGACTACTCTATAATTAAAAAAAAAAGTATCAGCTGCAAAGCTGGCCTGAAGTAAGCTCAATTACTGGCCATATCTCAGCCCCACAGAATGAGTGGTCCCGTGAAGGGTGTGGCACGAGGCTACTGGCCTGCATTAGGCAATGTGTGCATGGATGCTACAGAAGAAAGGACTGTGCTTCAGCACGAGATCAGGTGTTTCCTTGACATCCTATTTCTATTAAGGTGAGAAAAACAACTATCCTCTTTTGTCTTGATCTGTATCCAACAAATGGATCCCTTGCCTCAGTTTCTCTGGTGATGGTCCAGAGAAGCTGGGCTCAGGCCATGCACCCAATGGGCAGGTCAACCTACTGCCAGCTGTTTCTGACAATCTCTGGCCACGACTTCCTATTACGTCAGTTAGCAGCGAGCTTAAGCACTGAACACTCAGAAGGCATGTGCGGCTGAAGGTCAGGATCTGTCTGAAGGGGGTCGCCCCACCTTGACTGGTACTTGGCAAAATCACCCAGGCTGTACCAGCTCAGGAATGTGCCAGGGACCTCCCTCCTGATCTTGGGGGAATGGGAGAGGTAAAGGCTAGAACTGACACATCCTGAAGGCTCAAGGGAGGAGGGCTAAGGCTGGGGGGCTCTCTCCTGTCTGCTTCTCTTTTTTTTTTTTTTTCTATTTTAAGCAATCGGGGTTAAGTAACTTGCTCAAGGTTACATGGACAGTTATTTCTGGGTGTGGTGCTAAGTATCTGAGCCCAGATTTGATCCCCAGGTCATCCCGACACTGGAGCCGGTGCTCTTACTCGCTGAGCCACCTGGCCGCCCCTCTGTCTGCTTCTCTTAAGGATACTGTGGCCTCTTCTCTCGGGGAGGCGGCCGTGGTGTACCAGAAAGTCCTGGATTGAGTCAGGACATCTGACACTCACTGGCTCAAGCAAAGGCTCAGTCCCCTCATCTGTAAAGTGGGAATAACAGCCTTTGCCCTGTGTCCCACACAAGGCCGGTGTGAGCCGGGGGCTTTGGGCTCTTCTCCAGAGGTGCTGGGGGCTCAGTCCCACTGACCCTCGATGACTGCTTTGAGTTTTCTCAGGGATTGCCAGGAAGCTTCCCCCGGAAGCAGGTGTGTGTTGGGATGTGGCTCTGAGCTAAGACAACTCTGCCTGTCTTCATTTCCCTCCTCCTACTAGACATTCGGTTCTGGGTTGTCCAGTCCTGCTCTGCTGTGGGTGTGAACCCATGTCTTCATTTCAGTCTCCTGGATGAAAGAGGATCCCCCACCCTGGACCTGGGGGGCATGAGGGCGCCAGTCTGGGAGGCTCACAGATCTCATTCTGAGCTGTCACTGTTAAGGTCCAAACAGTCACGAACAGCTTTCTCAACTCAAGAGAATTGCCATACTGGAGGACGGAAGGGACTTCAGCAGCCCCCCAGAGGTGGCCACCTAAGCCCCGTGCCTTCTAAGGTGGAGTCCCTTCCCCTGCTCCCTGGGATGGCTTTCTTGGTGACAAGGTTCTCCTGACACAGAGCCCAGTGCTTCTGGTTCTGCCCTCTGGGCTCCAACAGAAGAAATCTCACCTCTCCCCTGTGAGAGCCTTTCAAACACTTGAAGTTATCAAAAAGCTCTGGTGTGGCTCCCTCATGTGCCTACTTCCTTACCTGATGCCCATCTACCATGAAATCAAGGTCCTTGCCCCTTCCTGGCGGCCTGCCCCTGGGCCCTTATGCCCGTGGCCCTCCCGTCTGCACTCAGTCTAAGCTGTCATCTTGTTCTACTTATCTTTTTTGTGCACATGTCTTACCTTCCCTCTAGAATATCATCTCTGGAGAGGGACCTGGAATGTCAGTGATTAATCTCTGCCCCCCTAGAATCCAGAATGGCGACCTGCATACAGTGTATACTCGGGAAGGCCTGAGTAAAAAGAGTAAGCTGAACTTTGATTAATTGGAGGCCTGGGCTGCTTTCCATGCCTGCCTCTCACTGGAGATGCCTGTAAAACCTCTGAGCTCCACACGACCATACCCCAGGGTGCCCCAAAGGCTCCTCCTCCCGAGCTCTGGGTAGGGAGCACTCCCCACAGGCAGTTACACCATGGCAGAGCCCACAGTCACAACTCAACTGCAGCCATGGTGAATTCATTGGCAAGTTCCAATTTTTCCAACTTACTTTTCTTTTTTCTGAAATTTTTCCTTCTCTTAAACTTCATGTAGACTCTTGGCCACGACTCAGTCTTTTCAATAACTGTAGCTTCTACTCGGACAAGATCCAGTCTACAAGGCAAGCAAAGCATATTTCTCTTTTTAAGACTCTTTGCTAAATTTGGTAATGACCACCACAACAACAATGATGGTGAAAGCTAGCATTCATATAGATCTGCAAGGTTCTCGATAAAGCAACGTCCCTGGAGCCTCCAAACAAGTCCGTGTGTCCCCCACCCACCTGACAGATGGTCCAGTCAGGACTGTGCTCGGCCTGCCCACCTACACAGGCATGGACAAACTCAGTCAGCATGGTGCAGGACTTGTAGTCAGAGGCCAGAGGGGGAATCCTGGCTCTGTCACCAAAGATGCTTTCTAACCCTGGGCAGGTCCTCAGGGCCCTTCTGGCACCACAGAGGAAACACTGCATGCCTGCGTGGACAAGAGCAGACGTGCAAAGCTTCCCCTCTGGCTCCTAAGCTAACAACGTCTGCCTGCACGGTTACTAAATAAAGAGCAGCTTACCCGAGCAGTGGCTTTCCAATTAACGTGAAGTCATCAGCACCAAGCAGCAAGACCTGGAAAAATTTGATGGCATGCTCTCAGTCTCAAGCTCCCCAGCCATGAAGCAGTGGCAGCATTCAGTCTCACATAAATCCTCGAGCACCCCCCTCTGCCTCACCACTAAACTCTTTCATTAGAATCTGTAAAAACTGCCCTTTTAGTGGGTGCTCAGATGGCACAGAAACCAGAGACGGCAGTGTCTTCTACACGCTGCAGCTCAGCTGGCTGCAGAGAAGCACCAGAGGACCCCCGCCCTGATGGAGAAGCTGGTGCTCGAAGGCCAGTTCAAGTCTTAGTGCAAGGACCAGGACGCAGGCCCCACTTTTAAGAGGAACTTCTTTTCCTTTTAGTAACCAAACCAAGCCAAAACCCACTCTGGTGATCTGTGTGTTCAATGTGAAGGTGAGAAACGTAAGGATGGGGAGAAACAGAAGACAAAACATGGTTCAAGAAAAACCAGGCGTGGCCCTCCAATTAGGAATGTTCAAACTCAACGAGCTGAAGTTGGTGAGTGAAGGAAGCCAAAGAGGACTATAAGGGCTTTCTCCAAGTCAGCTTTGGGAAACAGGACTTAAAAAGGAAAGCACTTAAGCCACCTGGGCTGGATGGGGCCATCATGGCCCATGGAGAAAAGGCAGAGCAGCTGAATTTCCAATTTTCCTTTTATTTTTTTCTGCCAAGGAGAGTGATCTTTGGGCTAGAAAGGACAGAACAAAAATGACTAATTGGGGGTTGACATCCAAGGCGAACAGGGAGAGAGGATGGGAGGCCCTACTGTCCTTGGCTGAATTTAAGTCCCCAGGCCCAGATGAACTTCATCCTGGGGTCCAGAAAGAAGCAGCAGATGAGACACATGAGCCACAGTTGGTGACCTCTAAAAGAAAAGGCAAAGGGCAAACTGGGGGCTCCCCTTTCAGAAAAGGGAAGACAAGAGTTTGCAAACAAGAGGTAAGTGAGCCTGGTCCTAGTCCCTGGGAAAATGCTTGGATGCTTGTGGCGCTAGTCAGCAAGGACCACAGCAGGCCAAGCTCTGCTCTGGAGCTGGAGGTGCAAACTCAGGAAGACTTGGGAGGGCTGGTGGGCATGACTGTCTTCTAACCTCTGAAGGGCTTTTACAGGGAGAACCCAAGAGTCTTGGGAAGAGCCACACAGAGAGCGGGAGACACGCAGATCAAGGGTGCTGTGTTCACTTAGGTTTTAACCAAGTGTCCAACAAGGTCTCTCCTGTTCTGGCCTAGCTGGAAGGTGCACATTCTGGGTATGGAAGGACCCTGCTGGGCTACAACACCGAGCCAAAGCCAAGAGGATGAAACTGGATCAGGCCAAATGCTAATCTCTGTTCAGTAAATACGCACAAAGCAGAAGACCTAACTCCTCTGCAGGAGGCCCCATTTCAAGGCTGTCAGTAAGATGGGTAATGTGCCCAGAGAAGGGCATTCAGGACCAGCCTACAGGAGGACAGATGCAAGGATCTGGGGATGTTTTAGCTTGGAGAAGGCTCAAGGGGGACTCCAGGTTTGGTATTCGTATGGGAGATGCAGCCTGGACCTGCCCCTGCAGGTTCTGCAGCCAGTGATGGATACCCAGAAAGGAAAGCTCTCCCCCCAGTCCTGGGCCCAGCCAGAAGTTTTGACATCAGGACCTGAGAGGATTTAATCAGGAGAAATGGCACTAAAGGGGAGGCAGGACTTAGGGATGTCCCAAAGCACAGTGGGCTGCTGCCAAAGGTGGTGAGCCGCCCCCCCCCCCCCCCCC
>NW_027187322.1:5137079-5138060 GCF_028583685.1 Petaurus breviceps papuanus
GGTCCTTCCAGGGCTTGGCCTTAGTGTCTTCTGCCACTGGAGCAGCCTGGCTAAGGGGGAGGCTGGCTCTGGTATAAGGGCCCCAGCACAGGGTACGAAAAGGATGTGGAGGGAGAATGGGAGCCCTGGAAGGACGGCCAGGAGCCTCTGGGAAATGCTGGGTCTGGCCCCCAGGCCTAGGAAGACACTTCCTGGCCAAAAGGCCCCAGAAGTGCCTGCTTTTAGTAAAACACTGCCCCGCGTGGGGAGGAAATGCTTTGCAAAGCCTGAGGCGAAGCCAGGCCCTGTCGTACCCCACTCGCACCTTCTCCATTCGAATCCTTTCTCCGCATTTGGCCTCCAGTGTGTTCTCAATCAGAATCAAGTCCCCATCGGTCACCTTCCACTGCCGGCTGGCAAAGTGGACCACAGCAAAGAGCCGGCCGTACTGTCCAGTGGCGATTAGCTCATTCACCCGCTGGAGAACCTCTGAAAACGAACGGACAGACAAGGGCGTGGAGCCTTGGTTAGTCCCCAGAGATCAGGCACCAAGATGGACCCCAGGGAAGTGTGGTGCTGAAGCAAAAGAAAAAAGACCTTTCTGAGAATGAAGGGCCTCTGGCTGTTTTACATGAATCCCACAAACACAGTAATTCACTCATTATGGGACCCTGGCCAAGTCACCTTACCACTGTGTGCTTCAGTTTTTCCAGCTGTAAAATGGCAGTAATAGCAGCATCTTCCTCCTCGGGTTGTGAAGACCCAGTGAGATGCTCGTAAAAGCGCCCAGCATGGTGCCGGGCACACAGAGGCCACTTAACACTCCCCCCTATTATTTTAATGGAAACTTGAGCAACTGTCAGTGGCCAGAAAGCAGCATTTTCATGAAATGAACTCCATCCAGGAATCAGCCTGGTAGATGGTAAAGTGACTGGGAGGGAGAGGCTTGGTCACTGCACAGACTCTGAAATGGGGATGAAAGCCCAGATTTTGCTAGAAATA
>NW_027187322.1:5138160-5142126 GCF_028583685.1 Petaurus breviceps papuanus
TGGGACTGAAAGCCCCACTCCCAGCAGCATCTGCTCCTCCCTGGGGGTGGAAAGCACAGGGCTGAGCCTCAGGGTGGGGCCTAGGACTCAAGATGGGTCACTAGGGAGCTTTGGGGCCTTCAGTAAGCCACTTGCTTTCTGAATACCTCACCTCCCTCATCTCTGAAAGGAGGGTGTGGGATTAGACCAGAGCTTCCACAGGATTGCTGAGGAAACCAAAAGTCAGCGAGAATAGAGACAATTTTCTCCTCCATCCAAGTTCTCAAAAACCTATTCACAGCTACACCCCTGCCTGGAATTTTCTCCTTAGTCATCTTCACCTCCTGGCTTCCATCAGGGTCCTGAGAAAATCCCCCCTTCTGTTGGAGGCCTCTCCTAACCCCCAGCATTGCTGGCACGTTCCTTCTACGGAGCGTGCCGATTCTGATCCCAGCTATGAGTTGTTCATGTAGATGCCTGCCATGTTAGACTGGGAGCTCCCTGAGGGCAGGGACCATTTTTTGCCTTTCTTTGTTTCCCCAGCTATGCTACCATATGCCCCAGGACTGTGCCTGGCATATAGTAGGTGCTGAAATGTTTGCTGACTTGACTATCCAGATGCCTGGACTCTGCCTCCAAATCCCCTGGATCAGATGACATCTCTCCAATCCACATATTTCTGAATCTTTTACTTCTCAATTTCTAGTGAGAAATATGATTATTAAGAATGTTTCCCGTAATTTTTTTCACACACTGAGTATGGTCTGGCCCTTTCCTATGGACATAGGTCGGATCACTCATGATGTGTAGGATACAATGAAATTGTGACCAATGATACTTGGATTTTCTGAAGGAAATGAGCAAAAGTTTTAGGTGAGTTTCAACACTGCTCTGATTGGAAATCAGAAAGCCTCATGTAGCAGGGAAGGGTCAGGGGTGTTCTGGCTTTTTGGTGCCTGCCTTATAAGAGAAACATTTACCTTGGTGGTGCCTGGTCTCTTCCTTGGGATCTGGAAGTATGATTTTAGGCCATGGAGGTGAAGTCAACGATGTTTTGGGGAGAACCCTGTGGAAAACATTTGTAGTGAGGTTGATGTAGATTCTTGCTTTGAGAAACTAAGCATGTTTATTCTAAAAAAGATTTGAGAGACTGAATTTGAATAAAAGGCTAGCCTTGGACCAGGCCATCCCAGGAACAGACATTTGTTGGGCTATGCTGCCCAGGGACAAAGCAAGTTGTAGATCTGAACTCATTAGAAATGTGAAAACATCTCTGAGAGGGGTGTTGGGGGAAGAGAGAGGGAGGGAGGAAAGAAAGGGGAGGGGAAGAGAATGCAAGGGTTGGGAGGACACGTGAGTTCTACAGACATTTCTCTACACATTCTTCTCATACCCTCAGACAGAGGTGTCACATCTGGCCCCACAACACTCCTGAATGTGACTTGAGCCAGATCATTTAACCAAATAAAAAGGCAATAAAACAAATGATATTACATCTAAAAATAAAGTCAATGTGAGGCAGGGCTCCTTCCGCATGGTTTAGTGGCCCCTGGTGTGCCTGTGCCAGCAGGATTCCTCCATCCAGGGGCGTTCCTACCCTTCTGCTTAGGCACAAAGCCATGTCTTTATTTCCTAAGGGGAGCACAAAGTGAGCTGGTCAGTGACCTTGATGCGCCCAGTGCTCCCAGTGGCACAGCTGGGGAAGGCATTCCATAGCCTGAAGCCCCTTCTGCTGGGCCTCAGTACAAAGCGAGGATCAGCTTGGGAGGAGCAGACGGAGTCTGTTATCACAGTGGCCAAGGGCTGAAGCGCCATAAGTCTGAGGGGCAGAGCAGAGCAGGTCCTCAGGTCAAGGATGACAACCCAGCTGGTGGCTGGAGGAACCACAGGGATGTTTTGGCCTCACTGTTCCCCGGTTCCACAGACTTTGTGTCTCCCCCCCCAGCTTCCAGCTGGGCCCCTGGGGCCTTTCCAGCCTGATCCTTTGGGCCTCCCCCCAGGACTCCCCGGGGTCTGGCTGGCTCCTCCTCCCTGACTCTCATCCATGGTCATCCCTATTTGTCCCCCTGTCTCTGCACTGGCTGTCCCCACGTCTGGAGGGCATCTGTTCCCTCACATCCACCTTTGGGCCTCTGTTCAAGCTCGTTATTCTACCGGGCGGGGGTGTTAACTTGGGACCGAGGAACGTGGCTAAAGCAACATTTCAGATACTTTTTCAACATAGTTTGTCTCCTCTGCATTTTGCTGGCCTGATACTCTGCCAGTGCCTGGTTCCAGGAGAGGCCCTGCACCGCTTTTATGCGCTCCCTACCCTCCTGATGACACTGGCAGCTGATTCTCACATCCAGCCCCGCCCGCGCCCCCCTCCGTTACCTCTCCGGGGCGGAGGCGCTGTGCCATCCGAGACTCGGAGCGGCGGGCCCGAGGCGAGCTGGAAGGCAGAGAGCGGGCGGGCGTCAGCGGCTGGAAGGGCGAGCCCGCCCCCTCCCCAGCCTTTGCGTCTTCGCTTCTTTAACGCTGTCGGCTCAGCGGACCCCCGGGCTTCGTGCTGTCCCCCGAGCCTCCGGTCACAGGAGGAAGCGCGCAGCCCGGGGCCCCCTCCCCGCCCTTTAACCTCCGGGATCCAGCTCCAGGCCTTTGCCCAGGCTGTGCCCCTCAGCTGACCCTCCGTGCAGTCTGGGCCTCCAGGGCCCCTCCAGTTTTACTGGGGCTTCGGAAAGGGGCGGAACACTCAGTCCCTACCGCGCGCAGGGCGCTGTCGCTGGGCCTCAGTTTCCCCGTCTGGAGGGCTGGGGCTCAATCAGCGTTTGTCAGCCGGCCGTCGGGACGCCTGCGCTGAAGGGGGCCCCCCCCCCCCCCGACACCGCCGACAGAGAGGGAAACCGAGGCGGTCCGCGGCGCGAGAGGAGCGCCAAGGGTCAAGGGGTCAGAGGTCGGAGCCGGGGCCCTGAGGGGACATAGGCAGACGGGGTTTGGGGGAGGGCCCCGAGTTTTTCTCACCCGCTCCAGGGCTCGCCCCCAGTCCCGCCGCTGCCCCGCAGGACGCCGGGAGGAGGAGGCGCCGCCACAGGAAGGCCCCGAGGGCGGCCCGAGCAGCGGTCGCCGCCATACTGCTCCCACTTCCGCTTTCGCGCCCCGGCCACCCCGGAAGCGGAAGCCGCGCGGAGGCGCAGCGGGAGGGACGTCCGGTAGGCACACTTCCGGTCAGGGCGGGTCTTCCGGCGCGGCCAGTAGCCGGTGTCATGGCGGCCGTGGAGAGCTTCGTGAGCCGCCAGCTGGGGCTTCTGGAGCAGGAGCGGGAGGCGGAGGTGCAGGAGAAGAGGTAGCGACCCCCGGGCCCCTCCCGCCCGGCCCGACCCCCGACGTTCCCCTCCCCCATGCCGCACCCCCCTTGTGGGATGGCGAGATTGTGCTTGAGGAGGGACCTGATTAGGGACCGAACCAACCCACACGTGTTTAATTCCACGGTGACGGCGGCCTTCGCTCGTGTCCGGCCCCCGTGACCCCGCGTGGGGTTTTCTTGTCTGAGATACCGGAGGGGCTCGCCATTCCTCCTCCAGCTCATTGGACAGGTGGGGAAACTGAGGCCACGGGGTGAAGTGACCCGGCCCAGGGCCAAACACAGGTGTGAGGCGGGCTTGGGCCCAGACCCTGCGCTCCCCCTCGCGGCCCACGGACCTGGTGGGCGGGGTGTAGACGCGCTCCCTCTCCCCAGGGCCTGGCAGGAGCGTGTGCCCCCCGCGGAGCTGCAGCGCCGGGGAGTGTGCCTGCTGCGGCTGCGGGTACAGAGCCGGCGGACGGGGCTCTACGGACGGCTGCTGCTGGTGCTGGAGCCCGGCGGGGCGCCCGGGGCGGTGCTGCCCTGCACCAACCTGGGCCCGGGTACGTGGGGGGGGCCCCCCTCGGGAGAGAAGGGGGGAAGGGCGGCACCTGGGGAGGGGGAAGGGCGGCCCTGCACCAGCCTGGGCCCGTGTACGTGGGGGGGGG
>NW_027187322.1:5202126-5205324 GCF_028583685.1 Petaurus breviceps papuanus
AGGGTCTGGCTCCAGATGCCAAGAAGACCTTTGAGGAGGTGTGTCCCCAGGAGGGGTTGCCCCCATCTCTTTCCCTTGCTTCCCTTCCTTTGCTCTTCCTCTGTGCTATCCCCCCTCCCCTAGATTGCCTCCCACTCCCCATCCATGGAGCCCCACCTGTGGATATGCTGTCCCCTACCCCCACCCTGAGTAAAAGACTCTTTTTACTTACAGCCGATTTGGGATCCTCAGGAAAGGGGTGGTGAGGAGCCTTCCTTGGAGAGGAGAGCACAGGGTGTGTGTCTTCGGCTGCCTGAGACCCTAGACTCTCAGTTCCTGACTCCAGAAGCAGACAGGGTCCTGAGCACACTAAACAAATGGGAGCACACTAGCTTTGATGGGAGGGAACTGGCCGGACCAACGGTCACCCTGGAGCTGAATTTCCACACGCCCTGGGACCTGCAGCGAGCTTCCCGGAGAGGGAGGGAGTGCTGACACTTGGGAGAGGAATGCCTGGGCACAAGAGGAGCCAGCAGCCCCCTGGGAAGCAGGAGAGCAGGCTCTCCCTCCAGCTCCTGACGTCACATTGGCATTCGCAGGGGAGCTGCTAGCTTTTCCTCCCCTCCTGCAGCAGGGCAGAGCTCTCAGTAGTCAAAGGCTAGGGCCACTGGCTGTCCTATAGGGCTTCGAAGGGAGAGCCAGCGGCTAGGACCCAGCCTTACTACATGGATCCAGGGAACTCTTTCCTAAAATACAATTCTGACCATGATGCTCCCTTGCTCCAGAAACTCCAATGACTCCCTATTACCTCTACGCTCAGCTGGGCTCCAGCCAACTTTTCCAGGCTGATAGTGTGTGACTTTACTTCACGCGCTGCACCATCTAGGCAAACTGGCCTTCATGCTGTTCCTCATGGCGCCCTTGTGCTTTGTACTAGCTGTCTTCCAGGGATGCCTGGAGTTCGTTTGATCCTCGCTGCCATCTCTCAGAAGCCCAAGTCTCCTTTAAAGCTCAGCTCAAGGGCTGCCTCCTCCATGAAGCATTTCCTGATTGCTCCCCCCCATTAGTACAATTACCTTGTATTAATTTTGTTGCTACAGAAACCAGTTTTCTCCCTAATACTGTTTCACTTTTGTCTTTGTTCAAAGGCAAAATGCCTGGCAAGGGACAGCTAGAGTAATAACAGTCATAGCTTATATTTATAAAACACCTTTTGTGTGTCCACTCATTTAACAGCCCTGGAAAGGAGAAACTATTATTAGCCCAATTTTACAGATAAGGAAACTGAGGCCAACAGAGTTAAATGATTTTCAAGGGCACACAACCAGCAAGGATCTGAGGGAGAATTTAATCTAAAGACTTCCTGATTCCAAGCCCCACACTCTGCCCACTGTCCTGCCTACAAGGGTTTCATAAATGGGTATACATCACTGGATCATAGGGTCATTGATTAAGGACTGGAAAGAAACTTAAAAGCCAACCAGTCCATTTTACAGATGAGGAAATTGTGGCCCAGAGAGAGGAAGTGACTTGCCCAACTAGGAAGTGGAAAGACTGGAGTAGAACTTGATGGAAGTCAGGTGAGGCCAGGCAAGGAGAGCAGACAAAGCCTCGTAGACAGTAGGTACTTAATAAATGCTTGGTGAATCAAGTTGAACCCAAGATCTAGGTCTGGGAGAGACTTTAGAGACCATTTAGTCTAACCTTTTCATCTTACAGAGGAGGAAACTGAGGCAGCCCAGATGGGCTTTGACACAGCTTGGCTCTCTCTCTCTCTGCCCCCGGTCTCCCCTGTTGGCCTCAGAGCAGGTGGCCACAGATTGTATCATCCTCTCTTCCTCTCTCTTTCCTTTTCCTTTCTTTCATTTTTTCCTCCTGCTCTATGTCCCCACAGGGAAGTAAATTGACGGGCTGGCCAGGGCTCTAAGGAAAGACCCAGGAATTCCCCCTTCTGGGGCCCTAACAACAGTCACGTGGCCCAGTGGAAAATCTAAGGAAAAACAAGAAGTTGGCTGGGATTGGGAATGCTGAGCTCACCAGTGGATGAATCAGCCTTTCCCCCATCAGAGAGCTAACCAGGGAGAGTTGGAGCTGGGAGGAGAAGGAGGGGAGAAAGTGCTTGGAGAAGGGGGGAGATAGTGGGGGTGGCACTGAGATCCTGAGCATGAGAGAAGGGAGGAGGGGGAAAGCACTGGAGAAAGCACAGGAAGGAATGGAGAGTGAGGCCATGGAGGGGCCAGAGGAATGGAGAGAAGAAGGGGCACTGAAAGAGAAAGCAGATGGCAGCTGGGGGGGGGGAATATCGAGGGGGTCCCGAGGCGAGAGGACTGCTTAACCCTTCTGGAGCTGGTGCCTGTGGTCTGGACACAAAGCTGGCAGCCTCATTTCCATGCTCCTCAATGTTCTGGGGCCACCCAGCTTTCCCAGGAGCCTTGAACCCTGGGGACTTTCTGAAAGCTGGAGTAAAGTCTGCCCCAAAAGGAGGCTCTGGGGGCTTGTGCTTTGCTGACTTTTAGCAGGACTCCCTCCCCCCCGCAACACGTCCCCGAGGTAGAGAAATAAGCAGAAGCCAATGAGGTTCTTGGAATCACCTGAGGCTGTTTCTCTGACTGCTTTACAAGATCCCAATCATTGCCTGTGTACCCAGCAGTGGGGAGAGAAGAGGAAGCCAGTCCCTGAGCTGTCCAGCCCTTCCTCTGGGATACCACCTACTCCCTGAGCTACTTTCCAAGCTCTCTTCCTAGACACCAGACCCTGGCCAAGGCGGGACTCTCCTTGCCTTAAGGCAGAGAACTGAGCTCCAAACTGGCAGAAATTCCTACCCTCAGCCTCTCTGTCTGGTGACTATATTCTATTGATAACCACCTGAAGTTCTGCCCCCCTCCCCAACCAAGGGGAGGGAGATAAAAGGGAGGGGACAGGATATGGAGGAGGGGAGACGAGGACTGTAAGAAAGGGAGTGGGAGCGAGGAGAAAAAAGTGAAGAAAGAGGGAAGAGTTTAAAGGGAGAGAGAATAGGACATTGAGGAGGCAGGAGAGGGAGGGGGAGAAAGGAGCATAGCGAAATGGGAGGGAGACAGAGAAAGAAGGGAGACAGAAGGAGGGAAAGAGAGGGAAGGGGAGGGGAGGGAGAGAGAGGGGGGAAAGAGAGAGGGGAGAGAGAGAAGGAGAAAGAGAAAAGAGAGAAAGAGACAGAGAGAGAGAGAGAGAGAGAGAGAG
>NW_027187322.1:5205424-5223668 GCF_028583685.1 Petaurus breviceps papuanus
GAGAGAGAGAGAGAGAGAGAGAGAGAAAGAGAGAGAGAGAGAGAGTTTAGGAGCTCAGCTCTCTGGGCCCTTGTTAAGGCTATACTTTTTGAAAGCCTGAGTCAAAGCCAGAGATCAGGGCAATGTAACTTGGACATTCAGTAGGGACTATATTCAGAGGCCAGGGCTCCAATGCCTGCAGCCTTATTTGGGATGGAAATTTCTTTCTTTGAAAATAAGTAAGTGATGAGTGTAAATGGGGAAATCATTAGCTGTTTGAATTCTCTTAGGTCAGTGGTTCTCTCCATCTCCTCCTTCTCCTTCCTCCCTTTTCTTCTCTTCCCTAATTACTGTTCCCCTCCTCCTTCCCTTCCCTTCTCCTCCTCCTCCTTCCCTCCCCTTTCTCTCCTCTTTCTTTCTTTCTTTTTCCTTCTCTCCTCCTCATCCTCTTTCTCCCACCATTCTTGGGGGTGGGGTGGGATATATAACTGATGACTAGTCCCCCCTTGCAGGGGCATGTCTGTCAGGTTTTGGATGGAGCCTATAAGGCCCTCATTGTGATAAACCCAACACCAGGGCCCTACTTCCCTCCTCTACTTACTCAGTCAGCTGCCTGAAAGTCCCCTTAACATCCAGCACACAGAAGGAAAACCCCTATATTTAGGGAAGAAACATTTCTTATGTGCTCATGATGCAGGAACCTCACTGCATCATGGCCACCCCTTTGCCCTGACCATGTTCAGGCTCCCCTCCCTGCTCTGCCCTATGTGCTTCCAAATGGCGGCGGGCAGAGGTTCTGGCTGAGGGTCACCCATCTAGCCCCACTCGTGGGCTCCTGGCACATAGGCCAAGTTAAGATCAATGTGGAACCTCCTCCAACACTCTGGGAAGGAAGACCCCAGAGCATGGGGACAGTTGCCCAAGGAGGTGATATACTTCTTACAAGGTCATAGATACCAAGTACAGCTTGAACTTGGGTCTTCCTGACTCCAAGGTCAACCCTCCACTTATTCTTTTTTTTTTTTTTAAGCAATCAGGGTTAAGTAACTTGCTCAAGGTTACACAGCCAGTTATTTCTGGGTGGGTGCCAAGTGTCTGAGCCTGGGATTCGATCTCCAGGTCATCCTGACACTGGAGCTGGTGTTCTTACTCGCTGTGCTACCTGGCCACCCCTACCCTCCACTTATTCTGCCAAGAGACTACTAGGGTGCAGAGAAAGCTCTTGGTGGTCACAGATGGAATTTGGGACCACAGAGTGAAAGCCCAGCCTTATGCATTCAGGGGAGTGAAACTCTACCCTTGGGGTGGGGTATGTCCTAGATTTAGAGATGGAAGAGACTGAGTACAAACCCTTCCTTTCACAGGGGAGGAAACAGAGACACAGAGGTAGCCAGTGACCTGCCCAAGGTCCCACAGGCTGTAAGGAGGGGGCTTCTCAGGAGACAGCAGTGAACCAGGAAGGTCATAGTGACTGTGTTCTTTGAGGCAGGGGCCAGAGGGATGAGTCTCTGCTCTGCTTGACTTAGGGTCTTGTAGGTAGAATCCCTGCTTGAGTCTGGGACCTCTGATTGCTCTGCCCCCTGAACCACACTGCCTTAGTCAATCCAGTTGAACAAAATTTTATTAAGTGCTTATTATGTGCCAAATACCATGCGAGGTGCTGGCAGAACAGACAGGAAGGAAACAGTGTCTGCCCTCAAGGAGCTTCCATTCTACCACATTCTGGTCCATTGCTCTTCATCTTGGGTTCCTTTGGTGCTCAAGGTCTTTGGGGCACCTGGGCTGTGTCATGGTCCACGTGTGTCTGGAGTGGACACAAGATGCCTCTTACATTTGTCTGGAGCTCACGCTTCCCTTCAGTCCTCCCTTCTGTCACACTTTGCTCATGTGAAAAATCCTGTCTCACTTTTCATTCTGACCCAGTCTTTGCTTGGGTTTCAACCCTCTCAACTTTGAAATCTGAGCTCCTTCCACATCCTTGGAAACTGTGTTAATGACAGTGGTACAGATGGCCTGTTGTGGTATCTCTTGAGTCTACGTCAAGCCCAGGAAAAGATTGATAGTTCTCTCAGGACTGATCACACTTCCAGGCTCAAACATGTTGCCATCCTCTTTCCAATTGGCTGAATTCCTCTTGGGTCTTTCCCAATTTTCTGTAATTCCTTCCTTGGCTTCCAGGCCCCTTGCGTGATTATGGCAGATTTTTTTTCCTATCTTTCTGGTCTGGGCACCAGATTGTTCTTGAGAGCTTTGGTGTAGGGAAGGGGGAAGAGGAAGTCCCCCTCCAGAGTATCTGCTCAGCGTTCCTGTATGAATTCTAGAGTCAAGAGTCCTGGCTCTGCCTTCACCTGAGAGTTTCCTGAGGAGACTGGTCTGACTCCCTGATCCCCCATTTGGGTTTCCTACTGACCTCCTCTAGGACTGCTGTTCAACCCCAGGGATGTGGTGGGGTATCTTGGGCAAAACATTAAGTCCTGGGATTGAGGGAAGGAGGGTTATAAGGACTCATGGGCTATAGCTCAGTTCCTTCTTTGGGACTCAATTTCCTCATCTGTAAAATAAGGGGATTAGATGGCCTCTGGGGTCCCTCCATGCCTCCAACCAGTGGTTCTATTCCTTCAACAAACATTAATGGAGTACCTACTGTATATCAGGTTCTTCTATGACCGCTTGAACATAGGCTGAGCTCAAGGCCAACGTCTGAGATTTGTTGACTAGTTAATTTAATACATCTTTAAAGACAACAGTGCTTGCTAATAGTCTCATAGGAGGAAAGCAATCACAGGAATTGAGATTTTCAGTGGCATACCATTATTTTACACATTAGGGGCAGTGTGGTATTATGGATGGAGCCCTGGTCTTGAATCTCACCTTTGACATTTGCTAGTTGTGTGATCCTGGCAAAGTCTTTGACCCTCTGGTTCCTTCTCATGTGTGAAATAGGAATCATCTCTATGGTACTGACCCCACAGGATGGTCATGAAGCTTAAATGAGATGTCCGCACAATGCTTTGAAAACTTGAGATTTGTGGATTTCTGTTAGTGAAAATCTGTGAACTTTAGTTAGTATCATTATTTTTTGCTCCCAGATTATGAATTCAATGTCATACTAGCCTTGGTTTCCCAGGGGAAAAATATGGGGGGAGTGGGCTGGAGATGTTGTCTTATTTTGCTGAAAGCTTGAAAAGTTGCAAAGGATCCTTTGCAGTGAGAAAGCCTTCACTCATGTGTGAAAGCCTGCAAACTCATGTGGTTTCAGTACTACTTCTGTGGGTCCTTCCTCACTGTGGTCTCTGAGCTGGTAGCAGGGAGGGTCATTCTATCTTCTCTCCCTTGGAAATCCTCCTTGAAGGCTCTCAGGAGAGTCAGCTTCAGGGACTTTCTTTTCTTATTCTTCCAGAGGTTGCCAACAAAGAAGTAAATGGCAGGGTTGGCACTGCTGTTTATGCACGAGAGAAGCTCGAAGATGGTAGAGACAGACCTGCTGACATCCACTTTGAACCCAAAATGGACAACGAACCAAATCTTCTGAGGAAGGCCAAAGAGAAGGAACACAAGGATGGTCACCAAAATGGTGATGTGGAGCTTGGCAGGGTGGTGGTGCTGGGATGGCTTCCAGGACTTCAGGAAGAGAATCAGGCTGGATAGAACCATCAGGGGTGTGGCCACCAGGAAGTTGAGTACACAGCTAAAGATACTGATGATGTATCTCCAGGTTTTGTAGGTATCTCCCATGTAGACCTCAAAATAAAACTCCAGGACAGCCATGAAGACCGAGAGGGACCAAATGAAAGCACAGATGGAAGGAGATTTCTTTTTCAAATGGTGGTATCTATACCAGAGAGGAAAGAGCATGGACAGACACCTCTCCACACTGATGACCATCAGAAAGCCCAGCCCTGTGTTGTACAGAAATATGTTGAATACAAGTGTTCCGTGGCATATATAAAACATGTGGCACTTTGTAATAAGCTTGCTAGTATATATATAAAGAATCTTGGCAAGGTACCAAGTCATGCGTCCCAGGAGGAAGCTGAAGTCAGCAACTGTCAGATTGAGGATGTAGATGGTAAAGTGGCTTCTCTTAATGTGGAAACTGAGAAACCAGAGGACGATGCCATTTCCCAGCAGTCCGCACAGGCAAGTGATCAAATTAAAGGAGATCATGATACGGGGTTCAGCGTCAGGACCCATTTTTGGGAAGCAGGTATTAATTTCCTGGCTACCATTACTGGAATTGTTGCAGGCCATCTTTTTGTTAGGTAGGGATTGTCAATCTGTGAAAAGGCAAATGTGCTGTCTCAAGGGTATTGGGCTCCCCCTTCTTGGAAATCTTCAAGCAGTGACTGAATGACCACTTGGGCGTGTCACAACGGAGATATCTCTTGTGTATGAGTTGGATTTGATGGCCTCTAAGGGTCCTTCTTATTCTCAGATCCTGTGGTTCTGTGGCATTGGATCGGTTTTGTCTGGAGGTAGTGGGATATAATAGGGGCCTTCTTCTGGATCTCTCTCATGCACCTGATAAAAATGAGAAGAGAGATGTGAGCTGATAACTCTGGGGTTGGGTTTACAGCTTACCAGAAAAATGGAAGTGGACCAAAAACAGGAATGGATAAAGCAGAGAAAGAGAATGTGCTATAGAACACATTCTCAGGAATAAATGTGGATGCAAAAATTTACAACCAAATCATATCAAAGGGTCTCAGCAATATACTTGCTATGCTTATTCATAATGACCAAGTCAGCTTTATACATACAAGCTATGGAAGGATAATTCAACATTAGGAGAACAGTTAGCATGCAATAATTATTCATACAAACAACAAAGTAAAAAAACCACAATGATTATATATATATTTTAAAATAGATCTGTGACCTCACTGGCTTTGGGCACTCCAGATGAGTCCGAGTCCCCAACTCCCTTTACCAATGCAGGTCAATAACTGCTAGGTAACTTATAGTTTTAGATCATTGCCTGAGGCAATGGGAGGCTATGTGCCTTGCTTGGGGTCATACAGCCAGTATGTATCAGAGTCAAGACTTGAACTCAGGTCTTCTTGTCTTCAATGCCAGATCTCTATCCATAATGCCACACTTCCTCTCTCCATCAATAAATGCAAATTACATCACTTAATTTCTAGGTAAAACATTAAAAAAGTACAGACATGATGGGTCTCTTCTTCAGTATGAATTGGTCTACATCTAAAAGGATGTAGACCTTATTACTTCCCATGATGAAACGCTGGAAACTTTCTCAGAAAGTAGAGGGATAGAACAAGAGTGAACCTTCTTCCCACCACTTTTGGACCCAATTCTGGAAATTCTATGGCAGTGATATAAGAGTGAGGAGCTAAAGACAGAAACCTTAACGGAGAGGAGACACCATTATTCTGTTCTGTCGATGACCTAATGGTTTAACTTTTAAAAATCCAAGTGAATTCATGAAAAAGCCAATTGAGCTGAATAATATCATCAGCAAAGCAGAACTATCCAAAATAAACAAAATCATTAGCACCCCCCAACCCAGCCATTAGGAAACCATGGTAAGGGAAAGTCCATTTAAAATAATGATAAAAGATACAAAATATTTGGGAGTTTAAAGGAAAACATACGGAGAAATATCGATTACTTATGAATGAGCTATGCCGACATAATAAGTACCATCCTACAGTAGCAGAAGCAATATCCTAAACTTTGCCCCCCCCCCTTCTCTCTACCTTGCAATTGGACACAGTGTCACTGAACCTCAGGAAGACCTGAGTTCAAATTTGACCCTGTTTGACCCTGGGAATCCCTTAATCACTGCCTGCCTCAGTTTCCCCAACTGTAAGATGGGGATAATAGCAGGGTTATTGTGAGGGTCAAGGGAGATAATATTTATAAAGCACTTAACACAATGCCTTGCACACATTAGGTGCTCTATAAATGCTTTTCCCCTTTCCCCTTGCCCCCCATCTTCATGTAAGATGGACTAGGCTTTTTAATTTAAAAAGTATGGAGACATTCCTTGAGACTTAATCGGCTGAGTTCAGACTATGGTTCAGACTATGGACTTCATTTCCTCCCATGGCAGAGGACAGTGCCGATGCAGTTATGCTCAGCTGAATCAGTTTCAGGGCTCCCCAGTGCCCAGCATTCTTGGATAGCCTTCTTGTGCCAAGGGTAAGCAGATCTTTTCGCTGGTTCAGGAGTATCTTGTTTTGCTCCAGTATTGCTGGAATCCATTAGACTGTGAGCTCCTGGAAGGCAGGGACTGACTTTTACCTCCTTTAGAATCCCACCATGCTTGACACATAGGAGATACCTATTATCAACAAATGTTTATTGATAGATTGACAACAAAACGAAACTACTGGGGGACTGAAGGGCTCAGCCCAACCCAGGCCTATGATGCCCAAACAAGTTCCTGGAGCGACTTGGACAGACAGTGATTCTGTAGGATGAGCAAGGATTAGCCATGCTCCCCTGGTCAGTCCAGGCGGAAGGGAGGTGGGTTCAAAGAGGAAGCCAGCTCCTAACAAGGCATATGGAAGGTTCACAGAGCAGGAGTCAGTCAGTCAGCTAACAAGCATTTATTAAATGGCGATGATCTTCCAGGCGTGGTGCTAAGTTGGAGAAAGGTGAACAGTGAGAAGCCACGTGAAACTGGGTAAAGGTTGGGCAGAGGCAGATGCCATAAGGAGCCAGGGCAAGACTCCAGGAGTGAGGGATTGTGGAGAGTTCAGCTGGGAAGCGATCGGACAGGCTGTGTCTGGAAATCCCCCCTCTCCCCCCCCCCACTGCCCCCTTCCCCACCCAGTACATGCCCCTAGGTGCGAATTCTGTATCTCCTTTATCTCCTTGAGCACAGGGAAAATCTGTTTACTTTCTTCATTTTAAACATTTACTTTATCTTTATAAACAGTGCTAACCACAGGTTTTTGCTAGTCTGCATGTACTTTGGGAGTGAAGTTAAGAGGAAACAACAGAGGGGAAGCATTTTAAGGGAAGAGAAAGAGATTGACCCAACACTGTGTATTTTTGCCGCGTACTGTTTCTGGCTGGAGCTTCAAAGCTAGAAAAGGTGAAGAATTACAGACCTTTGGGCACCATGTCCTGGAGTAGGAAGGGATATTGACACAAGGAAGCCCATGGAGCCATGAGTCTGAAGTAGGCTGAGAGGGGTGGCCAAGGGGAGAGGTTCTCACCAACCAGCCTCGGTCCAACTACAGCAATGGTAGCTTTGAGAATGGGATGGGACACATGCTCTCAGTCTTGAGACTTGTGACTGTTTTGCATAGAGATTTTTCTTTATTAATAATAATAGCAACAATAGTTAATAATAATAGCAAATGTCACCTTATTTTACCTTCACAAAAACACTATTATTATCCCCATTTTGTGTAGAAGGAAACTGAGGCAGCAGAGGTCAGGTGACCTGCCCAGGATCACACAATTTATGTGTCTTTGAAGCAGGATTCGAACTCATCTTCCTGCCTGTGAGTATAGCATTCCCTGTGTTCTGAGCTGCCTCTTGTTACAGGGGAAGGTTCAAGAGTAGGCTGGGACCATAGGAAGGGGGGTAGGATTATGACAGTCATCGTTCCAAAGTCAAACTGCATTGGCAGGGAACGAACCTGTGAGCTGGGCAGCATCTTCCATAGAATCCCAGATTTGGAGCCAGAAGAAGCATGGCGGTCATCTCGGCCATTATATAGATGAGGAAACTGGAGCTCAGGGGCCGGAGACAAGGCCACAGACGGTGAGCAGCAGAGCTGGGCTTCAAGTCTGGGTCTAAGCTCAGCACATCCCTTCCAAGGCTCCCAGCACTCTGTGAGGCAGTGGCTCTGCTTTTCACTGGCTGCTAATTCCCGTTTGGGATCCAGAGTGAGTGAGGGCTAGCCTGGCTTTGACTTCATGCTTCAGGTTAGCGGAAGCCCCTGGTATTTAGTGCTACAAAGCAGCCATCCCTTGTCTGAACATTCTCTGAAAAATCCTTCCTGCTTTGGCTCTGTTAACAGTCACACAAAGGGCTCACACTTAGCTGGTGCTTTATGATTTAGAAACCACATTGACCAGAGAGGTAGGTGGTGCAGACATTATTCCCATTAGACAGATGAGGAAACTGAGACCGGGAGGAAGTGCTCAGCCTGAGGCCATACAGCTAATGAATGGCATGTCAGAACTTGAAGTCACAGCTCTTTCCATGTCAGCAAACAGAATGAAGAAGGCTTGAATTGAAAGACATTGAGGAGAAGCTGTCCTTCCTCTGGGAGCTGCTTCTGGTTCATCCCAAGGGGTGTGTGTGTGTGTGTGTGTGTGTGTGTGTGTGTGTGTAAGTGTGTGTGTGTGTGAGTGTGTGGAGTGTGTGTGTGTGTGTGTGTGTGTGAAGATCAGGGGAAAGGCTGGGACTGGATCTAGACATATGGGAATTGTGTAACCTTTAGGAGCTGGTGACATCATTAATAGAGAGAATGCAGAGAGAGAAGAGGGCCCAGAACAGAGCTTTGGGGGAATATCCGCAGGAGGGTGGACCTGGATGATGATTGGGCAAAGGAGACTGAGAAGCATATGGAGAGGGGAACTGGGACAGGGCAGGGCCGGAAAACCCAGGGGAAGGAGGCTATATAGGAGGCAGTGGCCCTTGTCAATCATCCAATCATTTGGTATGTATTAAGTTCCTACTGTATACCAGGCAATAGGAGTACAAATGCAATGGGAATGAAACAATCCTTAATGACAGAGTTTACATTCTAATGGGGGAGACAATGAGGACGCTTCTAAATACAAAGAGAACAAATGTGAAACAGGTCAGCTCAAGGCAGTATGGGAGGGAGGCCACAGGTAGCTAGGGGTGCTTGGGCTGTGTCCTAAAGGAGAAGAGAGGCTCAGGACCCTCGTCAGAGAAACCTAAGACCAAGATCTCCCCCTGTTTAACCACTTCCCTTTTCATCCTAGATGCATTAATGTGCAGATGCTTTTCAGTTTTACGTGATCAAAGTTATCTAATTTGTCTCTTGTAATCGCCTCTACCTCTTATATGATTAAGAATGCATTTCCTGCCCAGGGTTGTGAAAAGTACACTTTTCTCTGTTTCTCCTCTATTATTTTTCTTTCTTTTTTTTTTTTTTACTGTATAATCTTTAATACTAAGATTGCACATGCATTTAGTGTAAGGGGTTGATCCAAACCTGATTTCTCTCAGATGGTTCTCCAGTTTTCCTAGAAGTCTTTATCAAACAGGGTGATTTTTTCCTGGGTAATTCCTGTTTTCTACTCTATCAAACACTGAATTATTGAGTCCCATCATTTCTGATTCTCACCTGTTCAGTCTGTTTCATTGATCTACCTTGCTAACCCCAGGGCAGGACTTTGTTTCTTCACCCGCACTGAGATCCGTGTACCAGGGCAAGGAAGAGGGCTGGCATGCCAAAGCTTTGGGTCGCAGTGGAGTGGGGACCCTTATCACAGGGTGCCGAGGTGCTTGTGTTCCTCACAGGCCAGGGAGTAACAAACACCCCTCTCCTTAGATCACATGACCCTGGAAGAACTGACAATTTACAGGTTCCTAGAAGTATCTCAAAAAACAGTTGTACAAAACCTGTGAAGCTTGGGGCAGTGCATCCTCCACTCTAGAAGCAAAATCTTGCTTTAACAAAGAGTTAAAGGTCCAGAAATAGATGGGAAAAATGAGGAAACAACAGGAAAAAGTTCTGATCATAGAAAGTGATGATGATGATAAGGAAAATCAAAACACACATGTGGGGAGCCAAGCCCACCCAGGGGCAGAGTCTGAGATAGTGGTAGAGAGAAGCTCTGCCGGCCAGCAGCAGAGCTGAGAAGGAAAAGTTAGGTGAAAAGCAGAACTGGACAAATGGGAAAGGATATACAAAAATTCACAGAAGAAAAAAACTCCTTAAAAGATAGAATTGGCTAAATAGGAAAGGGAGTACAAAATCTCACTGAAGAAAATAGTTCCTTAAAAAATTAGAATTGAGTAAATGGAAGCTAATGATTTTATGAAAACTCAAAAAACAATAAAGCAAAATCAAAAGAATGAAAAAAATAGAAGACCGTGAAAATCTCATTGGAAAAATCACTAGCCTGGAAAATAGATTCAGGAGAAATAATTTGAAAAGTATTGGACTACCTGAAAGCCATGATACAAAAAAAGAGCCTAAACAAGGGGTGGGAATCTTGCCACCTTGAGGCCACATGTAGTCTTCTAGTCCCTGGGTATAGTCTTTTGACTGAGTCCAAGTTTTATAGAGCAAATCCTTTTATTAAGGGGATTTGTTCTATGAAGTTTGTATTCAGTCAAAGGGCCACACTTGAAGACCTAGAGAGCCACATGTGGCCTCGAGGCTGAAGGTTCCCTACTCCTGGCCTAGACATCATCTTTCAAGAAATTGTCAAGCAAAACCATCCTGATATTCTAGAGCCCGAGGGTAAAATAGAAATTGAAAGAATACGCCAATTGCCTCCTGAAAGAGATCCCAAAATGAAAGCTCCCAGGAATAGTGTATTTAAATTCCAGAGCTCCAGGTCAAGAAGAAAATATTGCAAGCAGTCAGGAAGAAACAATTCAATTATTGTGGAGCCACAGTCAGGATAACACATGATTTAGCAGCTTCTACATTAAAGGATTGGAGAACTGGGAATATGATATTCCAGAGGGCAAAGGAGCTGGAATTACAACCAAGAATCACCTACCCAGCAAAACCAAGTATAATCCTTCAGGGGAAAAAAATGGGAAGTCAATGAAATAGAGGACTTTCAAGCATTCTTGATGAAAAGGCAAGAGCTGAATAAAAAATGTGATTTTCAAATACAAGACTGAAGAGAAGCATAACAAGGTAAACAAGAAAGAGAAATCACAAGGGATTAAATAAGGTTAAGCTATTTACATTCCTACATAGGAGATGATACTTGTAACTCATTAGAACTTTCTCATTATTACGGTAGTTAGAAAGAGTATATATATAAAGCAGAGGTATGAGTTGAATATGAAGGGATGATATCTAAAAAATAAAATAAGGGTGACAGAGGAATGTATTGGGAGAAAGGGAGAGGCAAAGGTAGAATGGGGCAAATTATCTCACATAAAAGGGGCAAGGAAAAGCTTTTACAGTGGAGGGGAAGATTGGGGAGGTGAGAGGGAGTGAGCATACCTTACTCTCATAGGAACTGGCTAAAAGAGGGAATAACATGCACACTCAATTGGGTATAGAAATCACCTTAACCCATAGGAAAGAAGGAGGGGAAGGGGATAAAAGAAGGGGGGGGGTGATAGAAGGGAGGGCATATTGGGAGGAGTATTCAGAAGCAAAATCCTTTTGAGGAGGGACAGGGTTAAAGGAGAGAGAGAACAGAATAAACAGAGGGAGAAATAGGATGGAGGTAAATACAGTTAGCAATTGTAATAGTAAAAAAAATTTAGAAGCAAGTTTCTCTGATAAAGACCTCATTTCTCAAACATATAGGTAATTGAGTCAAATTTATAAAAATAAGAACCATTCTCCAATTGATGAGAGATAAAAAGATATGAAGTTTTCAGATGAAGTAATCAAAGGTATCTATAGCCATATGAAAAAATGTTCTAACTCACTACTGATTGGAGAAATTCAAATTAAAATAGTTCTGAGGTACTATCCTCATTAGATTGGCTAATAGGACAGAAAAGGAAAATGACAAATGGTGGAGGGGATGTGGGAAACATGAAACATAAATGCATTGTTGGTGGAGTTGGGATGTGATTCAACCATTCTGTACAGCAATTTGGAACTATGCCCAAAGGGCTATAAAACCAAGCATACCCTTTGACTTAGTAATGCCACTACCAGGTCTGAATCCAAAAAGAGATAAAAACAAAAAGGGAAAGGACCAATATGTACAAAAAATATTTATAGCAGCTCCTTTCTGGTGGCAAAGAATTGGAAATAGAGGGGATGCCAATCAATTGGGAATGGCTAAACAAATTGTAGTATATGATTGTGATGGAGTATTATTGTACTATAAGAAATTAGGAGCAGGATGTCCTCAGAAAAATGGGGAAAGACTTACATGAGTTGATGCAAAGTGAAATGTATTGTGTACAAAGTAATAGCAGTAACATCAGATGACCAGCTGTGAATGACTTAGCTGTTCTCAGCAATACAATGATCCAAGACATTTCTGAAGGACTTATGATGAAAAATGCTCTCCATCCCCAGAGAAATAACTGATGGTGTCTGAATACAGATTGAAGCAGACTTTTTAAACTTTATTTTCTTGAGTTTTTTTTTTTGTCTGTGTTTTCTTTCACAACATGATGAATATGGAAACATAGTTTGCACGACTAACACATGTATAACCTATATTAAATTGCTTGCCTTCTCAATGATGAGGGTGGGGAGGGAGGAAGGGAGAGAATTTGGAATTCTAAGTTTTAAAAACAAATGTTAAAAATCATTTTTACATGTAATTGGGGAGAATACAATACTAAACAGAAGAAAAAAGCAGCAGAAACTTCAAGCAGGATGAAGGCTGACAAAAGAGCATCCTATTTGGCAAGGTCAGAACAGACGCCAATTGGCATCCACCGCTGAGTCTGCCACTCAAATCTAATTCACGTGCAAGTCAAGATATCACCCAGGATGCCATTGGTCCCCTTTGAAAACAAAGCATGAGGAGCAACAGCCACAATGCAAGTAGCCATAGCAGCCAAGCCCGGTGAGGAGTGACCTGCTTGGTGTAAGTGTGGGCCAGCCACGTGGACTGACCCAGCAGCCAAGACGCCCTGGGCAGCAAGTGAGACAACCACTCTGCCATTGGCTATGGAGCACTCAGAAGTGACACGATCTGGGGCTGGAGAAGGATATTCCACAGTCATTCTGAGTTTGAGTCCATCCTCTGCAGGAACTGAGTGGGTGTGTAGAGGGGAGAACGTGCCCTGGTTCAAAGGCTGGGGGATGTTGTCCATTCAGGGTTCTGGTGGCTGTTGCCATCTGCTGACCTCTGAGACACACATTCCTTTTTCTCAATGAGTTTAGTGCTAGGCTCCCTATCTGTCTCTCCTTCCAAACTCCTGCCGTCCTACTGGAAGACTTCAGCATACATAGTGATGCTCCCCCAAACACCCGGACCTCCCAGTTCCTCAACCTGCCCATTTCCCATGACCCCTCCTCCATCTTGCCTCGGACACAGAAAGCTGTATTCTTAGTCTTGCATCACTCACACGCGTTCTGCCTCCATGGTCATGACCTTTGACATTCCCTTTCCCCATCACAAATCCCTAGCTCCGTTCTTCATCCTTACCATGATCTCCAGCCCCTGTACCACGCAGTGCTTTCCCCTGCACTGGCCCCCCTCTCTCTCCTCCCTCCCCCATCTCCACCCCTTGGGGATCCAGTTCAGCTCTACCCTGTCCTCCTCTTCTCCGCCCCTACCCTAACTCATTTGTCGATCTCATCAGCTTCGCTGGTTTCAATCCTTATCTCTGCTAATGATTCTCAGAACTTCTTATCTGACTGCACTGGGGAGTCTCCTCCCTCCAGCTGCCCATCAAACATCTCAAACAGGACGTCCTGTAGACCCCTCCGCATATCTCACACTGACCTCATTGTCATCTCTCACTGCCCCGGCCCTAACCCAGGGGCACCCTGAGTGACATTGCCCTCACTCTGATATCCTCCTACTACTGTTCTTGCCCTTGGGTCTCGTAGACAAGGAAGAGGATCTCTAGATTTAATGAAAGCAAAGCAAAGCAAAACATGCAAGAAAATCCTGTAGCCCCACTGCTCTTTGGAGGGTCAGTGGTAGTCGCAGATTCTATAGCCTGTGGAGGCAGGTGAAAGACAAGAGAGATGGCCATGGCACAGAACCTGGAAGAGGCTGGGTGTGTGGCCTTGGACCCCGAGCTTCCCAGAGAATGGAAGCAGATGCAGCCTTCTCTGGGCCAGGCAGCTCCCAGGGGCTATCAGGGGTAGAAGAGTTACTCTTCTGGACCTGGGGAGAAAGTGACCACTTTGGGACTTCACACCCAGAAGCAATCACAGAGATGCGTGGAAAAGCCTGTGACAGCAGAAGGAGCCTGTAAGGGGGTTGGGAAGCCTGGCTTAAAACAGTGCCTGGAACATGAGAGGCACTTAATGTTTATTCATCGATTACTGATTGATTGCTTGGGGTATGTTTGCCTCCTAAAAAGCTATGGGAGCTTGAAGAAGAAGAATTGACTCATGATGGCTTCTGGGGTGCAAAGCACTTCAGGGATTACCCCATTTGGGGTTTTCTTAGCAAAGATCCTGGAGGGCTTTGCCACTTCCTTCTCCAGCTCATTTTATAGATGGGGAAACTGAAGCAAACAGGGTGAAGTGACTTGCCCAGGGTCACATAGCTAGGGAGAGTCTGAGACTAGATTTGAATTCAAGAAGGTTATTAATTATTAATACATCCTTCCCATTAGCTGTGCGATGCTGGACAAAGCAAACTTCTCTGGGCCTTAGTTTTCTCATCTCTAAAATGGGGATAATAATACTATACTATGAGGTTATTGTGAGGATTAACTGAGGTACTGTCTGCACACATTTTGCAAGCTTCAAAGGGCTATAGAAATGTTATCTGATCATTATTGTCATCATAGGAGTGAAAATGGCTGTGATTGGAGCCCAGTATGATGGAAAAGGCATCCCATCTCTCAGGTGCTAGATGGTGAGAGACAGAAAGAAGGAGAACTGGGGAGGGAAGAGACAGACAGATACAGATGGGTGGGGGTTCATGTGAGGGGAGAGAGACACACACACACACATAGAAAGACATGGAGGACAGAGAGAGAGAGACAGAGAGAGACAGACAGAGAGACAGAGAGAGAGAGACAGATGGAGAGACACAGAGAGAGACAGACGGAGAGACAGAGAGAGACAGACAGACAGACAGACAGACAGGTGATTGTGTTTGTCCTTCATTCTCCAAGAGGACCGCTGCATCAGGGAAATGATGACATGATGCAGTTGACTTGGATTTGAAGGAGGGAGGCTGTGCAAGGTCTGCAGACTCACTTTCCCCTCCAGAGCCATCTGGGTCCAGTGACATGATATTCATCAGGACGACTGGAGATGGCCCAGGATGTAGAAAGACAGACAGAAGGAAGGTAAAGGCTGATAGACAGACAGACTGAGATACACAAGAGAAAGACAAAGATCAAGAGAAAGACATATTGAAAGAGAATAAGAGACAGAGACAAAGAAATGGACAAAGAGAGAGACAGAGAGAGATAGGAAGGGAAGAGACATACATACAGTCAGAGAGACAGAAAGATAGAGAAATATTGAGAGAGCCAAAGAGATAAAGACAGAAAAAGAGAAAAGGAGAGAGAGAAATTGAGAGACAGTGATAGAGAGACAGAGACAAAGATTGAGAAAGAGATAAGGGGAGTGAAGAGACAGCTCGACAGATAGAAAGGAGAGAGGCACAGAGAGACAGAGATAAAGACAGAGACTGAGAGAGATTGAGGGAGACACAGAGACAGAGAAACAGAGAGAGTGACAGAGAGATTTGGGGGGATGGAGAGTCAACAAGGCAAGACCAACAAGGAAAGCCTGAAGAGGTCTCTGTGCTGAGGACAGAGGTAGAGGTCTCCCCTGGAGGGGAGGACATAACAAAACAAAGCTATCTGGGAGGCAGAATTGGAGAAGGCTTTTCCCCCCGACCCCCTGCCCCTCAGTGCTCTTGCCCCAAACCTTGCTCACCTTCCTCGTCTGGTTCTGGCAGCTGCGTCCACGCTGGGAAGGCCGGGGCAGGCCAGGGCAGGGCAGAGTTCTCTGGGTAAGGGCACAGTGGGACAGTTGATCCCCCAGGTTAGCAGAACAGGCTCAAAAGTCTCTGGCTAGTGATTCATTGAAGGTTATCACTGGGCTCCATGTTCCCTCTGACTTCCTGGGTAGGTCCCACCAGATGTCCCTTCAGATAGGCGACATCCTGTTTGCCCTATGGCTTCTGAATGGTTTGCTCTCTCATCTGATCCTGATAACTTCCCCCAGAGTGCTGACAACTCCCCTCCTGCATTGCAGGGCTGAGGCTGAGCACCATCTGGCCCCCAATTGCGCCCCCCCAGACTGATTCAGTTTAACCTTGCCTCAAGTGGACCAGCCCTGCCCAGTGCCAATGGCGGCATATGAGTCTGCAGCCGGCTAGGAAAGGGCCTGGGGGTGGGGTGGGGGACAGATGGAGGTGATGCAATGGGGGGTGGGAAGGGTTCTTCTGAGCCCAGCCCAGCCCAGCCCAGCCCAGCCCAGGCTGTAAGGCTCCCCCTCCTCCAGTTATCCTGGATATTGATATCTCTCAGCTGAGATTGTTCTTAATGGCTAAATCCCAAGCCTGTAAGTTGATTACTTCCTCTTCCCAACACTCTCTCCTCTCCCATCTTCTAGAGAACCTGCTCCCTGGGTATCCCTCTACTCAGAGTGGTGACCAGAGAAGCCATGGGCTCTAACAGAGCAAACACAGGCCTTGACCTTTGGCTTGGCCACTTGTGTCTTTTAGTGAGTCATTTCTTATCTCTAAAAAATAAGGGGTTGGCCTAAGTGGTCCCCAAGCTTCTTCAGGCTTCAAAGCCAAGGACCCTGGACAGAGCTGGTCACTCTCCTGGCTCCCTTAGGCCTATCTGTGTTTGCCCAACCATGAGGTGGGGCCTCATAGTATCACCATAAGGGCCGCTCCCAAGGTTCAGGGGGCACCTTCCTTGAGTTCTCATGACCTTGAATGGATCACAAGGGTCCATGCAGACTGCTCTCTGCTTGTCCTTGGCCCCCTCTTCCTGCCTGGCTCACCTTCTCTCCCAGCTGTACACCCTTTGCAGGGCTTTCATCAAGTAATTCCTGCACCCCCACCTTGCTTCTTGCCATGTGCCTCATTACGGCCCTTTGCCTGATCCTCTAAGACCGGCATGTTCCACAGTTTGAAGCCTATTGAACAACAATATGGCTATTCACAACCCAGGACAACAACCATACAGCCAGTGGGATACAGAGCATGAAGATTACAACATGACAACACCAACCCAGCCTGGTGGTGTTTGGGCGTCGACTGACTGTCCTCTGCTCTCAAAGATGGCACCAAACTGAAGTCACTACCTTGGGGTCAAGGCACAATGCCCCCAGCGACTGATCAGAACAGCACGAGCTTGGGAAGCTCGGGCACAAATACAGACATTTGGAGGGTAAATGTCTCAACGGGCACATCGCGTGCCTCTGCTGAGCTACCGCAATTCCACTGTGCCCACAGAGCGCAGAGCCTTCCTTAATGCGGGCAGGCTGTGTGGGGCAGGCCTGTGGTAGCATGTCCCAAAGTTCTTCAGAAAGACCTTGTATGGCTTCTCTGACCTCCCAGTGAGTGCTTGTCTTGAGTTCTCTGCAAAACACTCTTTTAGGCCAATGTACACTTGGCATTTGAACAACATGGCCAGCCCATTGGAGCTGCTCTCCCTTACATAGAGTTGGATTGCTTGGCAGTTCAGCTTGAGAAAAGACCTCACTGTCTATCCTGCCAGGTAATCTTCAGAATCTTCCCAAGACAATTCAGATAGAATAGAGTCAGCACCAGGTACCTTGCCACGCAAGAGGAAACGAATGGCATTCAAAACCTCTTTTTCAGTTGGAATTTCATCTAGAAAGTGATTGACTTCAACCTGAGGTATATGGTCAATGGCTTCATCATTGATTGATGATAGTTTGTTGAGAACACTATGGAAGTGCTCAGTCCATCTCTCCAAGATCATGTCCATATCACTAATCAATATGGTTCCATCAGCACTGAGTAGCTGAGACGCACCACAGGTCTTTGGCCCATAAATAGCCTTCAGGGCATCATAAAAGCACTTTGGATTGTTACTGTCAGCATAAAACTGAATTTCTCCTGCCAAGAATACTGCATTTCGCTAAACTTTACTTTTCATGGAGACAAATGAATGATCCTGCTGGTGAACCCTATGGAGTTCTCATTTTTCTTTTAGCAGCTTCTGAATTTCTCCATAATTTTCATCAAACCAATATTGATAGCTGCAGGTGTTCTGGACCAGATGAGTCAATGCAGAGCTGCACACAAAATCTCTGAAAGCTGCCCATTCCTCTTCTGCTGCACTGCTCCTGGCTGTGTGTTCTTTCACCTTTCCCTCCAAATTAGCAACAAACTGTTCACTCTCAGAGAAGAGCTCTAATCTGTTGATCTATTTTCTGGTAGTCATCTTGCCTTGGGGCTGCTACCTTTCTTTCTTTCTTTCTTTCTTTCTTTCTTTCTTTCTTTCTTTCTT
>NW_027187322.1:5223678-5267419 GCF_028583685.1 Petaurus breviceps papuanus
TTTCTTTCTTTCTTTCTTTCTTTCTTTCTTTCTTTCTTTCTTTCTTTTTTGCTTTTTGGAGGGCAATTGGGGTTAAGTAACTTGCCCAAGGTCACGTGGCCAGGTTTTGTGTGTGTGTGTGTGTGTGTGTGATAAGTGTTTGAGGGCGGATCCGAACTCAGGTCCTCCTGACTCCAGGGCCGGCGCTCTACTCACTGTGCCACCTGGCTGCCCAGCTGCTGCCTTTCTTGAATGCAAACATTTATCTTGGAGAAGATAAGTCTGTGATCAGTTCATCACTCTGTGCCACACATTGCTGTACATCCCCTTCATCGCTCTTACATCCTGTCTCTCATGTCCTTACAATGACATAGTTTACTAAATGTCAATGTTTGCTGTGAGCATGCATCCACAAAGTTTTATTATGTTTAGGGAAATGGAAGACAGCATTGGTGATGAGGTCACGAAATGCACAAGTCTTCAGAAGTAAATGATGGTGGCCGTTGCTGTTTCTGACTGCATTCCTCCCAAAGACTCCCTTTCACGTCTGATAGTCTGTGTTTACTCTTACATTAAAGTCACCCAGAATTATAAGCTTGTCTTCTTTTGGTACATTGAAGATAAGGATCTCTAGGTTTTCATAAAACGACTCTTTGACCTCATCAGGGTCTGTCATAGTGGGCGTACAGGCACCGACGATGGCACAGTGTTTTTCTGTAAGTGACAATCGCATTGACACGGGTCTGTCATTTACTTCTTTTGGCAGGCACATAAGCTTGTTGACTAGATTAGTTTTGATTGCAAAACCTATGCCAGCTTCATGGTCCTCCCCTTCACTGCAGCCATTACAGAAAAACGTGACTTCGGTAAGCTGACCTTCATTTGCCTGCCTTGTTTCACTCAGGGCTACTATTTGGATGTGATACCTGCTGAGTTTCCTCTCAATAAGAACTGTTCTTTGAGATCTTCTAGATTTCATGTTATCCAGAAGCACGCACAAATTCCATGTACCAACGGCGAGTGGAATCATCTTTGCAAAAGTTTTTGTACATGTGTGTGTTTTGCCTGCAGGGTGAGATCCACACCTGCCTTACCTGTGGGGTGAAGCAGGGGATTTTTATCCTTTTCTTTTTCTCGCTCCTTTCACCCGTCCCTCCTCCCCAGTGTTTTGCTTCTGACCACCACCTCCCTCAACTTGCCCTCCCTTCTACCAGGCCCCCCTTTTCTTTTCCCCTCCCGCTTCTACTTCCCTATTGGCTAAGATAGATAGCTGTACCCAGCTGAGTGTGTATATGACTCCCTCTTTGAGCCAAATCCGATTCAAGTAAGGTTCAAACGATGCTCATCCGGCTCCCTTCTTTCCCTCTACTGCACATCTCCAGAAGAAATGGCAAGGGCAGAAGAGAGGTCTATACACAACGCTTGTAGACCTGAACAAGGTCTTTGATACAGTCAGTTGTGAGGGCTTATGGAAAATTATGTCCAAATTGGGTTGCCCAGAGAAGTTCATTAGCACTGTACAGCAACTTCACATGGGCATGCTTGCCTGGGTTCTGGATAGTGGATGATGCTTTCTCGGTCGCCGATGGAGTGAAGCAAGTGCTTGTTCCCATGCTTTTTAGCATGGTGTTTTCAGGTATGTTGTCAAATGCTTTCAAGGAGATTGAACATGGCACCTGATCTTCACAACAACCTTGGGAGGTGGGTGTTATTATTGTCCCCATTTTACAAATAGGGAAACTGAGGTCTAGAAAAGTGGTGATTTGCCCAGTGCCTCACGGCCACTGGTAACTGAGTCAGGATCTGAATGTCCTTCCTCCAGACCCTAAGCTCAGCGTTCTACCCACTGGGCTCGGTTGCTTGTGAGGTTGTATTTCATCTGGTTTTGAAAGAGTTTGGCCAGTTTTCCCAAGGGCTCTCAATACTTTGCCTTTCTTCTTTCTAGAAGAACTCCGCCCAGTAAGCTTTTGTAAATACTTGTATTGGATTCCAAGGAAATAGCAGCTAGGCATCCTCAGGACGGAGGGAGACAAAAGCGTCCTTTGCTGCCATCTGCTGCCCTCCTAGGGCACTCGCTAAAGGGGGACATTTTTGAGTTACAGTTGTGTTATGGGGTGCATAGTGTAGGTCTTGGGGGCATGTTGGCTTCACCTGAAGGAAAAACTCCTGGGGTGCTCTGTTCATTGACTCATTGGCGATGTACCCAGAGAGCCCCACTTCCTAGAACATAGATGGGAGGAGCTGAGAGGGCCTTAATCCAGTCCCCCAATTTTACAAGGCAGGAAACTGAGGCCCAGGGAAACAAAGCAGCTTACCCAAGACCACACAGCAAGGTTGTCAATGAAACCCAGACCTCCTGACTCCCAGGCTACATAGAATAGGGCTTCTCTGCCGGGGCTTTGGAGGAAGCGATTCCTGTGCCAACATTCAGCTCTCTTTCACTTCATCTCCTGGTCCATGGGTAGATACCAGAAGAGGCCTCTCTGTTCTCCAGGTTGCTCCTCTTTCTGCTTCTCCCCAACATATTCCAGACTTCTCACTCTTTTCTTAGAAAAAATTATTGAAGTCTCTTCTCATTAACTCCTCTCTCCTCTCACTTTTTTGCCCTCCTTCTAGCCAATGTCTCTCTGAATTCTCTGCTCACTAAGGCCATGTTAGGGAGGACACTCACCATTCCACACCATTCTGATGCAATCAGTCACATCTTTTATCTCCCCATAGGACCAAGAGTGGTCGTCACAGTGGATCAGACGGTGACCACCATTTACTGTTATTTTAAAACGGTGTCACCCAGAGCTTAGCGCAGCAAAGTGGCCCCAATGAGTGTATATGGACGCACTGTTTTCATTGACATAATTGTGGTTCTTGTGTCTTCTGCTCTCCCAGCTCCATTTTCCTCTCCTCTTCCTCATTCTTCTTCTTCCTCCTCCTCCTTCTTTTCTTCTTCTTCTTCTCCTTCTTCCAATCTGGGTTAAGTGACTTGCCCAGGGCCACACAGTATCTGAGGCTGGATTTGAACTAATGTCTTTCTGACTCCAGGACCAGTCACGCTATACATTTTCTTTTCTATATTTTGGTTTGAGTCTTCTCGTGTCTCTCTAAATTTTGCATCTCTCTGGCATATCATCACCATTATCCTAACACAAAACCAAACCAAGGAACCCTAGACTTGGGGCTATTTGGTGACTACTGGGCAAATGACCCAACACATATATATTAAGCACCTACTATGTGCCAGGCATTGGGTTGCGTGCTGGGGAGATAAGTATAAAGAATTCAACAATCCTCTCTCTTAGGGAGCTAACATTCTAATGGGAAGACAAGTAAATACAAAAAGAAATGCAGGATAAAGTTAATAAATATAAATATAAGACAAAGTAGTTAAATACAAGGGAGTATTTAATACTGGGGCAGCTAGGTGGCACAGTGGATAGAGTGCCAGGCCTGGAGTCAGGAAATCTTGAGTTCAAATCTGGCCTCAGACTAGCTATGTGTGACTAGACCTAGCTGTGTGACTATAATGTTAATGGGATATAAGATCTTCCCATCCATTAACAGGCCTCACATGGAGGCTATTAAGGGAAGCTTGCTTAGGGGAGGCTTGCTTGTAGGAAGACTTTCACACGTTTTCTTAATTTCTAATAAGGCGCTGAGTCACAAGGGTTGTGATGCCTTCTGGTTCTATTAAGGGTATATATACTCTGAGGTAGCATTCTGCTTTGGGGCTCACTCATTGGAAGAGTGTTCTTGTGATGTGACCCGATAAGACTCTGGGTAGCTGTTAAGCAGTCCGGTGGCTCTGAAAAACCCAGATATTGGTGTTTCTCTCTTTGGTAACTATGCATGTATTGCCTTGGTCAGACGGTTGGGTATGTTTGTTGATTTGTATTAATTTCTCAGATAGTTAGAAACCCTGTCTGTTGGTCTTTATTTTTCTGATTGTATTTTCTCTATTTTCTTTGTTTGGATTTTCTCCGAAGTTCAGGGTGCTGATATCCCCCCTGAACTAATGCATGTAATTTTAAAAGATTGTTGACCTCTTGTACAGCCATCTTTTCTAGTAAAGCAGATCTAAGAATCTGTGCTAGCAGCCATCCCGGGTATGCCAGTGTGGTTGCTGCTGTAGTGACCCTGGGCAAGTCCCTTTACCTCTGACTGCCTCAGTTTCCTCATATGTAAAATGGGGATAATAATAGTAGCACCTACCTCCCAGGGGTATTGTTAGAATCAAATAATGATAACACGCTTAGCACACTGCCTAGCACATAGTAAATGCTATAGAAATGTTACCTATTGTTATTTTTGTTATTGGTCTGGTGGGTACTAGTGGTCAGGGAGTTCAGGAAAAGCTTCGTCCCAAAGATGGTGCCTGGGACACCTGTGTATGCCTTGGGCAGCTGATTATAGGAGAGATGAAGAGACAGAGACTCTTGGTTCATAGCTAAGGAGTTTGAAAGAAGACATGAAATATGGCAGAGAGTGGGGGCATGGAAGCCAGATCTGGGGTGTAGAGACTGGGCACTAAGGCTCGTCTCCACCGGCTGCATCTTCACTGGCAGAGACCCTGCCGAGAGGCAGGAACCCTCTGTACATTGCTGAGGACTCTTTCACATGTGTGTCCAGTACAGGGAAAGGATCAACCACATACATTCAGACCATTAACCTTAGTTAATGACTGAACCACGAATGAGCAGGCTTGGAAAGAGCTTTCTTGGACTCTGCCCTCAGAGGCAATTAACCCTGGGGAACTGTTCTCCATCCACTGACCTTTCCCTATCAGTTCAAGGGGTTCCAAACACTTCTGAGTGAGGGCCATTGAGTCATGCCCCAGGAGACATCTAAAGGAGGGGTGAGAAGGCCGCTACCTACATTCCAAAGCTGTTCTGTAAAGGGAAGATTCTACTGGCCTAGGATACCAACCACCTGCCAACCACAAAGAATTTTCATTCATTCAGACTATTTAAGAGGCTATTGTATATGTGTGTATATATACATATATGTGTGTGAATACATATGTATATCTCTATGTATCTATGTATCTATGAATCTAGTGGAGAGATGATTAGGGCCCAAACTTGGGTGATGGCTGTGTGAGCAGAGAGAAGGGACACAAGAGATCCTGTGTGGAGGTAAAATCAACAAATATTGGCGCCTGTTGGAATTTGTAGGATGAGAAGAGTGAAGTGCCAGGATAATACCCAGGCTGTGAAGATTGGGGGTGGGGGGGGAACTGGAAGGATGGTGGTGTACTTGGCAGAGACAGGAGCAGTAGGAAAGGGGTGAAGCTGGGAAGAAAGTTCATGAGTGTGGTTTTGGATGTGTTAAATTTGAGGTGCCTATGACACACTCAGTTTGAAAAGTTCAACCAGAAAATAAATGGTGATGCAGAATGAAGCACCAGGGAGAGTCTGGGACTGGATCTATGGGTCCAGGAATCCTCCGCAGAGAGATGATAATTGAATTAGTGAGAGCTGACAAAATAGCTAAGAAATTATAGAGGGCAGAGAGAAGAGGGCTCACCCAGAGTTAGGGGAGATCAACAACCCAACAAAGGAGACTGAGAAGATATGGTCAGAAGGTGGGAAGAGAACAAAGCCACGTCAAGTCAACAAGCATTTATTCAGTGCCTACTGTGTGCCAGGCACTGGGCTAAGTGCTGGGGATACAAAAAGACGCAAAAGACAGTGCCTTGCCCTCAAGGAACTCACAATCTGATGGGGTGGAGGACATGCAAACAATTATGCACAAACGCACTTATATGGGGTAAATTGGTGGCAGTCTCCTAGGAAAGGCATCGGCATGAAGGGGGATGAGGACAGGCTTTCTGTAGGAGTCGGGATTTTCCTGAGGCTTGGAGGTGAGTAGGGAGGGTATGCCAGCCGTGGGAGATGGGCAGTGAGAAGGGAAGAGGTTGGAAGAAAGTCACTGAGGTCTCCAAGCAAGTTTAATCAGCTTCTCAGGGAGTGCGGGGTCCCTGACTAATTGGGACTAAATTCTTCCTCATGACCTTTCCTCTGCTTGAGGAAAAATTGCTTTTATAGCCATCGAGGGAGAGCCAAACCAGAATGGAGGGGTACAATCCATGATCGGTCAGTCCCAGAAGTGCAGCAGTCTTCTGACTGGTTAAGGGCAATGGCCATCAGTCAGCATTTTGTCAACAGGTCTTCCAGAGACTGTCTCGGGAGGTGCTTTCCAAAGGTCCTGAGACCCTTTCAATAACATCTCAAGGTCTTTCATGAGTCAGAAGACCTTAGTTTGACCAACAGTATCCTAGAGACCGAGGAAGTCATGGGTTTGAAGGAAAGGTCACTAGGGAGTGGGTGATTCACAGTGATTCACAGGGGTGATGGGGTATTACAGCAGCTTAGGAACCTTGTTAGAACATGTTACAGACTGGAGAGGGGTGGGGGGCAGTGCAGCAATTACATTCTTATTCTGTGTCAAGCTAACAATATGATAGTTGATAGTTGATAAATCAACACAGTTAATAGAATCAACAATACATGGCAGATCAATCATTCATAACTCTTGTCATAACAGCATCAACTAACATAATTACTTCAAACTTAATTCTATTCTGTTTAATTCACAGATAAAATCACTGATACTCATCAAATCACAACCAACTGAATGAATACAGATGACTTTGAATAGGGGACATCACGTTATCATCACAATTTGGAAGGCAGTAAGGTGGAAGAAGATCATAAAGGTAGGAAGGAAGGAGTTGTGTTAGGTAGAGCTTTAAAGCCAACAGAGGAGTTCATATTTGACCGCAGAGGTAATAGGGAGTCCCTGGCAGTTACGGAGTAGGGGAGGGTAACGTGGTCAGACCTAAACTATCATTTATATAGTACTTTAGGCATCTCATTGGAGCCTCACAACAACCCTGAAAGGTTGGTGTGATTATTATTCCCATTTTTGCAGAAAAAGAAACTGAGGCAAAAAGATTAAGTGACTTGCCCCAGGTCACATGGCTCTACCTCACTTCTCTATGGCTTTAGGAAGATCTCTTTGGCAGTTGGATGGAGAAGGGACTGACATGGGGAGAGCCAGAAGGCTAATATTGCATGAGGAACAAAAAACCAAGATGAAGGGCTGGTCAGTAGTGTTCACTACTGCAGGGATGTTGAGAAGGATGGGAATTGAGAAAAGTCCATTAGATTTAGCAATTAAGTGATAATCATTTTTCAAAATAATTTTTAATGAACAAAAATCTATTTTCTGTCCCTCTGTCCTTCCCCACCCCTATTGAAAAATAGAAACACGAAATCCTTGTAACACATATGTGTAGGCAAACAAAACAAATTCTTGCATTGGCCCTGTCCCAAATGATTTCACTTTGCATCCTGAGCCCATCAGATCTCTGGCAGGAGATGGGCAGTTTGGCTCCTCACCGGTTCTCTGGAATTGTGGTCAATTATTGCATTGATCAGAATGCTAACGTCTTCCAGAGTTGTCTTCACAATGTTGTCTTTACTATATAAATTGTTTTTGCTTATCTCATTGCATCAGTTCGTACAAGGCATCTCAGGTTTCTCTGAATCCATCCCCTTCATTTCCTACAGCACAACAATATTCCTTCACATTCATACAACACAACCTGTTTGTCCTGTTCCCCAGTGAATGAGTATCACTCTTCATTTCCAGTTCTTTACCACTACAAAGAGCTCCTAGAAATACTTTTTTCATAGACCGTTGGTAATTTGGCAGAGCAGTTTCAATTGAGTGATGAATTATAAGCTGGGTTAGAGGGGGTTTAGAAGAGAGTGAGAGAGGAAGTGGAGGCAAAAGGTAGGAGAGCTTTAGGCTTCTAGGGAATGATAGGGTCTCATGATAATTTTTTGGAGATGGAGGAGACCTGGGTGTGTCTATAAGTAGCTGGGAAGGAAGATAAGAACAGACTGAGAAGCAGATGAGGAGGGGAGGAGATCAGGGACACATAGAGAAGTGACGGTTTTGTCGGGGAAAAGGACCATCTCTTCATCGACTAGGAAACTCCTCAAGGAGAGAAACTTTTCTTTCTGTATCCCCAGTACTTGGCACACTTCCTGTCACACAGTAGGGACTAAATAAATGTTAATCCTTGAATCCTTATTAGAGACATAAATAAACGAAGAGATAGCAAGGAATGATGTCAAGAGGCTTTGAAATGTGGAGAAGAGGGAGTAGTGTGTAGGAGCTGTCCACAGTGAATGGGTTCTATTTTCTCCATCAAGTATGAAGTGAGGGCCTCAGAGAGAGGTAGGGGAGGATGAGGGAGGTTTGAAGACAGAAGAGGAGGCTTGGAACAGCTGCTGTGGAGGGTGAGAGGGGGGAGCACAGAGGGAAGTTGATGAAGGGTTTGTGCTATTATTGTTCCCATTTTTACAGATGAGGAAACTGAGGCAAATAGATGAATTGCCCAGGTTCACAAAGCTCCATTTAGCTTCTCTATGGCAATTTCTGTCTTACATTGGCATGATTTGTGGTCTCCCTCCCCCCATTACAATAGCAATATCAGAGATCACTGATCCCAGATCACCATAACTGTAATGTTAATGGGATATAAGATTTTGCCCCCCCCCCCCATAATAGGCCTCACATGCAGCCTATTAAAGGAAGCTTGATTAGGGGAGGTTTGTTTTTCAGAAAGGCCCATACCTTTTGTTAATTTGCAATTAGTCAGTGGGTCACAGGGTTGTGATGACCTATGACCCTGAAGAAGGGTATATATACTCTGAGGTTAGCATTTTCCTTTGGGGTTCACTCACTGGAAGAATGTCCATGTGATTTGGCCAGATGAGACTCTGAGTAGCCGTTAAGGAGCACCCTGGCTTTGAAAATTCCAGATGTGGGTGTTTCTCTCTCTGGTAACTGTGTATGTATTGCTTTGGTCAGATCTGTCTGCTGATCTATGCTATTTTCTCAGACAGTGAGAAGCCTCGTCTGTTGGTCTTTATTTCTCTGCTTGTATTTTCTCTGAAGCCCAGGATGCTGATTTTTCCCCTGAACTAGTGAATGTAATTTAAAAAGATTGTTGACCCCTTGAACAGCTCTTTCCTAGTAAAGCAGATCTAACAGCCTGTGCTAGCAGCCATCCTGGGGATACCAGTGTGGTTTTTGCTACAATAACAGATAGAATAGTAATGAAAAAGCTCAAAATTGTGAGAATGACCAAATGGGACACAGAGACATGAGATGAGTGCAAGACGTTGGAAAAATGGTGCTGATGGACCTGCTTGATGCAGGGTTGCCAGACACCTCCGGTCTGTAAAAACACACTATCTGAGGTCTGCTTGTAGACAGGACAGAGTGACCAAATGCAATGTGTCCTTGGGGCTGGGCTGAGCATCCACCTGGCAGGTTTCCTTCTGTCCAGATGATCTTGAAGACCCCTTTCAGCTCTAAGTCTCTGTGGTACTAATTCATGCTCCCCATCCTTCACTTCTGGACAGTTTCCTCTGAAACTAGAGAACTTAACTGCATTTCAACATAAAAATGATAACGATAATAATGGCATGGATTTATATATTGCTTTAAGGTTTGCAAAGCATTTTATATAGAGGACCCCAGTGGAGCCTCACAATCATCCTGGGAGGTGGTGCAATTGTGATTCCTATTTTAGAGATGAGAAAACTGCAGCAGACGGGGTGAAATGAGTTGGCCAGGCATAGCTAGTGAGTGTCTGAGGTAAAATTCGAACTCAGGTCTTCCTGACTCCAGTATGCAATCTGTTCTGCCACCCAGCAGCCTACAGCAGAACTTGGTTTGTGGCAAGACAGCTGGGGATGGCCCCCTGGCATTGTCAACAGCAAATGAAGGACACAAGGAAAAACTTCCCAACATCAGAAGAATGGTCCCACAGGGCAATGAAGTTGCCCTCCCTCCCTCCCCCCCTTCCTTCCTTCCTCCCTCCTTCCCTCCCTCCCTTCCTCCCTCTCTCCCTCCCGTGCTGTCACCAGGCCATTTTACACACAGGAAATCGAAGGCACACAAAAGTCTCGATGGTGAGCCCACCCACGGCTCCCTGACTCTGCCTCCCCCTCCATCCCCGTCCCCTCTCCCCGCCCCAGCTCTAAGGCTCTGCGCTGGGGCAGGTGAGACCCCGAGGCTCCAGCAGGATGCCACCCCCCCCCCAGTCCCCCTAGTCCAGGCCCGCATCCCCTCCTTCAGGCTCCGGCCTCAGTAATTGACTAGTTAGTGAGTTTCCGCATACAAGAGCCGGGGGCTGACGCTCCGGCCTTGCCGGGTTCCAGGGGACTTCCCGGGTCCCCCTGCCCCAGCTCAGCCTACACAGCGCTTCCGCGGGGTTGGGGGGCTCCGGGGGACCCCTCCCGGCCTGGGGGCGTGGCCGGGGCAGCCCCGCCTCCCGGGTCACGGGATTCCCCCCGCGCTCATTGGACGGCCCCAGAAGGGGAGCCCCGTCGCGTCACGGGCCGGCCCCGCCCCAGACTGGGCCCGGGAGGGAGGTGGAGTGGCAGCCGGGGACAGCGCTCCGCGGCGGCTTTGGGGGTACGGCGGCGAGCACACGCGTGGAGGCTGCCTCGGTCTCGGCGGCTCCATGGAGGAGAGCGAGCCGCTGCTGTCCGGGGCTCGCAGCCCCCGCGGCTCGGGCTCGGGGGCCCGGGACGGGGCTCTGGGCGGCCGCGGCCCCGGCCCCGCCCGCTCGTACGGCGTCCCGACCGAGCCAGGTGAGCTGGGGCTGGGGCCCAGGTGGGGCGGGGCCCAGATGCTGGGGGCACCGGCGGGGAGGGGGCCTGGCAGGAGAGCGGCGATCGGGAGCTAGAACGGACTTTGTTGGGACTAAGCAGAGCGGAAGGGCTGCAGCCCTGGGAAGGGAGGGGGAGGGGCGGGAGAACTGGCCAGGGGCACCGGCTCCCCTCCCCCGGCCGCCCCGCCCTCCTCCGGCCCACCCGACCCCCTGCTGAGCTGGAGGGAGGGGGCGTGCTGGACATCCCCTGCACCCGCTCCAGGATCGGCCAGAGTGACCCAAAGTTGGGGGGGCGGCGGCGCTTCCTCATGCGCCCCTTTAGGGAGCCTAGTCCGGGGCCGGCCTCTCGCTCTGGGTCAGCTAGGAGGTCTGCGCCAGTTCTCACTTTCTCTTCTTTGTCCCGAGGCACTTCCCCCCCAACCCTGGACGCTGTCCCCTGCAGTTCTGACGGCCCATGGTGCGAAGCCGGGGCTCGGGGTCCTCTGGTCACCCGACTGTGCTGGCAAGGTCCCCTCCACCCAGCTTGGATAGTCTGTGACCTCTTCTGTCTCTGGGGACCCAGTGGGTGTATGGCAGGTCTCTAGATAACGCGTGCACCACTGCAGCTTCCCGGCGCCCCTGGAGCAAGACACCCCCAAGTTTTGACCTTTGCACCCCTTGCTTTGGAGGCTCCTGAGCGTAGCCGGACAGGCTCCCAGGCCCCATGGGAGCCTCCTAGAGTCCCTCCCTCCCCCTGCCTCCCTCGGCCATTTGGAGGTACTCAGTGTTTGCCAAGGATGGTTTTCCCAGGTCTCAGCTCTGTTCCTTCTCTTCCCTTTCTTGGTGACCTTCCCACCCTGAGCCATGGCAGGCCCCGAGATTTCTGGGGTGGAGCCCCAAAGCACCTTCTCTCCCGATGGCGCAGAGGTTGCAGGGAGCTTAGAAATCGTGTTAGCTAACTCTGGATTTGGCTTCAGAGGGTTCAAACCCTGCCCCAGACTTCCTACCTGGGTCACAGTTCCTGTGGGAATGAGGCAGGGGAGTTAAGAGTCCATAGCATGCTTTTCTGTTCTAGATCCATGAGCTTATTATTATCCTGTGAGCTCCCATCAATGCACCATGCACATATTAAGTGCCTACTGCATATTCCTTACACTTACTAAGTGTAAGCATGGGACCTCCCTGTCTAATGGGTCTGGAGCCCTGGGTGTAGGCTTTAGAAAATTGTCTTTGGCAACTCTGTGGAGGATGGATGGGAGAGGGGAGAGCCTGGAGGCCGGGAGACCGACCAGAAGGTTATCACAGCAGTCCAGACCTCAGGGGATGAGGGCCTGACCTAGGGTGGTGATGGGTTTGGGAATTCGGAGGATGGGATGTGTATGAGAGATGCTAGGAGAGGAGGGTAGAAACAGCAAGATGTGGCACCTGCCTGGGCCCGTGGGTAAGTGTAAGGGGCCAGAGAGGACCGAGGCTGGGAGCATGTGCCACAGGGAAGATGATGGTGCCCAAGATTGCGGCAGGGAAGTTGGGAAGAGGGCATGGCCTGGGGGCAAGGGCAGGAGTTCTGCTTTGTGTCTAGTTGGGGATTCCAGAGAGGCAATGGGAAGTGCAGCATGGGCACTCAGGAGAAGGCTGAGGGCTGGATATATAGCTCTGTCTAGAGATGACGATTGAACCCCTGGGGCTGATGAAATCAGCACAGGAGATGGCACAGAGAGAAGAGGGGCCAGGGCAGAGCGTTGGGGGATATCCAGGGTGAAGGGGCGGAATGAGGAGCTTGAGAAGGAGTGCCATTTTATAGTTGAGGACGTAGACTTGTCCAAGGTCTCACACACTGAGCCCTGAGCTGGGCTTCTGAACTAGGCCAAGGTCCATGGTTTTTCTTCCTTCCTGTACACTTGGCTTGTACATGCTGAGCTGACCCTCTGATGCTTCCTCAAACTGAGAGGTGACCCATGGCCCCCCTAGGCTGTACCCAGGGGTCACCAGCCCTGGTCAGTGCCGCCAAGCTGGAATTGTGGGGCAGAATGGCCTGGTGATGGCCTCTGTGCCTGAGATCCAGACAGGCTGAGGCCCAAAGGCTGGCCAGCAGGCGGGCAGGAACTGGCCAGGCACCTCCTTGTCTCTGGAGGCTTGGTGCTGCTGCTGCCCGAGGGCTCCGGGGACGCTCGTCCTGACAGCATCATGCAAGTCAAGGAGCCCAGCCTGGGATGGAAACATGTGGCTGCTGGGGGGTGTTTTTAGAAGCCTCCCTTGTGGTCTTGATGTGCCCCACGTTGATCCAGCTGGGACTTCAGACCTAGAAAGGGATCAGTCTGGTCCGACCTCTGTCCCTTCTTCCCTGCATCCACAGTATGGGTCAGCTAGTCTCTGCTTGAATGCCTCCAAAGAGCAGAAGCCTCACTACCTCCCAAGGTAGATCTAACTGTCAGCAAATTCTCCTGTCCTGAGCCTGCCCCTGCAGTTTCTAGCCAGTGTTGTTAGTTCTCCCTCTGGGGCCGGACAGAAGGCAGCAAATCCCACTTCATGGGATGCCCCCTACCCCAACTGACTAATCAGAGGCACAGAGTCCTGTGGGTGAGAAGGTGAACTCTGTAGGGGCAGAGAGCGAATGGGCTCTTAGCTCTACCAGCCGGCTGCTGTGTGACCTTGGACAAGTGTCCTCCTCTCTCTGGGCATCTGTAAGCTGAGACGTTAGGCCCGATGCCAGCCAAGGCTCCTTCCTTCTTGAAGTCTGTGGTGCTATGAGTCACGAATCCTTCCCCCCTCAGATGCAGCTGGAGCCCCGTCTCTAGAAAGCTCTCCTGGCCTTTCGGAATGCTCTGCCTGGACCCCAAGGGCTGGCACATGGTGACAGGCTGTACCCACTCTGGCAGGGTATGCCTTCTGCTTCCAGCCTGACTGTCAGCCCCAGAGGGCAGGCTCCAGAGATTTCTCTTCTGTCCCTCCATAGCACCTGCCTAAGAGCCAACCTCATACTGACCTTGGGAACATTTTCTCTCTGATCTTCTGGGTGGGAGGATGGTGTTGGTGTGTGCTGGCCTTGGGTTTGGGCCTGGAGACCAGGCAGGGCCTGCTGCTTACCTCGCAGCCAGGCGGCAGATGTTGGGCCATGACAAGACCCCACCTGGGTGCCCATGAAGACCACCTGCCTTGGGCAGCAGGCACCTGAGCTCCTCTTCATCACACACAGCAGGCCGGGGCTTGCCCCCCATAGCTCGGGGAGGGCCCTGTCACAGCCTCAGTTTCCTCATGTGTCAGACAGGGATAGAAGCCTGCTGGCCAGGCTGTCACTAGAGAAGGGCATTTTCTGGCCCCAGGGCACAGGCGGGCGCTTCTGTGGCTCGGGGTCAGTTTGGATGGAGGCTCTCACGTGGTTAAGGAGGGAGGCTGGGTGTGTGCTGGTCAGCAGATGGCTGCCCCTGCCTTCAGGGTCCCGTGCAGTGTGGGCCGAAGGCCACTCCCTGCTGTGTAAGGGAATGCCAGCCCATTTACTGAACACTTAGCAGCACCAAGAATCAGTTTCGTATTATTGAGGCTGTCTTGCTTCAGTTCTGGAGTCAGGAAGACCTGAGTTCAGCTGTGGCCTCGGGCCCTTCCAGTCTGTGTGACCTTGGGCAGGTCACTTTACCTCTGTCTGCCTTAGTAATCACCGCTCCTTTCCGCTGCCTATCTGGCTGTCCAGCCAGTATCCTTCCCACAATGCTTCTCAGGTACCTGCTATGGGTGAGGCATGCACTTTTCACTTCTAATGGTGCAGTCTGTGCCATAGAACACATGCCAGGCTAGCAGGGACCCTGGGGGTGCTCTAGTCTGGGCCTGAACCCAGCATCTCTAACCTTAGCCTATCACCCCTCTTACTTTAGACCATTGATGGGTGTCTGGGCTCTCTGTGCCCTTCCTTGGTCCATGTCTTGCAAGGCCAGGCCCTCCTCCCTGTAATGGCTTTGAGCTCTCCCCCAGGCTCTCCCTCCACACCCTCCCTGCCCCATCTCCCAGGGGTATTGTGGGAAACGGCCCCCACTCCTCCTTCCCCCTGCCTCACACCCTTCACAGGCCAACCTTGGTCTAGGGGCTGCAGTCCATGTGGGAGAGAAGACTGGCCTGACCCTTGGGGCCTCTGAGTGTGTCCTTAGGCCTCCCCATAGTCTGAATGGGATAGCGAGATTTAGACACAGGAAACCTGGGGTATGCAGGGAGAAGGCAGGATTAAGTATGGGGTGGCAGAGTGCAGACATTGGACCCTGGGAGCTTGGGGCAGGGAGTGGACTAAGGTGTGTGTGTGCGTGCATGTGTGTGTGCACACATGTGTATGCATGTGCACATGCATGTGTGCATGACTATGCCCGTGTGTGCATATGCGCGGGTTCATGCATGTGTGATGATGTATGTGTGCATGCGTGTATGTGCATGTGCACGTGTGTGCCTTGCTGTGCCTGTGTGCATACATGTGTGTTCGTGTGTGCGTGCATGTGCATGTACGTGTACGTGTGTGTGTGTTGAGGGACTGGGAGCCAATGTGGGACTTGCTAGAGCCCCAGGGAACCTCTGACTTGGAGAAGACAGTCCTTGCCCATGTGGATGGTGCCATCCCTTCTGTTGGCCTGCAAACCAAGGGGGCTCAGGTGGTTCATGCCCTGGACTTGGGCCTCTGCCCTGGGCAGGTTCTTAGACCAGCCCAAAAGGGCAGGACCCCAAAGCACAAGAGGTGAGTGAGGGGCCATACGGTCCAGCTGAGGCATCATGCCTTCCCACTCCCTTAACAGAAAAAGAAGCTGATGCTGGCCAGCTAGCAGCTCTCTCCCTCCTGCTCTCCTCCTCCACAAACAAATTAGAAAAAGAGGAAAAGCCCAAGCCCAGAGCCCTCCCCCGTGCTGCCAAGACCAGCCCCAGTGACCAGGGCTGGCAGCGTGGGCCTGTTCCGGCTGCGGGCCTCCGCACCATGAGTTAGCATTACTGCGGTCAGCATTCCAGTGGCTTCTGGAATTGTTTCTCTCTATGGTGCTATTGTCGTGGTATGGACGGTTCCCCCTGTTCACAGGGTTCTTCTCTGTTTCCTCTAACATGGAACATTTCATCATTTCTTATGGCGCAACCATATTCCTCTACATTCGGAGGCCATGGTTTGTTTGGCCGTCCTCAGAGGTGGGCACCCTCTATTTCCCATTTGGGCTCCTACAGAAGAGCTGCTGAGTTGTTTTTGGCCGTATTTTTGGGCCCCTTTGGGGGTGTGGGCCATCAGCTGGTGGTCGGGCTGGGGCAGTCTTCTGCTCAGTCGTGATGGGCTTCCCAGAACAGCTGGCCTAGGCCACAGCTCCCCAGGAACAAGCCTTCTGGACCTCTCTTCCCGAGCCCCTTCAGCATCTGGCATTTCCCTTTTCTCTTCTCTCTGTCAATCTTGTGTGTGTGAGGTAGAACCTCAAAGTTGCTTTAACTCTCTTTAGTGTTTTCAAACACTTTTTTACAAACCATGGTTGAAATCTTGGATTTCTTCCTTTGAAAATGGCCTGTTTGCTGGGTATGGTGGTGCCCACCTGGCATCTGTGCTGCTGGGGAGGCAGAGGCTGCTGGAGCCCTGAGCCCAGGAGGTCTGTGTGACAGCGGGGTGAAAGCTGGTTGGGTGATCACACACAGGGGATCTGTGTGTACCTGCCAGTGTGGTCAGGCCTCTTGGGGTGGAGGGAAGACCAGCCCAGGTCCAAGCTTTTGGCTCAGTCAACAGGGGGATTGGGTCTGGGAATGACTAGGGTGCTTCTAGCCTGGGGGTACAGGGAGAACTAGGCTCTGAAAAAGGAAGGAAGGGAGGGAGAAAGGGAGGGAAGAAGGAAGAGAGAGTGGAAAGGAAGGAAGGGAGTGGGAAGAAGGGAAAGGAAAGAAAGAAGGGAGGAAGGGAGGGAGGAAAGAAAGGAGAAGGAAGGAAAAATAAGAAGGAAGGGAGTGGGAAGAGGGGAAAGGAAAGAAAGAAGGGAGGAAGGGAGGGAGGAAAGGAAGGAAGAGGAAGGAAAAGAAGGGAGGGAGGGAGGATGGGGCAGTGACAGACGGTGACAAGCAGCCATGCTTGTCCATTGGGGAATGGCTCTTCTGTTCTTCCCACTTTTTCATCATCTGGGTCCCTCTTTGTTCTCTAACGGTTTCATCAATGGCCAGAATGACTGTTCTTTCTTGCAATAAGTGTGCAGTCTGTGAAGGGGACTACTTTGGAAGGGACCCTGAGGTCCAGCAGCCTCGGTCCTTTCTCCTTTGGTGACTGTGGCTGAGCCTGTCAGTCTTTGGACTAGGGAGCTCTGGGCTCTCTCTCGGCTGTGAATCTGTAAGTCTGTGATGGCTGAGTCGTCCATCTCTTTATGGATCACGAGCTAACGTCTTCACCTGGTTCCTCCATGTGGGCTGGTGGGACCTCCTCTGGTCTCTCCATGTCTCCATGAACAGCCACCCCCACATCAGGCCTGCTTTGCTTTTTGCCTGGAGTCTTGCAGTGGCCACTGATCATCCTGCCTCAGTCTATTCCTGCTCCAGTCCATCCCTTGCTAAGTGTGTGCTAAGGAATCTCTATGGCCCCCTATTACCTTCTGGGAGAGAGGACAGGCGACTCAGCCCTCGGAAGTCTGACCTGATCCCGTTAGCAGAACCCCAAGTTCCTGGTCCCCCAACCCTTAGAGAGAATCAGGGAGGGGGTGCCCCATGAAGGCTCCCAGTGCCGGGTCTGGTGACAGACTTTCAGCAGCCATAGGGGATGACATTTTTGACCAGAGCGGCACTGTGGGTCAGGAGCCCAATGGAATCTGGGAGGTGGATGGAGGCTCCCTGGGCAAAACCTGCTAGCCTCATGAGCCTCCTTTGAGCATGTGGGGGTTCCATATCCCCCCCCCACTTCAGAGACAGCTTCCTTCCTGGGCCAGCCACTAACCTGAGCCGTATTCAGGAAACACGGCTGGGAGCCTGAGAGTCGAGTTTCTGGGAGCCCCCCAGCCCTGCATGCCTTTGGACTGACTGGAGTGACAGGTTCTCCCAAGAACAGCTGCCCATCAGCTCCATTGCCCAGCTCTCCAAAGTGAAGACTGGGCGTTTTCCCAGTTCTTCCCAAATTGCCCGCTCCTTCCCTGTTTCCTCTGGGCTCTGGCCCTCCCTGGTGTTAGACTGTGGTTCCATTCTCTTGCTTAGGTCTCCCCCCTTCTCATTTTTTTTTATCTTCAAAGCTCCTGGCTTGTCGTCTTTTATCTGTACCTATGAGCTCACTGAGATGTACCTGGCATGGAATGATGGGGTTTTGCCTTGGCACGCTGCCACGATCATGGGCCGGGCCCTTCTTTTGCTGCCTCCTGAAAGCTTTGTGCTGGGCAGGGGGCTCCTTCACCCCCCAGGTCCCATCCCCGGGGCTTCCTTCTTACTTTCATAATCTGCACTTGTGGGACCCCCCCACCGCATTCCCCTGACTGGCTCCAAGGGTTGGGGCATCCTTGGGGTGCAGGCCCCCCACCCCCGCTCTCCCGATTGCATTGTTCTGGTCTGGGCAGCCCCGGGCAGTGTCGGCTGCGTGGCTGAGTGTTGGGCAGCTGTGCCCTGGGCCAGCCCTGTCATTGTCCAGAGCGGGGAGGACTGCCTGGGGTCACATGGATGGTAAGCAGCAGTGCCTTCAGCCAGCGCTGGCCCAGATCCCCAGGCTGGCAGCATCCAGGGGCCTCGCCTCCCCGCTGGGGGAAGGCCATTCCTGAGCGGGCTCTGCCAGATACTCCAGTAAAGTTGACGCTGCCCTGGAGTGACTCACTCTGGTTTGGGCAGAGCTGTTGGTCAAGGCTGTCTCCTGGCTGTTGGCCAGCCCACGGTGTAGAGCCAAAAGGCTCCTTTGGCCTGCTGTGAGGCCTTTGCTCTGAGAACCATCTGCCTCCCTCGGCCTGCCCCGAGTGACCCGGGCCCCTTCCCGGGGGTCTGTCAGGAGCTCACCCTGAAGAGCAAAGGCCTCTGGCCTCCTTCTTACGCACGCAGGAAAGTTCCCATGAAAAATCATGGTCAGCCTGGGTCATGTGGCGCTTTGGAAAGAGGCCTGAGCTCAGGGTCGGGAGGTCTGAGTTCAAGTCTCTCCTCTCCCTCTTAGCAGCTGCATTAACTATAGCCACATCAGCTTGTATGGCTAGGGGACACTGTGGGCCTGTGCATTCAAAGGACCCAGATTCAAATCCTGCCACAGATGCATACTGTTTGTGTGGCCTTGGGCAAGGGATTGAATCTCTTGGACACGGCAGTTCCCTCATCTCTAAACTGAGGCCTAGGTGGACTCCAAGGACTTTGTGGCCTTTCCCCTCTCTGGGGCCTCAGTTTCCTCCTCGCGCTAGATGGCCCCAAAGTCTCACTCACCTCCAGATTCTGTGATTCTGTGACCCTTGGGATCAGCCCATTTTACAGAGAGGAAAACTGAGCCCAGAGAGGGGAAGGCAATTGTCCCAGGTCACACAGTTAGCAATATTGCAGCTGGGATTCAGATCCAACCCTCTTGACTTCATCTCCAGCATTCTTTCCATGACAGTCTTGGCCTCAGTTTCCCCCTCTGTAGAAACACTGGGGGTGGTCTAGATGCCCCCTCCCTCAGGGATCCTTCAGCTCTGACGTTCTGTGACTCGATTTCTCTCCTCTTTGTCCAGCTGCCGATGCCCGCCAGGATCTTTGCATCAACCAGGCCGTGGTGTTTATTGAGGATGCCATCCAGGTAGGGGGCTGGGGTGTGGCAGGGGCTGCCCCTGCTCGTTTGTCCCTCTGACTTCCTCCCCTTTGGAGGAGGTGGTAATGCCAGGTCCCGGGGAGTGGGAGCCCTAGAACCCTGTGCCTTTTGCTCAGCAGGCGGTAGTAGGAGTGTCCCGGCCCCCCTGGGGCCTGGCTGAAACAGCTACGCATGGAAATGTGGCCATGTCCTTTTAAAAATGGTTTTCAATTTCCCTTGAGTTGGGGACCTTAGGTAGGCAAGGCTGTCGGCCAGGTCTCTGCCCTCCCACCAGGGCTGGGCTCTTTTCACATGCAGGTGGGAGGGCTGAGGACTGAGGAGGGATCTACCGTGTGCCAGGCACATGGACACTCCTCAAGAAAGGACAAACGGCAGACATCTTGGTGAGAGCAGAAGCTTGTCCTTCTAGGGGACTCTACTTTCATTCATTTTTTTTTTTACCTGTTTATGCTTCTTAAATTAAATTTTTATTAAAAATTTTATTTTATTGAAAAAATTTAACATTTTAATTTCTGTCACTGCCTTTTGTATTTTTTACCCCCATTCATTCCTGAACAGATCCCTGCCCCATCCCTGTGAGCCAGCCCTTCCCACACAGAGAAAAAAGAAGCAGAGATAAAAGCAAAACCATTAGCGAGACCTAAGAGCATATGCAGTATTCTGTACCCATTGTCCCCCACCCAGGCAATTCAGGGAGAGAGGTGGATTTTCTCTCCCTTCTCTAGGTCCATTTTAAGTCATTATAATTACAGTGTCCTTGAACATTTTTTAAAATATGTATTATGTTATGTACATATATGCTTACTAGTGTTAAATAGAATCTATCCAGAGTAGTTTAGTAATTTCTTACTGATTCCTAGGACTTCCAGCATTTATCAGAGTGCCTGGTACATAGTTGGTGGAACTGATCTGTAATATTACCAATAATAATTAATTCTGATATGCGAATACTAACCAGAATCAGGCGGTTCTGAGGGTTGGCTCCAGTGAGCTGGGGCACAGCGGTTTGACCCTTTGCTCACTTGTCTTGTCTGTCTCTTGTCCCTCCCCTGGCTGTCCTGTTTTGTCCCGCATGGAGGCCCGAGTTTGGCTTTGAGGATTAGTATGTAGGATGTGTCGGGGGGATGGCAGTCCAAGCTCTACAGGGTGTCCCTAAAGTCTGGACACAGGGAAAATCTCATTAACTAAGCATATTTTCAAGAAATGAAATGAATGAAATTTCCAACAACATTTTGTTTAATTAGCATAAATTTTAGCCATGACAATTTCCTATGGAATAAAAGCTTTCATGAGCTATTGGGAAGTATCTTACATATTAATGAAATTAATTTAATTTAATTTAATTTATTAATGAGATTTTCTATGTGTCTCCTGTGTCTTCCTATGAAATTTCATTTATGCTAATTAAACAAAATGTTGTTGAAAATATACATAGTTAATGAGATTTCCTATGTGTCCAGACTTTAGGCATACCCTGTATTTGCTGAAGCCCCTTGAGAGTTGAGCTGGTCAGGAGGCTGAGCCCCAGCTATGGGCTATGTCACCTGGGCTCCTGGGCACCCACCTGGGCACCCACCTGGGCTCCCACCTGGGCTCTCACCTGGGCTCTCTCCTGGGCTCCCACTTGGGCTCGCACCTGGACTCCCACCTGGGCACCCACCTGGCTGCCTCCTGCAGGGGACCTGGCCCTGAAGGGGAGGGAGTAGATAGCTGTGGGCAGGGACCCCAGGCCCTAGCTCTTCCCCATCTTCTCCTCTGAGCCCTGCATGTCAGAAGCTGTTTCCATACCAGCCCGTGGGTGTCCCCTCACTGTGTCTGCTTCTTGTTCCAGTACCGGTCCATCAACCACCGCATGGACTCCACGTCCTTGGCGCTGTACCGATGGCATTACTCGCGCGTCTGCCAGGGGTGAGCGTTCCCTTACTTCACTCACAGTTTTCCTGGTGGGCTCGGCTGGATTCTGCCAGGAGTCATAGTGATAGCCCCTGCAGTTCCAGGGGCTCCCCCCATTTGGCAAGTGAATTTATATCCTGGGAGGGCAGTCTGTGCTGCAGGCAGGAGCATGCCCATTTTAGAAATAAGGAAACTGAACCTTGGAGATGTTCAGTGTATTCTCCCAAAGTGGGGATTCAAACCCGGGTCCCTGCTGACTCCATCCTCAGGGCTCACGCCTCCTTGCATGATGGACGGCTGTTGGCTCCTGGGGCTGGGACGTCGAGGCAGTTGTAGACTGCTGAGCTGAGCCAGGTGAGGCTGGGAGCTCCCAGCTGGGATGCCTCTGATGCTTGCACCTGTGGGGCCACTGTAGGCCACATCACTTATGTCCCTGGGCCTCAGTTTCCTCATCTTTAAAATGAACTCCATGGCCTCTGAGGCGTCTGCCAGCTTGATGTGTAGGGTCCCACGATACTGTCGGGATCAGAGTAGACGGGGGGTTGGGAGCCATGAGGTCACAGGGCTGACCCCACTCTGGGGCAGCTCGGTGACCACCCCCTGTGCTGGGGCTGGGCCTGGTGCTGCATGGGGAGGAAGGAGGCCTCAGGGAAAGTCTCCCCCAGGAAGGTGGGGGGAGTCCCAGGCTCTGGGGGTGGGGGGCAGGAGCATGTCCACACTGGGCTTGGGGTGTACTTAGCTCTGCCCAGCCCTGGCTGGAGTTCCTGAGCCTGTCCTCCCTGCATACTTCTGGGAAGCTTGGCCAGCCCCGGGCTCAGGGCAGGGCAGTACTCTGGTCCTTGTTCTGGAGGGCAGCCAGCTGTGGCAACCTGTCCGGGCCTTCCTTGTGTGTTGTCTGAACTGGGCCAGCATGTGGAAGATCTCAGAGTCTGGATCAGTCAGAGCAGGCCTGACCCTTGGCAGGGCCGGAGGGGCCACCCACAGACAGGTAGGGCAAGCCCGGCAGAGGCTTGAGGTCACTGGACGCAGGACCGAGGTCGACCTTGGGCAATGCTGCTTTATAGATGAGGCAGCTGAAGCCCAGAGAGGATGAAGGACTTACCCAACGTCTCACAGCCAGTATGGTGTAGAGCAGGATTCTAATGCGAGCCCTTGGGCTCCACATGTGGCGCTCCCTCCCCTCCCCCATGACAGTTGGTGGCGGCCGGGCTGCCCTCACGGCGGGACTGGCGGAGGGTCAGTGCGGCGTTTTCACGGAGCTTTGGCTTCTCTCCAAGGGTGCTGACTTTCACCATTTTCCTGATCCTGTCTCTGGCCTTCATTGAGATCCCTTCTTCCCTCACGGTCACTGCAGACGTCCGCTACCGCCAGGCGCCCTGGGAGCCTCCGTGTGGCCTGACGGAGAGCATCGAGGTGCTCTGCTTCCTGGTGTTCATAGCAGACGTGTCCATGAAGGTGAGCCCGGGCCTCCCGGCCTGCCTGCCGCTCTGTCACAGCATGAATGCATGTGCTTTGTCCTTCTAAAAACATGCTTCTTGAGGTCTTAAGTGGTGAAATGGACTTTGATTCCATCCTCCTCGCTGTCCTGCGGAAAAGAGGAAAAAGTTGATGTACCAACCTCATTTTGACAGCGTATGCACTGTCCTGTACCTGCAGCCCCCCACCTCTGCAGAGAAGACGTACATTCTCTCTCCCTCTCTGTCTCTTCTCTCTCTGCTTTCCTTCCCTCCTCCTCTCCTCCTCCTCCTCCTCCTCCTTCTTCTTCTCTCTCTCTCTCTCTCTCTCTCTCTCTCTCTCTCTCTCTCTCTCTCCCTCTCTCCCTCTCTCCCTCCTTCCCTCCTTTCCCTCCCCTCCCCTGCTTCCTCTTTCCATGTCTCTGGGCCTCAGTGTCCTCATCTGTAAAATGGGGGTTGTAAGCCTCTTAGTCCCCTGGGCTTCCCCTGCTACCTCCCTGATTTTCCTGGAGGTGCTGAGTGTCTCAGGGACACACCTTGGTCTTCTAGAGCTATTTGATTGGATGGAAAGAATTTCTGAAGAACCCCTGGCTGTTGGCTTACATCGTGGCCCTGGCGGTGTCTCTGGCTGACTGGACGGTGTCCCTGAGCTTCGGCTGTCGGGAGGTGAGGAGGCTGGGGTCTGGGAGGACTTAGCCTGATACGGGAAGGACCTTTGGGAAGGGATGGGGCATGTGCACACGTAGTGTGCCTGTGTGAGCTGTCGTTAAGCACCCACTGTGTGCAGTGTCCCTGAGTACTGGGGGTGGGTGGAGGGAGGAGCAAGGGCTGCCAAGGGACTTCTAAAGGTAAGAATGAGGGGCTCCTCAGGCCTGACGCCTCAGCCAGGTAGGCCGGTTTCAGATCCCTCTTGTGGCACAGCCTGGCTGTGTGTCCCTGGCCCAGAGCATAGTAGGTGCTTCGTCACAGCTTGTGTCTGGGACGGTGCCTCATTGTCCCCTCCAGTCCTTAGACCTGTCTGTAAAGGGAGCATTGCTCAGTACAGGGGATGGTTTTGTGTTTCCTCAACTATGCGTGTGGATTCCTTTCATGATTCAGTTCACTTCCAGTCAGACATCTATAAAGCGCCTACTGTGTGTCAGGCACACACTGCTGAGGCCTGGACTGTCGTTAGACTGTAAACTCTCCACGAGCCGGGCTCTGCTCAGTGCCAGGCCCACAGTAGGGGCTTTATAAATGTGTGTGCCACTGAGTAGAGCCGAGTGACTCTGGGCCAAAGTAAGGCTGCTCTCACCAAGGACGAGGAAGGCCTGAATTCGGCTCATGGGTCCTGTGGAGATGTCTTTGACCCCTGGCCTGTCCTCCATTCATCCCAGCATTCCACAGCCCTTCCTGAGCTCCTGCTGTGTTCCAGGGTCTGTGCCCTGGGGTGGGTGGGGAGCTGGGTCAGCCCGCATCGCAGCCCTCACTTTCCTGAAGCAAGTGGGAAGGGGCATGTGATGGGGGCTCACTCCCCCACGATCCATCGGAGCCATGGGGGGAAGGCAATTGAATGAATGATTTAGAGGGTTGTGCCTCCTGGAACCCCGGCCTCTTCCACTTGAGAAGGGGCAGAGGCCGAAGCAGGCCAGGAGGCCCTCCTGCAACAGTTTAGGCAAATAGTCATCTGGCTTCTGATGGGAAGTGTCTGGTGCTGGGGAGCTCACTACCTCACAGGACAGTGTGTCCCAGCATGGGACGGACGGCTCTTCGGGATGTCATCCCCTGACCCTCGTCCTGGTTCTGCCCCTGGGGCTGTGCAGAGCGAGGTGTGTCCCTGTTCCAGCGCTCCCTCTGGCTCTCACGTGCCCATCTCCGAGGGGGCTTTGGGACCCATGACCCTCCTCTCTTTCAGACGGTGCGAATCCGCCGGCTCGTCCGGCCCTTCTTCCTCCTTCAGAACTCCTCCATGATGAAGAAGACTCTGAAATGCATCAAACGCACGCTGCCCGAGATGGCCAGGTCTGTGGGGGGGCTGGGGGGGGGCCTTGGATACTTTAGTACAGTGCGGGGGGGCACCATAGTGCCCAGAGTGCTGAGCCTGGAGTCAGGGAGACCAGCTGGATGACCCTGGGCAAGTCACTAAACACACAGAAGCAAAACGCTGCCTCAGTTTCCCCATCCGTAAAATGGGCATAATACTCCTCCCTGGTCCTAACGAGGTCACCTTGACAAGCATTACACAGCTGATGGCTCGTGTTCTCTATGTGGGGCCCAGGACGGGCAGGAGCAGCATCTTCTGTGCTTGGGGCTCGCGCTGGCCCAGAGCCTGCAGCTGGGCTTGGGAGGCCCCGGAGCGTCTGCCTGCAGGAGGGCCGGCCCGTGGGGACCCTCTGCCTGCGCCCCCAGGATGACGGTCCCCTCAGTCCCTTCCTGTTGTCACAAACGTCCCTCGACAGCGCTCTGGGCACCCGTGGGTGCAGAGTAGAAGGGACCCCAGAGGCCATGGATCCGGGGTGCTGAGCACTAGGGATACAGAACCCCTGCCCCCAGGGGGTTACAGTCCATAGGGAGTCATGGGGGGCGTTAGAGAAAAGGAAGATAGAAAGAAAAGGAGACATCTGAGGCTCCCCACAATGGTCCCGTGACCTGCTGGCCATGAGACACGTAATGGGGGGGGGGGGAATAAGCATGTATGAGCACCTGCTGTATGCCAGGCCCTGCGCAAAGTGCTTTACTGATGCCGTCTTGTTTAGTTGTCCCAAGAACCTGGGAGGGAGGCGCTGTCATCGCCATCTTACAGAGAAGGGAACTGAGGCAGGCAGAGGTCGGTCACGCAGCTATTTTTAACAACAATGATAATAATAACCAACGTATTGTTTTTTAGCAATTGGGGTTCAGTGACTTGCTCAAGGTTAAAGGCCAGGTGTTTCTGGGTGGGTGCTAAATGTCTGAGCCCGGGATTCGATCCCAGGTCATCCCGACACTGGGGCCGGTGCTCTTACTCTCTGAGCTACCTGGCTGCCCCAATAACCAACGTTTCTGCAGCACTTACTGTGTGCACGGCACTGTGCTGAGCCCTTTACTGTTATGATTCATCTGGTCCCCACGACAACCCTGGGAGGAAGGCGCTGTCATCTCCATCTTACTGTTAGGGAAACTGAGGCAGGAAGAGGTCATGTGACCTGCCCAGGGTCTCCCAGCTAGGGGCATGAGAGGCTGGATTTGAGCTCGGGTCTCCCTGGCTCCAAGCACAGCAGCCTCTCCCTGGGCCTGATTCCTCACTGTTCTTTGGGGATCTCCACTGGTTGGGCTTTGGCTCTTCCTGGGGCAGCTTTCCCCTTCCCTGGGAGTGGTGGCCCGAACCGGGCCAGGCGGGGGGTGGGGGGCCCTTTGGCCCCGGGAGCGGGGGCCCGAGCCGGGCCAGGCGGGGGGTGGGGTCCCTTTGGCCCCTTGGAGCGGGGGCCTGGTTCTAGCCAGGCAGGGGGTGGGGGGCCCTTTGGCCCCTGGGAGCGGGGGCCCGAGCCGGGCCAGATGGGGGGTGGGGGCCCTTTGGCCCCGGGAGCGGGGGCCCGAGCCGGGCCAGGCGGGGGGTGGGGTCCCTTTGGCCCCTTGGAGCGGGGGCCTGGTTCTAGCCAGGCAGGGGGTGGGGGGCCCTTTGGCCCCTGGGAGCCGGGGCCCGAGATGGGCCAGGCAGGGGGTGGGGGCCTTTTGGCCCTGGGAGCGGGGGCCCGAGCCGGGCCAGGCGGGGGGTGGGGTCCCTTTGGCCCCTGGGAGCGGGGGCCTGGTTCTAGCCAGGCAGGGGGTGGGGGGCCCTTTGGCCCCTGGGAGCGGGGGCCCGAGCCGGGCCAGAGGGGGGGGGGGGCCCTTTGGCCCCGGGAGCGGGGGTTCCTGCAGGGGCCTGAGCTGGGCCGGGCTGGACGTGCGTCCCCTGGGCTGATGTGCCCCTTGGGGCTGTTCCCACAGTGTAGCTCTGCTGCTGGCTGTGCACCTCTTTCTCTTCACCATGCTCGGGATGCTGCTGTTCATGCGGGAGAAGGTAAGGGGGAGGGCTCTGGCCGCCTCCTGGTGCCCTCCCCAACTGGTGGGCCCCAGACCCAGAGAGGTGCGGAATCCGCCTGAGGCTGCACAGCCGCCAGGAAAGCTCCTGAGCCCAGGCCGGATCATGTCAGTCAGCAGGTGCTTACCGAGGGTGGCCTGGACTAGGGGGCCAAGCTCTGGCCTCTCTGGGTGCGAATCCTGCCTCTGGCCTTCCTGGCTGTGCGACCCTGGGACAATAACCGTGTCCCCCTCAGCTTCCTCATTTGGAGCCTCTGGCTGGCCCCAGCATGGCTGCTCTTGTCACGCTTTACAGCTGAGGAAACTGAGGCAGGCAGCTGTGAAGGGGCTCACCTGTCAGCCCCTGTGCAGCAGCCAGGAGCCCCAGCCGCACTGGGGACAATGCCCTGTCTGGACTGGTTAGCTCAGCACCTGGAGCGTAGCAGGAGCTTCATGCGTGTTGGCTGACTGACTGGCTGACGTAGGCACAGACCAGCTGGGAGAAAGGGCTCGGTGGGGCAGAGGTCCAGGCTGGAAGGGGCCTCAGAGGCCATCGAGGCCAGCCCCCTTCTTTTAGAGAGGCCCAGGGAGCATGACTCATCCCGCATCACACAGAGGCCAAAGCAGGGATAGGAGCCCAGGCCGTCTCCCTGCACAGCCGGGCCTCTTTCCCCTTCTTTCCCCAGGGGACAGAGCTTGGCTCCGTCAGAGTCGCTCATGCCTTGTTCCTTCCCTCTCGTCCCATGCGTCCTCAGCCCTGGGCAGCTTGGAGACTATGGTGAGGGTGGGCTGGGTCCTGGGCTTTGTGCACAGTCTCAGAGACCCTCAGACCCACCTTGTCCCTGAAGCAGGATTCCCCTCCCCAGTGGCCTCCCAGGCTGTTTGGAGATCTCTGGGGCAGTGGTGGGGGGGCCCCCTCTGCTTGCTGGTTTGACCTCCTGACATCCCATTCCTCCACACCCAGGATGACCAGAAGGACAGAGAGCGGCGGCTGTATTTTCGGAACTTGCCAGAGTCACTGACTTCCCTTCTGGTGCTGCTGACCACGGCCAACAACCCTGATGGTGAGTGAAGTGCCCGCTGTCATGAGGCCGGCTTTGAAGGACCTGCCCAGATTCAGGCCTTTCCTGGGTTTCTTCCTGGGGGCTGAGGTCAGCCCAGGTCATCACCCCCAGCCTCCACTTACAGTGATGTCCTGGAGGAACATTTCATCTCCAAAGTCTGCCTCCCTGGGGCCTCCCTGTCCTGGTCCTGGTTCTCAGCAGTCAGTGGGCAGAACAGTCCTCCACAGTGCTCTGGGCTTCCTAGGGCTGGGACTAACCCCGGGGGTTCCCTCTTACTGTGACTTTCTGGGTCTGTACCCCAAATCCCGCCACATCACACCACGACCTGTCTCTTGTCTCCCACTGCCACTTTCCACTTCTAGTTCTGTGCACTCCTCCTTCCATGCCTTCACCCCCATCTCCTGAATTCAGAACTCTCAGCTCCTGTGTGGGGGATGCCAGGACTCTCTTGGGGCTGCCTAAACTCCGTTAGCTCCCAGGGCTGCCGTGTCCCACTGTGTCTCAGAGCTGCAGAAAGCTTGCGGTCCGTTTCAACCCTTTTCCTACACCAACACCTGCCCAGCCCTGTGCAATTGATTATTTGTGCCCCACTGGAAGACTTTACATTGGGGGAAAGGTTGGTTTTGTCTGATCAGCTGTATCAGTGTTACCAGCGGGTGAGAAATCTCCACTTTTTCTTGGGAAAATGGCCACTGGGTATGCGTTGGGGGCAGGGTGGGAGGGAGAGGGACAGGATCCTTTGCTTATTTTCTTCAGAATGAGCCTCTTGTCTCCCTCCTCTCCTCGTTCTGCCCCTGCAGAGGTTCCCCCCCCGACCCTCCTGCTCTCTCCCCACTTATCTGAACCAGCTCTGAGGTTTGGGGTGTTTTTCTTTTGAATGGTTTTAATTCCTAATTGGGTTTCTCCCCATGCAGTGATGATTCCTGCCTATTCCAAGAACAGGGCCTATTCCATCTTCTTCATTGTCTTCACTGTGATAGGTGAGGCAAACCCCCCCCCTCGCCCTCCCCCGGCCAACCAAAGGCCAGCAGCCCTACTGACCTTGACCCTGAGGGCAGGAGAGGGCCGGGGTCAGCACCTCTGACCTTGGTGGTAACCCCCCACTTTATCATTATGGATTTACCGTGCAACGTGGCCGGGGTCAGAGGGCTGACCCCTGAGACTGGAAGACAGACTCCCTGACACTGTTACTTTTAAGATACTCAGTCTGCATTTCCATGCTGGTGGAATCCCAAGTCATCCCCTCTCTCCTCCTGAGACTTAGGGTCTTCCTAGAGTCTGATGAAGAACTGGAAGGGGCCCGTGAGGCCATCCAGTCTAACGCCCTCATTTTACAGATGAGGAAACTGAGGCCCACAGCGGGCAGTGACTGCCCACTTAGTGCCATGTAATCCATCAGCATTTATTGAACACCCACCTTGTGCTGGCCCTGAGCTCGGTGCTGGGAGTAAAAAGGCCAAAGTGAAAGAGTTCCTGTCCTCAGGCAGAGACACCAGAAATGCCTGCTGGCTTGGGCCGGGTTGGTTCATGTCAGAGGCCAGGCGATGCCCGGGTCCCTGTCCACATGATGCCACCCCTTGAGCGGGGCATCCTGGCAAGGGCCCAGATCGCTAAGCCTTTGCGCAGTTTGGAGAAAGTGCCCAGGACCTGTGTCTTGGCACGTCCTGACCACCATGCCCCACTTTCTCCTTCACAGGAAGCTTGTTTCTGATGAACCTGCTGACTGCCATCATCTATAACCAGTTCAGGGGCTACCTCATGGTGAGTTGGGGCTGGCACCTCCCTCTGGACGCTCCAGCTGGTTGTGGAGGGTCGGTGAAATGGCCTTTGAAGAAGGGCCCCCCCCCCAAAGGCTTGATCAGGAAGGAGCCAGACTGACGAGTGGCTTGGAAGCCAGTCTGGCCTCTGCTGTGTAGGAGTCACCTTTCCTGGGCCTCAGTTTCCCTCTTTGTTGTAGTGGGTTAGATGGGGCAACCTGCCCTGGTGTCCATGGTCTTACAGAAATTGAGGCTGGGTGGGGCACCGTAGGGTGTTTCCCAGGCCCACTTTGAAGGTTGGGGCCTAGACAGTGATTGGGTGGGAAATTCTAGATACTTTGGAAGGAAGGAAGCATTTATGAAGCACCTACTGTGTGCCAGGAAATAAGCACTTCACAAATACTGTCTCCTCTGACTCTCACACCAATCCCGGGAGGAAAGGGCCCTGTGTTACAGATGGAGAACCTGAGGCTGACTTGCTCAGGGTCACACGCATTGTCGGTGTCTGAAGACAGATTTGATTTTTGTGTGCAGACCTGGAGCTGTAGCCACTGGCCGCCTCTCCCTGCAGGGTCCCCAGGGGCCGTTGGCCCAGGGTCCCAGAGCAGGGACATCCCATTGTCACTGAAGCTCCCCGTGGCCGCCCCTCGTCCCAGCCTCCCATTTCTGGGAGTAGGGTCTCCATCCTGCGGATCACCCGGGTCCCAGAAGAGATGGCTGAGGGTCACTGGGGACGTCAGGGGAATGGGCTCCCTGCTCCTCCCGCGGGGGTCCGGGAGAGGGCGAAATTTTCAGCATCATTGTGTTAATGAGCGTACATTTCAGCCGGGACAATTTCATACGGAATAAAAGCTCTCATTATCTATTGGGACTATTTTCCGTATTAATGAGATTGATTTAATTTAATTAATTAATGAGATTTCCTATGTGTCTCTTAGGTCTTCCTATGAAATCTCGTTTATGCTAATTAAGCAAAATGTTGTTGAAAATTTCATTCATTTCATTTCTTGAAAATATACATAATTAATGAGATTTAGTCACCCTGTAGCTGACCAGTGCCCAGGAGTGTGGGGTGGACATGATGGCCTGAAGTCCTTCCCTCCCTGAATGTCTGGGACATTCCCACCAGAGTGTCTCCATTGTGGGCCTCACTAAGGGCCTTGCACCTGGTGGGCATGGAGCTAGCATCAGAAGGGAATCAAGGGGCTCCTTTCCCCTCCCCCCACTTTCCTTCTCTCCCTTTCCTGGTCCTTCCCTCCTGGGGCCTTTGTCCTTGCGTCTTGGAGGCCAGGGTCTGCATTCCTGGGAGAGAGAGACACACACAGAGAGAGACAGAGACAGAGGGAGGGGGAGAGAGAGAGACAGAGAGAAAGGAGGGAGAGAGAGACAGACGGAGAGGAGGGAGAGAGACAGAGAGAGACACAGAGAGAGACAGACAGACAGAGAGGGAGAGACAGACAGAGAGAGAGGAGAGAGAGGCACACACACAGAGACAGACAGAGAAGAGGGAGACAGAGAGGGTGTGAGTGTGTGTGCATGTGAGTGAGTGTGTGTGTGTGTGCATGTGAGTGTGTGTATGTGTGTGTGCATGTGACTGTGTGTATGTGTGTGCACATGTGACTGTGTGCATGTGTGTGCACGTGAGTGTGTATATGTGTGCATGTGAGTGTGTACACTCATGTGTGTGCGCATGCATGTCATTGTGTGTGCATGCGCACACACGTGTGGGGAGGGGTCACAGTGTCACACCTGAGCAGAGTCCCTTGCCAGTCCTCCAGGCTGGGGGCTGGATGTGGTCCCTTCTCCTTGGCAGGAATCGATCCAGTCCTCGCTCTTTAGGAGGCGATTGGGAATCCGAGCGGCCTTTGAAGTCCTCTGCTCCATGGAAGGAGCAGAAATCCATCCCCTGGTGTGAGTGTGGGCACAGCTGGTGCTTCCCGGGGAGGCGGGGCGGGGCAGGGCAGAAGAGGCAGCAGCTTCGGTCCTCCCTCTCCTTTTGGCTGGCTCTGTGCTCATTTATTAAGTGAGATTTCGCACTTGTTCCAGCTCTGTGAGGTGTCCTGGGCTGGGCAGACAGGCAGGAGACCCCTAGGTCCATGGGGGTTGGCTCAGTCCTCAGGGGGCTTTTGGTCAGGTGGGGAGATGAGTCATGTATGCATGTGAAGAGAGCACAAACGCATCCCGTGCCAGCTTGGGCCTTTCACTCCCTCTTTCTGGGCCTCAGTTTCCAAATTAGTAAAATGCTGAGGCCTTTGAGATTCCTTCAGGTGCCAGACCAAGGGTCCTTAGCCTATGGCAGTCAGATGGTGAAGCCTGGGGCCCCTTCTCAGAATGTTTTTAAATGCATAAAATAAAATGCATAGGATTAGGAAGTCTTGTTGAAATGCAGTTTTCAAAATGCTAAAAAAAGAAAAAGAAAAAGAAAACAAAAAAGAGCTCACCGACCCCAGGTTAAGAATTCCTGCTTCTGAGTCTGTGAGCCTGTGGAATAGAGCAGTAGTGGGCATTTCAGGCATTGTGAGATCCACTGATATCAGGGAAGGCTTCTGGAGGAGGGGTCCTCAGAGGGCAGGGAGTGACAGGGCTCTGCCAGGTAGGGGAGTGTCTCAGGGAAGGAGCCTAGCTGTCTGCTGGAGGGACGCTCTCTAAGAGGATTATACTTGTTTTGTTTGACTTTGGGAGGAGTTGGGGTGGACAGAACCTGGAACAAGCTTGAGGCAGGTGTAGACTTGTAGGAAAAAACAACCAAGAGCCCAGACTCTGGAGTGGAGTGGACTACTCAGGAGGTAGTGAGCTCCCCATCCCTGGAGGGATCTCCCAGCACTCACCAGAGTGTTGCAGAGGAGTTCCCGGCCTAGGGGTGACTTGGATCAGAACCTGGGAGCTGTGCTGCTGACAAGCCTGGGCAGACCTTCCTGGGGGTTCTGACCTTGGTCTCCTTACAGAGTGGGAGTTAAGCCAGAAACGTTCCTCCAGGTGATACAGAAAGTGAAAATGAACCTTTACTGCAAGGAAGCCATCGTCCAGGTAAGTGCCCATGCCAGGCCCCGTGCCAATGGGGCATCTCTCTTGTCCTAGCTTGCTTCGGCCCCCATATCAGCTGTGACCCAAAGGCTTCCTGGGGAGCCACATGGAGAGCATCACGGTCTGGCGTTAGCTTTCTGAGGACTGAGATGTCTTGGGGGCAGACGTCTCCTTGGACCACAGGGGGTTTGCACAAGTGGACTTGAGCTTTGATGATAATTTTCCCTTCCCATTAAGGGAGAAATAGGCCTCAACCTTGTGGTTTCTGGGGGTGGCTCTTAAAATGCAAGATGAGGGCTGGGTCCACTGCCCAGTGGGCTGACTCCTGGCTCACCTCTGGAGCCATGCAGGATGTTTTTCTCAACCCCGGCTGGTTCTTTTCACTTTTCACCCCGTCTCCCTTGGAAACAGCTCCAGGCTCTGTGGGGCCTTCAGAGATGTTCATCCAGACTTTTCTCTCACTTGAAGGCTGTTGGGTCCCACGCCGGTGGATTGATGTCAGCTGATCAGTTCCAGAGCGTCTTCAGTGAGCTGGACAGAGACGCGGTTAAGGAGGTCTGTCACCGCTGAAGCTCTGGGTATTTGGGGGGATTTCTTTTAGTCTGTCTTATCTCCACTCACACAGCAGATGCCCAAGCACCTCAAATAACAGCATGGTTCTTCCTAGCAAGCTGAAATTGGTCCCGAGAGCCTCGGGTGGGGAGCGGTCAGGGCTGGACCCTGGCTTCTGTCTGCGGTTGGTCCTGAGTCCTCGGGGGCCTTTCCCTTGCTTGATACAAGAGCACAGTGCCAAGTGACCTTCTTTCTGAGGAGTGTTTGAGGATGGAGGGGGGTGTCCGTGCATAACTGGATGGGCTCTTGGGCGGGTGAATGGGGGGAGCTCATCCGAAGAGGGACGTAGCTACTTTATTTTGTGTTGAATTTCCCGTTTTGTTCTTGCCCGTTGGGGAAGGGCTCTCTGTGGCACGCAGAGGCTGGCTCCAGCCCCTCTGACCAACACTCTTCGCGCTCTTTGTCTGCCTTTGTTTTTTTCCCAGCGTCCACCTCGGCCTGAGTACCGTTCCTCCGTCCTGCAGCGTGCCCAGTCTGTCTTCGGCCATCGCTACTTTGACTACTTGGGGAACTTCGTGGCCTTTGGAAACATTGTTTCCATCTGTGTGAGCATTGTTTCTTTACCCCTCTGCCCTTTGGTTATGTCTTGTCTTTCCTGGATTTTTTAATCAGGGCTTGGGGTGGGACGGGTTTGTGTATGACTGACGGTGGCACCGAGTGACGGGCTCTCTGCTCTCGTCCCAGGTGTTCTTGGTGATAGACGCGGACAAGTTGCCCGGCGAGCGGGATGACTTTGTTTTGGGGGTAAGCTTTGGGGGTGCCTCTTCTCTTTCTGTGTCTGCTGGTTAGCAGTGGTCCGGATCTTCTGCCCGTGCATCTGGCCACTTGTCCACCTCCCTTCCCAGGCCACGGGGGAGACTCTTGCCACCTGCATGTGGCTCATTAAAATGCTTGAACCCCTTTTTTGTTCTGTGACCCGGAACGGAGCCATCAGGAGGAATGGGCAGCATTTTTGTGTAGAAGTGAATGTGGCGGTTCCCTCTCTGCCGTTCTCTGAACTAAACCCTTGGGATGCTCATCTTCTCGAGGGTCGCACTTTCACTGCGGTGAGAGTTAATTCACAGTGGTGGTCCTGAGGCCCCCATATCACCGAAGAAGGACCAATGATGCCCAGCATGCCGGTGCTACCTGTGCTTTATTGTATCAGTCTTTAAAAGCTGGTGATTTACCTGAAATCTGTATCCTTGCTCCCCGCCCTGTTGACTCTGGACCTTGGGGGACCCTGGGCAAGGAGCCTGCCAAACACTGGGCACCCGGGTGTTGCTGTGTGGATTGTGTCACCAGCAAAGCATGTGTTGTGAACAGTGTGGTTGTAGCAGCCTCCTAGGACAGAGGCTTTTTTTTTTTTGGGTGGGGGAGTGGTGTGGAATGGAATGGGATCCTTTCTTTGCCATTTGAGATAGAAAATCATCCACAAGTGTTAAACAGACTCAAATAGCCTTTTGTCATTCTCACAGATCTGGGGCTGAAAGAGCCCTCAGGGGTTGTCCAGTCCAACCATCTCATTTTACATCTGAGGACACTGAGGCCTAGGGAGGCCTGTTGTGTGACTTGCCCAAAGTGGCACAGGAAGTAAGTCAGAGATGAGATCTGCACTCATATCTTCTGACTCTGGGCTAGTGTTCTTTATTGATCATTGTTTCAAATTGAAGGATGCTAGTTGTATGCTGATTCTTGCACAGAATGCTGAGAAGCTTCTTGGTGGCAGACACAGCCCACGTGGTCACCCAGGACATTTGGTCTGTCCGAGCTCCCCTGTTCCCTGGTCCCCTTGAGCCCTCAGGGCCAGCAGGCAGCTTGTGGCTGAGCGGGGCTGGTGGAAGTCCAGAGGCCTTTCGGGGAGCCTCCCCTAGGCCATGGCCCAGGCTGGCCATCGATCCATCCATCCCTCCATCTGTCTGTCTGAGGCATCTTGGGCCATTTCCCTGGGACTCCCCTGACTGGCATTTTCCCATTTCACACCTCCAAGGTCCTGAACTGTTTCTTCATTCTCTACTACGTGCTGGAGATGCTGCTAAAGGTGTTTGCGCTGGGCCTGAAAGGCTATGTCTCCTTCTTCAGCAATATCTTTGACGGGATTCTCACTGTGATCCTGCTGGTAATGGTTACCAACAGAGGGATGGGGAGGGAGAGCAGGCCTGAGCCCCTGCCAGACACAACCTTCTGGTGGCTGACTTCCCCTGAGGGCCAAGGGTGGGCACCCCCCTAATGAAGCCCTCATCGCTTGCCCCCTTGGTGATTCTGGCAGCTCGTGGATGAGCAGGGGGAGGGATGGCGCATCTGGTGGAAGTCCAGAGGCCTTTCGAGGAGCAGTTGTGACAGCTGAACCCTTCAGGCAGGTGGGCCAGGCTGGGCATCCCACAACTGTGGCAGGTCTTTTTTCTTGACCCCATGCATGGCCCTGTTCCTAACCCCCTGCAGCTGGCTCCTAATTTGTCTGAACTCTGCCTCCTTGGGTGCCCTGGAAGGCTGGCCCCAGGAAGACACATCAGCATTGTCTCCAGGGGGAAGGAGCCACACCTGGCTCCTGTCTACAAAGGCTTAAACCCCTGCATGCCAGTGCAGGGTCCAACCCGATGGTTGGACCAGGAGATGCGTGACAGTAAAGGAGCGCCTTCCTGTGGTCACTGGGGGAACAGGGCTGCCTCTGACTGTCCTGGCTTCCTGGGCTCTTCCTGAGCAAAGATCCCTCCTTGGCCTCTGCTCCTGTTTCCTTCCCCAGCCTCCCCTAGGCCATGATTAGAGCCTGCTCTCCTAGAGGCCCCCCCTTGGGGGCAGTTGATGGGATGCAGACCCAGGCCAGCATTACTGTAGTGACGATCTCTTCTCTTTCTTTACTAAAGGTGTTGGAGATCTCTACTCTTGCTGTGTACCGATTTCCTCATCCAGGCTGGTAGGTGACTCACATAGAATGCCGGCCCCTTCTCCCCTGGCCCTGGCCAGGGGCAGCCGTGAGACTGTCTGGGGCCTGCTTACTTAGGTCCCTCAGAGGGTGTGGGAGGACAGGGTCGAGCTGGTGCCTGAGCCCTGCTGACACAGGGGCTCCTGGGCTCCCTGCTCCCCACACTTGGTCAGGGCAGGTCCCTGGCCTGCCTGCAGGACAGCAGGCCTCAGAAGCATGTGCGAGGAGCTTGCCTTGGGCTGACTCCCTGTCAGGCACCGTGGGTGGCTCATCACCCTTCCCCTGAGGACCTGAAGCCTTGTTTCATTTGTGCATGTGGCCGGAGAGAAAGATTCTGCCACCAGCCTGGATGACCCACCTCAGGTGGCACTGGGCTCCCCTCAGACTGGGGAGCTCTGCGCTGCCTAGGGTGGCTTCTCCCCAGCTCTGGGACCCCACATCCCTCTCCCCCACGCCTCAGTTTCTCCCTCTGTAAGATGAGCTCCCAGGGCTTCCTTGACATTCCTGGATTCCCTTTGATTGGAGAGGGGGTGATAATAATATTAATAAGTAACAACAGCAGTAATGAAGATGAAAATAATACAACAGAAACAACAGTAAGCCTGCAGTTTGGCTGGGGCCAGAAGCCGCGGGCTCAGCCCGGGGGCACACATCAGACAGCAGAGTCAGGAATGGCAGAAAAGTCACTGGTCCCGGGCCGAGTCTGTCCAGACATCACTGAGGCAGGGGGAAGTGTCATGGGGGTCTGAAGGGCCAGTGTCTGGGCCTCCAAGGCTTGGCCTCATATCACCCCACTTTACAGATGAGCCTCAGAGTTTAAAATGACTTGCCCAGGGTCACAGAGCTAGGAAGTGCCTGAGACAGTATTTGAACTCGGGTCTTGCTGACTCCAGACCTGGCATTCCAGCCACTCAGTCTCCGGGGGCCAGGGTCAGAGGAGATGCTTCGTTTGGTGCCAGATTCCAAGGCTTGTCATTGATCCCAGAGCTCACAGTTACCTTAGAGGCTGGAGGTCATCTGTCCAACCTCCTCATGTGACAGAGAGGAATCGAAGGCTCTAAGAGGGAAAGTGACTGGCCTAGGGTCACACAACCATTGAGGGCTTGAGGCTGGATTCACACTCAGGTCTTTCTGGCTCTGAGCCTGGCAGCTTTTTTCCTCCTCCTTGTGCCTTGCACCTTTTTTGTGCTCTTGGTAGGAAGACGGTGGCAGATTCCCCCAGGAGGCCTTTGTGGCAGGGAGGAGCCCTTGGTCATCAGGCGGCTCTCCCTCCGAGTGCTCTGATGAGGGAGTGGCTGCCACCTTTGCTCTGGTGCCTCTGGCTCCTGCCGCCATGGTGGCTCCCCTCTTACTAGGCTCCGCGGGTTGGCAGGGAGCACATGTTCCTCTCCTGGGCCGAAGGTCCCCAGGCTGACCTGGGAGCTGGTGCCGCACCGGCATAACTCAAGGCTGTGTGTCCTCTGCCTCAGTCGGGCCGGCCCGGGTCCTGTATTCAGGGCTGGGCACCACCTTCTAGGAAGGGTAAATTGGGCAAAGCTTAGAGGTTTCCCAGGCTGGTCAGAAGCCCCAGGCTTGTGCCATGGTCGGAGGGAGTGGGAACGGAGAGGGGGTGGTTTAGGGATGGGCAGGTGGATGGGCACTCTGCTGGCCTCAGGCTGCTTGGCCCCAGAGGGCAGAAGGTAGGAGGAAGCTGCAGAGATGCACCTTCCTGAGAATGTGTGTTGTCTAAAAGTAGAGCAGGCCTTCCTCTGATAGTTGTGGGCTCCCTCGGGTAGAGGCTGGCTGGCTAATTACTAGGGGTGCTGTGGAGGTGTGTCCACATCTGTATTGGACTAGAAGGTTCTGAGGTGCTGGGACTCCTTGGCATTGAGCTCAGCCCTGGTCCAGCTCGGGTGGTGTCCCTAACTGATAACGCCATCCATACGGGTAATACAACCCTAGGTGCCCCCCCTCTAACAGGTCAGCAAGCATTTATTAAGTACCTACTGTATACTGCTCACTGGGCTAAGTGCTGGGGGTGCAGCAGCCGCTGACCTTGGGGAGCTTACAGTCTAATGAAAGATTTTAACAAGTGCCTTCCTGTTTCTTTTTTTTTTTTAAAGCAATTGGGGTTAAGTAACTTGCTCAAGGTTACATGGCCAGTTATTTCTGGGTGTGGTACTGAGTATCTGAGCCCAGATTTGATCCAGGTCATCCCGACACTGGAGCCGGTGCTCTTACTCGCTGAGCCACCTGGCCGCCCCTAAGCAATTGGGGTTAAGTAACTTGCTCAAGGTTATATGGCCAGTTATTTCTGGGTGTGGTGCTGAGTATCTGAGCCCAGATTTGATCCAGGTCATCCCGACACTGGAGCCGGTGCTCTTACTCGCTGAGCCACCTGGCCGCCGCTAAGCAATTGGGGTTAAGTAACTTGCTCAAGGTTACACGGCCAGGTGTTTCTGGGTGGGTGCTAAGTGTCTGAGCCCGGGATTCGATCTCCAGGTCTTCTCAACACTGGAGCTGGTGCTCTTACTCGCTGTGCTACCTGGCCGCCCCCTTCCTGTTTCTTGATACCCTTTGACACCCAGGATAAAGTTATCATGTTGGTAGCATGCCCACTTCAATGTGATTCAGTCGTATGAGCATTTATGAATGCCTGCTGTGTGCCAGGCACAAAGACTGGAACTGACCATTCCCCACCCTCAGTAGTCCAGAGAAGCTTCACTTCCATGGCCCACTGGCTGCCTTGGGTTGAGCTCAGGGCCTGAGGGCTGGCTCTGTTTGACCAGCAGGCTTGGCATTTCTGTTCTTGTGCCCAAGCTTCCTCGCTCCCGGCGTGGCTCTGCCCCTCCCTCTCTCCTGCCTCTGGAATAGCTCCCAAGAGCCTGAGCCTGGCCTGGCCTCAGCCTCCCCCTCCCCATGTCTCGTAGGAAGCCTGAGATGCTGGGCCTCTTGTCTCTGTGGGACATGGCCAGGCTGGTGAATATGTTCATTGTGTTTCGGTTCTTAAGGATCATCCCAAACATGAAGGTCAGTGTATGAGGTAGGGGTGCGTGGGGTGCCCTGCTCTGGGCCAGGCAGACTGATGGTGGCATCCCCCAGGGGAGCGTGGATCATGAAGTTAGGCTGGCTTAGAAAGGGGCCCTGAACGCCCGAGGCAATCCCTCAGGTAGCCCAGCCCCAGCCCCTTGAGGGGACCCTGCTCCATTCAGCCTTTGTGCGCCTGGCAGCTGGGGTGAGCTGTCAGTGGGGGGACTACCATTAGTGGTTTATGTGAAGGCATCAACAATGCCTTTTGTTTTAAATAGCAATCATTTGCATATTTCATGCTGGGCTGCTCTCCCCAGTCTCCCTTGTAAGAAAGAAAATAGGGTTAAGAAAGACCAGCTGACCCAGCGGCTCTATCTGCCTGGGGATGTCTAATCCCACACCCATGGTCCTGGGGCACAGGAATCCCTGGCCTCTGAGGACCCTCCCCTGAGGGTGGGCAGGCAGGTACTGTGGGACAGGCTAGATCCTAGGGCTGAGGGCCTGGGCATCCCTCCTGCCCAGTAGTGACAGGACAGCCTTTAGTGTTCCTAGCAGCCGCAAGCCTGAACAGGCAGCTGTGTCCCTTTTTTTCAGCTGATGTCCTTGGTGGCTGGGACCCTCCTGGACTTGGTCAGAAACATGAGAGCCTTTGCAGGGATCCTCGTGGTAAGTCAGGCCTGTCCTGTGCCCCTCAGGTGGTTGTTCCAAAGCCCCGGGCAGAGACCACATCCATTCCTGTGCGGGCTCTGAGGAAGGCTGGCCACCCGACCGGAGAAGGGTCTGCCCTTCTCACCCTGGTCCTCCGAGACTCCTTTGGACTTTGCTCCATTGACAGCAGACCCTTCATTTTAAAAAAATCCAATGATGGAAATCCACTTTTGGCTTAAATACTGAAAAAGCCCCAGGGCATGGCCCTGCTGGGGGGACATTTGAGACTGTTTTTAAAAGACCATCTGCCAAGGTCATAGGCTCATCCGTCTAGACCAGGAAGGGGCCTCAGAGACCTTCAGCCCAATTTTTACTCTTACGAAGGAGGAAACAGGCCCAGATCAAGTTGTCTGGCCAAGGTTACACAACTAGTAATCATCCAGGGTGAGATTTGAACCCAGATCCTCTGACTCCTGAGTAAACCCTTTCCCCACATTACAGGCATCTGCAGTGATGAGGAATTCCTCCACTGATGAAACTGTGACTCCTTGTTGTATTGTGGTTGGTGGGCCCTGAAGAGGCAGGCAGGGCCAACATTCCCCCAGGGCCAGCTTGGGCAGGGGACATTGGTCTCACATTGGCTCGACCCTCCTTGGTCACTCATCTGATGCCACCTAGTGGCTATTGGCTAAAAGGCTCGCTCAGGATGAGCAGCCTTCCCTTTCCCAAGGGACATGGGACATCCCTTTCCTTCCCCTGCAGAGCCCAGGAGCCTTCCCTGAATCTTCCCTTGTCCCTCTGGCCTCATTGGTCGTGTTTAATTCTTGGGGAAGAATAAAATCAACTGGCAAAAATTCCCATATTCCGGGACTGCCCTGGCTTTGGAGTCAGAAAACCTGGCCTCACACCCTCTTAACATTCACATGACCTTCCTCTCTGGACCTCAGTTTCCCCCTCTGTAAAATGTGGGTAATGGCTGTCTGAAAGCCCTTTTGACTTTTTCCTTTATAGGTGGTTTACTATGTCTTTGCCATTGTTGGGATCAGCCTTTTTCAAGGAGCCATTGGATCCTCTCCAGGAAATAGCAGGTTAGCCTGCCGTGGGGAGGTAGGGAGAGGGTTTGGGGATTTATTTATTCTTTTAGTGGAGATCATGTGTGAGAGAGAGAGTGCGTGTGTGTGTATCTGTGTGTGTGAGTGTATGTGTCAGTATGTGTGAGTGTGTGTGTGTCTGTATATGTGTGTGAGGGTGTATGTGAGAGTGTATGTGTCAGTGTGTGTGAGTGTATGTCTGTATGTGTGAGTGTGTCAGTATGTGTGTCTGTGTGTGTATGAGTGTGTGTCTGTATGTGTGAGTGTGTCTGTGTATGTATGAGTGTATGTGTGAGTGTGCCAGTATGTGTGTATGTGTGTGTCTGTATGTGTGAGTGTGTCAGTATGTGTGTCTGTATGTGTGAGTGTGTGTCTGTGTGTGGGAGCACTTGTCCCTGTCCCTGGTGCTGCCTCCCTGCTGACCCTCTCACTTTTCCCTTGGCTGTTCCTTTCATCGCCCCTCCCCACACTCAGCCTGGCCTTCCCTGGAGCCTCACTGTCAATGTTTCTGGAGGGTGGGAGACTCTCAGCCTCACTGTTATCTTTTCCTCCGGCCCTGACCCCCCGGGCCCAGAGAGGGCCGTGGTGCCTTGAGAAGTATGACGTTTATGAGGTCACCCCGGCTTGTGACGGGGCGTCCTCCATGATGCCTGACCTTGGGGCTGCCTTGAGGGAGATAGCTTCCTGGCCTAGGGAGGGGACAGTCCCGCTGTCTGTCTTCTGCCCTGGTCCTTCAGTCGGTCAGCACTTTTATTAAGCACTTACATGCCAAGGCACCACATTCAGCACCGTGATATAAAGAAAGGTGAATCTGGCCCCTGCCCCACTGAGGCCATCACATCCTGACTAGGGACACAGTGAGCTGTGGCCATGCACGCACAAGCTATGTGCAGTGTAAATGGGACAGAGGGAAAGGTCCCAGGGCCTGGCCGGGCAGGAGAGGCGTCCTGCACAAGGTGGGCTCAGGGCCTGGGCGCCCCAGTGTAAAGAGGGCCGTGCGTGGCCTGGAAAGGGTCCAGAGGGGCAGCCAGCCTGAGGAAGGACCTCAAGCCCAGGCCGTTCGGGAGGTTTTTCCGGGAGAGAAGACTGGGGGGGAGGCGGGCATGATCCCCACCTTTGAGGCACCTGAAGGGCTGGCCCATCAGCCCCAGGGGCAGCCCCGAGAGCAAGGAGGAAATGACCCCATGAGGGGCCGGTGGAGACTTGGTATTGGGGCACAGGTGGCCTGGGGGGAGGGCGGAGGTCTGGATCCCAGGATGCGTTCATGGCAGGGCCAGACCAGAATCAACAACAGCCACCTCTGTAGCACATTAACGACTGCACAGACATTTGGTCGTCACAGCAGCCCTGCTGGGCCTTGGGCGCTGCTGATGAGCATGCTGGCCAGGTCTCACAGTCAGTCAGGGCCAGTGGCAGGATTTGAATCCGGCTCCTGACGATACCCACTGAGCCGTGCTGCTCTGAGCAGTCTCGGCTTTCTTCTCATGTCTCTGCAGCCTGGTCCATGCCAACAGCACTGCACTGTGTGGTACCTTCGAGCAGCTGGAGTATTGGCCCAATAACTTTGATGACTTCGCGGTGAGTCCTGCCTTGCCCTGCCCCCTCCTCCCCAGTGCCCTGCCCCAACTCCTTCTAAGCATTACTGGTAGCTGTCTGTCCACAGGCTGCCCTGGTCACTCTCTGGGACGTGATGGTCGTCAATAACTGGCAGGTTTTCCTGGATGTATACACGCGGTACTCCAGCCCGTGAGTGGCGGCTTGGGGTGTGGGCAGGGCCGCTGGCTGTGGCGGGTTCCCATGGTCCAGGATGCGTGGCAGGGGAGGGGCGCAGTGGGGCAGCCCCGTGTAAAGCCCCTTTGTAGGGAGCTCCATGCTGGAGGTGGCTTTGAAGCCCCTCTGCGCGGTTTGGGGACCACCTTTTGGGAAGGATGTTGATGAGCGGGAGGTGATCGTGTGGTGGGGAGGGCCCAGAGACCAGGCTGCTCCGAGTGGGCAGGAGGAACAGCCGGAGCAGGGGATAGCTGGGGGGACATCCAGAGGCACCCGGAGGGCCACCCGGGCTGAGGGAGCCCAGCTTGGAGGCATGGAGTCCGGAAGGATTCCCCACACTGGGCTGGCCTGCCTTGGCAGGTGGGGAGACCCCCTCGCTGGGGGCCAGACTAGATGCCCAGAGGACCCCTCGAGCCTTGGGCCGGAGTGTCTAGGCTAGAGTTGGTGCTGAGGTGGCAAAGGCGAGACTGAGGACAGGGACCTCTGCTGGGCGTTTCTGGGGCAGTGCCTGGGGGAGGCTGGCATTGGGGGTGGGGTCACAGGAAGCGTGTTGTCCCCCTCCCCTTAGGTGGTCCAAGCTCTACTTCGTGGCCTGGTGGCTGGTGTCCTCCGTCATCTGGATGAATCTCTTCGTGGCGCTGATTCTGGAGGTAGGGGCGGTGCCAGCTGCCTGATTCCCAGCCCACAAGCTCTTTCCCCCACATCACACTCATAACTGACCATAGCTGATTCCTTCTTGTAGGTGCCCTGGGAGTGCCTCAGGGTGGGAGCCCCGTCCCATGATGTAGCTCTAACCTTAGAGAGTCAGCGCCCGGCACTGAGGAGTGAAGGGGCCGCCCAGAGTCCCCTGGCCAGAATGTCAGGGGTGGGACTTCCTGATGCCCTGGGCCACTCTCTGCCCACACAATCACACTGCTTCCCACCCCTCTACACATGTTGTACTTTTCCTTACCACACAATGGCCCTTTATTGACCAGGACGACCCCCCAGGGATGCAGATAGCGACCCATCCCTCCCCCCTCCCCCCTGGGTGACTTCTCCAGGTCCTTTCCTACTCATTGCCAATGAAATCACCTGTCCAGGCTCCTCGCCCCCCTCCCCCCCTCCCCAGATCCATTTGCTGTCTTGGTCTCAGT
>NW_027187322.1:5267819-5305446 GCF_028583685.1 Petaurus breviceps papuanus
GCCCTGGAGTTCAGGAGGATCTGAGTTCAAATCTGGCCTCAGACACTTGACAGTCACTATCTGTGTGACCCTGAGCAAGTCACTGAACCCTGATTACCTGGACAAAACCAAACAAAAACCTGGCAGGGCTGTGGGGGAGGGGCCCTCCTGTCCTGTCTCCCTTCCTGAGTCTTTGTGGCTGGCTGAGCCCAGGGTTAGGATTACAACTGGGGGGGTGGAGGGAGAAGGGCCTGAGCTTCCTCATGTGTAACATGTAATGTATAATATGCAGGGTTGGGCTAGAGGGCCCTTCCAGTCTATTCCCCAGAGAATTAAGTCAGCGGCTGTGAGGGTCCGTGGGGGAGGTTGAGTCACACAGGACTGTCTCACACACCTTTGGTCAGGTGTAGATCCCTCCCCCTTTCCTCTTCCCCCCAGAACTTCATTCACAAGTGGGACCGCCGAGGCCAGCAGCAGCCTGTCCCCGGGATGTGCCAGGCTCCGTACCAGATGACGGTTGAACTTATGTTTCGGTAAGCAGTGCCGGGGCAGGATCTTGCGTGCCAGCACCTGTTCCCTCATGAAAGCCTGTGTGAGGGGCCTGGGTGGGGAGTCAGTGGGTGGGGGGCACGGTGGAAGGCCCCTCTGCCACAAGCCTGGAGGGGCTCTGACCACTGAACTCACCTTCCCTCTGCCTCTGACCCCCGATCTCCTCTGGAGCCAAGCTCAGGAATAAGGTTGTTCTGAGCAACAGTGGGACTTGTTCTTCCCCTTGGCTGGCTGGGACCAGTCCACATTATAAAGTGCCTACTGTGTGCCAGGCGCTTCCAGGAGTGGGGAATGCTCAGTCAAGGTCCCTGAGCTGGCAGAAACCCTGCTTCCAGGCCTGTGATGTGCCAGATGGGGAAGCCGGGTGGGGAAGCTGGGGGGACATTGGGGGCTTGGCTTCGGTCAAGATTTAGCCCAGGCCCCTCCTCATCTGTAGCCAGGGGCCCTTCTGTGGGGACCCTTCAGTCTGATCAGACAGATGTTCACTAAGCACCTACTGCGTGCCAGGCTCGAGGATATATATATATATATATATATATATATATATATATAGACTTGCCCCCAGGGACCTTCCATTCTGTTAAAGAGCTGAGAATGTAAGCTCTCTGAGGACAGGAGCTGTCTCCCTCATGCCTTTATGGCCTAGCGCATAGTGGGTGCTCTGTTGGTGGTGGCTTGATCTTGGGCCGGGAGTGGGCTTCTGGGTCTGGAGCCTCTCTCCCTGTGCCTCCTGCAGGGATGTCTTGGAGGAGCCCACGGAAGCAGAATTAGTGGAGAAGCTGCTACAACATCCTCACCTACACCTCTGTAGGTGACAGCAGTGTTCCCTGCCCCCATCTTCAGCCCGGGCACGGCCGTGCCAGGAAGGCCCTCGGAGTGACGTCACCTGTGGGCCCTTGCAAGGGAAGGAGAGAGGACGGGCTTCCTTACGTTGGAACTGTTTTCATTTCTCAACCACTCGCGCCCATCTATGTGGAAGGAGCCGCTGCCTGTTCCGTGAGCACTGCCACAAGCAGTGTGAATGTTGGTGTGGACTTTGCGCCGCCCCCCCTCCCCCTGCTGCTGGTGGGCCCGTAGGAGTGCAAGGGCCATGCTTGGGATGGGATCCCTACTCTGGGGCTGATCCCACGAGTGCCTTGGGGGCTCTGGGGGAGTCCTGGGCTCTTTTTGTGCAGATGAACCAGATTTATTTTTTAGCCTGGATGATGATGCCAGCCGTGCTGTGCCTACTTTGAGTAAGTGAGGACTTGAGGGAGGTCGCAATCTGCCCGCCTCTCTGGGGAGAGGAGGGACAGTCCTCCCAGGAAGGCTTCTCCTGTGTCATCCGTCAGCCTTGGCCCAGGAGCTCAGAGGGAGATGGAAGGTTTTCTCATCTGTTCTCTCTTCTCCACTGGCGTGTCCCTTACATCTTCCTTCTGCGATGCACTACAGAGCGTAGCCAGTCCTTTCTGGAAATCGCTCCCCCACTGAACATTCCTTTGTAACAGAGAAGAGCATTTAAGTGAAACCAGCTGGGGCAGCTATTTTGTTCCCCTGTGTGCGCCATTCTGCACCCATAGGCCCTTGCCTCACCAGCAAAGGCAGGTGGAGGAACTGTATGAATGTGAGTTCTTTTAGCATCATGGCTGTTCTGCTTCCTCTCCTCCCTGACCCCGACTCCCTCCTTTATGTGGTCTGAGGAACACCTCGTGCTGGGTAGCCCTGACCAGCAGGGGCAAAGGTAGGAGAGGGGGAAGGAGAAAGATGAGGGACTATAGAAGAAATCACTGGGGAGAGGAATCAGCAAGCGCATTCTGGCCTGTCCGTTAAGGAGGAATCTGTGAGGGACGGGAGTTGCTGCTGGCCATTGATAGGAGGCCCCAGCCCATCCCAGCATGTGTCCCTGCCTCTGCAGCAGCTGCGGAGGGTGGGGCTGGGGGGGCTCCTCATAATGCCAAGCGCCCCCTTTCAGGCCCCAGGGGACAGAGACGACTCGATTTTAAAAAAGTATAAAAGAGAATCAGCATTCACCACAAATACTGATCGACCCAGTATGGGCCACGTCTCCCACCTAGAACCCTCAAAGTTGAACCGTTTCCATTTTGATTAAATGGAAAAAAAATAATGTTCAAACATGTCAATGAATCTGTCTTCCAGTCTCCTCTCCTTTTTAATTCTAGGCCCAACTCACTGTCCACATTTTCTGTTCTAAGTGTGTGTGTGTGTGTGTGTGTGTGTGTGTGTGCACGCTCATGTGTGCTCATGTGTGTAAATGTGTGTATGTATGGGAGTGTGAGAGAATCTCTGAGTATATGTGTCTGTGTGTATGAGTGTGTGTGTGGTATGTATATATGTGTGCGTGTGTGTGTGTGTGTGTGTGCTCTGTGATTCACCCTCCGTCCTCCAGACTCATCTCTCCCTCATTTCCCATCTCTCCTCCTTTACCAGCTGCCTCAGCTCTTCCTCCTTTTCTGACCATGCCACCCCCATCACATCTCACTTTCACAGTCAGAACTTCTGGGGCAGGGCCGCCTGTGCCCGTCACCTCCAGCCTCAGACTTTTGCACCTTGTACAGGAAGCTTCCAGAGCCCATGCCCTGCTGACATGGTCACTTAGCCCTTCATGACCCCATTTGGGTTTTTCTTGGCAGAGACACTAAACTGGTTTGCATTTCCTTCTTCAGCCCATTTTACAGATGAGGAAACTGAGGCCAACAGGGTCACCCAGCTAGTGAGTGTCTGAGACTGGATTTGAACTCAGGAAGAGGAGGCTTCTTGATCCCTGGCCTTGTGGCCACCCAGCCACCTGGCTTTACTGACAGCCTTTGAAAATCCGGGGTCACCTTTGGACCACAAGGAGGCATTGGGGTGGGGAAGACTATGCAGACTTGTGTGAATGAAAAATCAGACCCAACGGGGTGGGGCATGATCTCCAAGTATTCACATTTGGATTGCATTTTTTACAGAAAGAACATAATACACATTTTAACTTAGAATGACAGGCCCTCACACTGGAAGGGACTTAAATTAAAGCACAGCTATGAAAAAGTTAGCTCTTCTTTTCCCTTCTATTCAGTCAAAATAAAAAGCATTTTCCCTGGGGGCCACAGGCTGCCCCTGCCTTGATGCCGCAGTTTCCTCATCTGGTCCAGCCCCTTCATTTCCAGATGAGAGGAGGAGTCTTTGCTGCAGGTCACAGGGTAATACATTGTTGTTAAGGCAGCTTCCATTTGCTAAAACAAGCCAAAGATTCCTAATCCTCCTGCCTTGCCAGGTCCCATGATGCCACTCCCTCTTCTAACTCCAGGGGCTCCCTGCGGCCCCCAGGATCAAATACAAGATGCTTCTGGGTGCCCAAAGCCTTTCACGATCCACCCTCCCACCTCCTCAGTCTTCCTACATCTCACACCCCACGCTGCGGTCTTTAAGCCAGGGACCCTGAGCCTCTGGCTGCCCTAGGAATGAGAAGCCCCCATCTCTTGTTGGGCCGTTCTCTCTGGCCGCCCCCCGAGCCTCCTCTGCTCTGACCTGACATCCCCAGGTTCCTTTGGTCCCAGCCTTCTACAGGAAGCCTGCGTCACCCCTCAACTCCCCTGCCTTCCCTCTGCTAACCATCGCCTTTTTGTCCTGTGCAGATCTTGCTTTGTATGTATTTGTTCTGCCTGTGATCTCCTCCGTTAGACTGTAAGCTCCCTGAGGGCAGGGATCATCTTTGGCCTTTCTTTGAATCCCCGGGGCTTAGCTCAGTGCCTGGCACATAGTAGGCGCTTAATAAATGTTTGTTGATTGCTTCATATTCCCTTCTGATCTGTAGGTGGCAAAACCTCTCTGGCGATTTAAGAAACCTGTTATGCGTTGGCCGCCGTCCTGGGTTCTGTGCTAAAGATGTCAGTGTCAGTGTTGGAGGCAGATTGGGGCCTTCCTTGAGGGAAGAAGCTGCCCTTCCTTTGTCCAGCACCAGAACCCTAAATGTGCACTGTGCCCTGTATATAGCAGACAGCTTAAATGCTTAATTACCGCACGTATCTCCTGCCCTCAGGGAGCTGACATTCTGTGACTGTACAGGAGGAGATAGCCGTCGGCATTTGTATCTAGTTTGTTTTAGGGGCTAAGGATCTCACGATCTACTGGGACAGCTTTGGGGGGGGGAGTGGGGGTAGGGCAGAAGCATTAATTAAGAGCCTGCTATTTGCCTGGCACTGTGCTGAGTGCCTTACAAATATGATGTCATTTGATCTTGGCATGTAAGCTGATAAAAGTAGACATGACCACCCGGAGGAGGGAGGAGAGAGCATTAGCCCCTGGAGTGTCAGGGGAGGCTGCTCTTAAGAAAGGACCCTCGAGGTGAGCTTTGCAGGAAATACAGGAGCTGAAAAGGGAGGGCTTTCCAGGCATGGAGAAGGCCTTGGGCAAAGGTGTGGAATCAGGACGCAGCTTGGGGAAGAGGCAGAAGGCCCTTCTGTGCTGGGCATCCGCTGCTCTGGCTGGTGCCTCTGTGTCCCTGTTCCGTGACTTCTGTAGACTGTAACCCTTAGAGGGCAGGGATTGTGTCTGGGCCTTATGTATATTCTCACCCCTATGGTGGCCCACCCAGAGCTGGGCATATGGTCTGCTCAGTGCTGAATGAGGAAATGCACTCAAAGCTTTCTCCCTCTGTGTCCAGAAAGCTTGTGGCTGCCAGGCTTAATTACCTGGATTCTGCTCACCCAGCCACACTTACATATCAAACAGCACTCATCCTGGATTCTGGAATAAACTATTTTGAAGACTGAACAAATACGAGTTTCTCTCTGGTTATTGGCTCCTCTTTCTGCTCCCCTCCTGCTCTTATCCTGGTGGGTTTCCTGTGTCTGTCAACCAGGTTTCCTCCCTGGTGGTGGTGGTGTGGAACAGGCCAGTGATGGGGTAGCAGTTTCTTTTTGCTGTCTGATTTACAAAGCTAGAAATAACCTGGGGCTTTTAGCTGCTCCCCAGAGGAAAGCCCCGTTTCCTGAGGGGTCACAGAGCCTTTGAGCTGGAAGGGGCCTCAGAGACATTCAGTCTAAGCCAATCCAAGCCAGGCTCCCCTAAACAACAGCACTGTGCCAAGAGCTCACATTTTTATATCACTTTAAAGTTTGCAAAAGCTTTTTTCAGGTCATCTTATTTGGTCTTGACAGCCCAGAGACTAAGTAGGTGCTATTAGGGTTCATGATCCAAGGGCTCACCGTGGCTGAGAGACTTACCTAGGGCCACACGACTAATGTGTCTGAGGTGGTATTTGAACCCAGATCTGGACTCCAGGTCCTGGTTTTCATTCATTATGCCCCTCTGCTTAAAGTCCATCACTGACTCCCTTTTGTTCCCTGAGTAAAGGGCAGACCCCTTTCCCTAGTGTTCAAAGGCTCCCACAGTCTGGTTCTTTCCTGAGACCCAGGAGTATGGACTAGGCAGGTGATCTGTATCCTGAGAACTCTGCAGCTTTGCTTGGCCCATTGGCCTGGGAGTCTGGGTTATCCTTGAACCCTTAGGGGCCTTAGAAATAAGTGCCTGGAGTTCTGGAAGCTTCTAGGGATACCTGGGACTGGGGCTGGACTAGATTGTTTGCAGTGGTCAGGGATGCTCCTCACCAGTTTCTCTGTCTCCAGATAGAATCTGGCCTGGTCCGAAACTGAACCCCTGCCCTCCCCCAGATGGGAGTCTGGTCAACAGCAGCCTGGAGCCCCTCGCCAGATGCCCTCACCAGCTCATTCCTTGACTCCTGCCTAGCTTCGAATCTGAGAACATGCCAATGGTCTCGAGGACATTTGCACATCTTGGCTGTTGGCAGGAGCTGCTGGAGTCACACCTCACAGGCACTTCAGAGGCCAGCTAGTGCAATTCCCCACTAGAGAGATGAAGAAACTGAGTCCCATAAAAGAGACTGGTAGCAGCACCCTGGCATTAGAGTCGGAAGGGCCATGATCTCCAGGGTTTCTTAACTTGGGGTCCATGAACTTAAAAAAAAAGTTTGATAAGTGCATATCAATATTATTTGTTTCTTTTCTCTTTCTAGGTATTTTATTTCTTGCCTTTAAAAACATGACTCTGAGAAGGGTTCTCTGGGTTTCACTGGACTGCTGCTCGTGACCCAGGAAAACGTTAAAACCCCTGAATAAGTTTATTCATTGCTTCATTTTACGTGTGGGGGATTTGAGAGCCAGACGGGATGAGGTGACTTCTGGGCTCATAGCATTGGAGTTGGAAGGGCCCCTGGAGATGGCCCAACCCATCGAGAGTGCTAGACCTAGAATCAGGGAGACCTGAGTTCAAATCCTGCCTCAGTCATTTGTGTGACTGGTGAAAGGCATTGCCCTTGTCTTTGTGAGATGGAGATAATAGCACTGGCCTCTCAGGGACATTGTAAAGATGACACAAGAGACTATCTGTACAGTATTTTACGAACCATAAAGAGGAAGGAAGAGGTGGGTGAAGTTTCAACCCTGAACAGACCGTTATTTCCGATCACCAGACACCAGAAAGGTTGAAAGCTCCCATTGGCGACGCTTCCACACCTGCTCTTTAAGCCCCCTCTTCTCAGGAGGGAGACTGGCTTCAGATCAAGGCGAGGAGGTTTGGGGGCTTCTAATGGGGGGATATTGCTCTGCGCCCCTTCCCAAGAGGGCCTGTAATGGGCGGTGAGCTGTGCTCGCTGAGGGCCCTCGGTAGGGCGGAGGGATAACGGTCAAGGAGGCCGAGCAGAGCTGGCCTCCGTGTTCAGGGATCTCCTCGGAGTCGCCTCCAGGTGGCCCGTCAGGGTATGGGCCAAGCCAGCAGGTTTGGTTCTGCGTCGGCCGGTTCCGAGAGCTGCTAGTCGCCTCCGGACCAAGGCTCGAGATCGGCCGGTCTCAGTCAGCCCCAACCTCAGCCGATGCGCCCAGCTGTGGGCAGGGCTCTCGGCTCCGGCTCCGGCTCCGACTCCGGCTCCGACTCCGGCTCCGACTCCGGCTCCGGCTCTAGCTCTGGCAGGTCAATTATGAACGAGCCTTTCATGTGGCCTGTGACCCTTCGGATGCAGAAGAGAATAATCTCTTTCACCGGGATTTGGTTTCCTACATGGATAATTGCTGGTTCCAGTAAGCGGCTAGAACAATCCCAGGTTGTAAAAATGAAAAGCGGGCTGGGGGCATGTGAAGAAAGCCCAAGCCGCAGACCCAGGGCCTGAAAGGTGGAGGTGTGTGCCTCAGACAATGGCCCTCACATCAAAGTGGCCACCAGACGGTTCGGCCGCCCGGCAGATTGGCCTCTGCGCTGGGCCACCTCCTGGGATGCGCTGCCTCGCCTTCACTCCCTCATCAGATTTCAAGAAAATGGGGCTCTTCTGTCGGGAGGTAATTTGATCAGGGGGCCCTGGGCGGGGCGGGGATGAGCACACCTGCCAGCCCGGCTCTGCTGTTGGCCGGATGCTCGGTTCCGGCAGCAGTTGGCTAATCCAAGGCGCGGCCAGGCCCCAGCAACACCTGTCAGCCAGGTGAGCTCGCCGCTTTATTGCCGCCTCAAGTGGGACCAACACTGTAGGCTTGCCTTTTCTTAAAGGAAAAAAAAATGAGGAGCAAAAGAAAGTGTCTGTGGTGAGCGAAGATTGGCATGGGGCCCAGAAGGGCAAAGCCAGGTTTTGTTGGGCAGAAGCATCTGGTGCGGGATCATGGTGGCTAAGTGGTTCCAGCCTGCCAGCATGGATTCAGGAGAAGCCGGGGGTCTCTGATGCCTCATTCCTCACATGCCCCTGGTCCCGTATAGGCACTGCCACGAGAGCCTAGATTTCCGCTCCTTCCTGTCTCTGAAAAACGAGAGCTCTGGCATTCTGTTCTAAGACTCCTTCACAGTTCTGACATTCTCGGTTCCAATGGACCCCTGATACCTGACACTCTGTGTTCTAATACGTCTAGAACTCAGCATTCTGAATTCTCTGTCCTAAGATCCTTTCCCAGGTCTGACATTCACAGTTCTAACGGACTTCTGAGACCTGGCATTCTCTGTTTGCTTATTACACACTATTCACTGAATGATGCTGTCCCCATTTTGACTGCTTGTGGCATTTGCCTCGATGGTGTTTTACCCCAAAGTTCCCAGGCTTTTCCCCACAGCTTCTCTGATGTCCTCCATGGCAGCGTCCTGGGGAGGAGAGCAAGAGCCCATGGGGAACTGGCCCTTGTTTTCTGACTCTTCTGTGCCCCTCTGTTTCCCAGTTCTGGGCCCACCCTGGGCTTATTGACCAAATGCTTGGCTGATCCAGTCACTCCAGAGGCTTCGATGCAGACACTGGCAGGAAAATGCCCAGCTATCGATGGTTTCAGCAACTCATCAGATGTCATCTTTGGCAGCAGAATAGTAGAGATTGTGCTTTTGGGATGCTCAGTATAGGGGACTGGTGCAGGGAAGGGGGTAGGGTTTGGGGAGTTCCTGGTTACATTGGGGCTTTGCCCAGCTGGATGCCAGCTGTGTGGGTATCATATGGTCACCAGGCACTTTTTTCAAAGGAGGTCATTCATTCTTGGTGATGCTGAGGGTTATGGACAACTTTAATGTGAGGTCATTTGAGGAATGCCCACTTTGGGTTTCTCTGAAGACACTCCAAGAGAGATGCTGCTTGAAAAGTATGAGTATGGGCAGCTAGGCGGCAGAGTGGAGAGAGCATCGGCCCTGGAGTCAGGAAGACCTGAGTTCAAATCTGGCCACTTAGCTGTGGGAGCCTGGGCAAGTCACTTAACCCTGATTGCCTGGAAAATAAAAAAGGATGCATGTGCAAGCTTTTTTAGAAAGCTAGAGCTGGAAGGTACCCAGGAAGCCATCCTCTCCAAATTTCTTATTTCCCAGATGTGACCCTGAGCAAGTCACTTAACCTCTGAATGAGATGACTCATAGAAAGTGCTTTGCAAACCCTGCTTAAATGTCAGCTATCATTGCTATTTGATCAGTCAGCCAGCACACACCTGGCGGGAGCTACTAGGGACCCAGCAATGTGCCCGACACTCCTGAGGAGACAGGACTAGAAGACATCCCACTTGCCTTCGAGGACCTCCCACCCTTGGGGTGGTATGAGACATAGATTTGTTTTGGGAATGAAAGAGCAAGGCTTCTTTTTCTCTGGAGAACTGGTCAGTATGCTTTATCCAGCAGCAGTAGCCAGATGCCGTAGAAGCAGGCTGACCTCGGTCATCCTCTCTCACCCCTTCTTTATTCCTGTGCATGTGTCCCTGATGATTGAAAAGTTCTGAAGGTCCCTTGGTTATAATAATATGTAAGTGCCCCACAGCTCATTATGCCCATTTCACAGGTAGAAGTACTGAGACTCCAAGAGGGGAAGTGATGTCCCATGATTGCACTGCTACTCAGTGACCGAGGTGTCATTTTAACCTGGTTCTCCTGAATCCAAGTCCAGACTTAACCCATCATCTCATGCTGCTTCTCATGGTTATAGCAACTGAGACCCAGAAAAGGGACTGTTTCTTGGAGAAAGTCCAAAGTCCCATCAGTTCTGCAGAGGACAGTCCCCACACCTCTCAATGCCACCCTGGTCTCTCTCCTGAGACACACGGTCAGCTGCCTGCTGCCTGTCTCCACTTACATGTCCCATTGAGTCTCTAGCCTGATGTGCCTTGGGCTGATCTCATCATCTTCTTCAAACATCCCCTTCTCTAAGCTTCCTTCTTTCTTAGGAGGGCATCTCTATGGTCTAGGAACCCAGCCTGGGGACCCCAGAGGCAGCTCTAACACCTCCCTCAATCCCCCCCCCCCCAGTCAGGTTCCAAGCCTTCCCAATTCAGATCCTTTGCATCCACCAGAAAACAGCCTTCTGGTTGGCTTTACTATCTATAGTCCCATTTAATCAACTGAATCCAGGGGTCAGTGAACTTGCTTCTTAAATATCTGGGTCACTACATTTCCACAGACTTACTTTCCTATGTGATCCACTGTATATATTTTACTTTATGCATGTAAAAGCATGCTTCTGAGAAGGGGGTTCATTGCCAGACAGCTGAAGAAGCACTGCATCATTTGTCTATAAAAGCCATCTTTCTCATACTCAGATCTGACAAAGTCACTCTCCTGTTTAATGAACTATCCCACCATTGCCTACAGAAAAGAATATGAATTCTTCAGCTTGGCTCTTAGATATCTCCACAACTTGGCTTCCCTCCCCCCACTGATAGTGTGGAGGTAAACTTCGCTTTTGGCTCTTTTTTAAATTAATCACAAATTTAGTACTATGAGTGTTATGGGACAGTTGGAAGAGCCCATTGGCTCTGTAGTCAGGACCAAGGTTCAGACCCACCTTGGACACTTGCTCATTTTATTCACTTTGGGAAAGTAATTTTACTTCTCTGCATCAATCTAATGAGAGGCAGTATGGTAGAGCTGGGGGGGGGGCAGTCTTGGACGTGGACTCAGGTGCCCTGAGTTTTAATCCTATTTGAAGCACTTACTGGCTGAATGATCCTGAATAAGATGTTACTGTTCCCTCTGCCTCAGTTTCCTCATCTGCAAAATGGGGGTAATCATAACTATCACTAAATCATAGGCACATAATATCCCAGCTCCAGGGTTAGAAGGGACCTCAGAGGCCATAAAATCTAATTCTACAGTTTAAGAAACTGAGGTCCAGGAAGATTAAGTGAGGTGCCTAATGTTACTCGGGTGATAAATATCAAATAGGGAATGTTCATAAGGCACTGTAGGGGCTGGCGTCTAGAAGGCTGGCATTCTGCTGCATGCTAGCATTACGATCCTGGAAAAGTTTCTTTCCATCCTCAAGGCAGCTCTTGGATACTATACATTACAGAAAAGTTGTGTTGGTGGAGGGAATTCCCATAATGGTGGTTCCCCACACTGATGATATCCCAGGTTAAAGGATCCTGGTCTGAATGGTGGGCATCAGGGCTTTTGTTTTCAAGAGACATCTTTTACTACTGTTTTGGCTAGATTTATCTAGGGTTGACAAGGGTGAATTGTGGTCTCCTCATTATAGTTTTGTTGTCTATTTCTACTTGTAATTAATTAATTTTTTTCCTGTAGATATTTAAAGGCTATACCATTGGGTCCATGTGGTGTTAAATATCAAAATAAAATTCATTATTTATGTTACCTTTCAGCAAAATATAATTTCCCTCTTAATTTCCTTTAATTAAATTTATGATCGAAATAATAATTGCTATCTCCTCTTTTTTGTGTTTAGTTGAGGTATGGTAGATTTTGCTCCCAACCCTTATTTCAACTCTGTGTGAATCCTTATGTTTAAGCATATTTTCTGTAAACAACATATTGTTGGATTTTTCTGTCTAATTCTAATTCATTCTGTTAACCTCTTCATTTTATAGGTGAGTTCATTCCATTCACATTCTCCGTTATGCCGTTTAATTGTTTACTTCCCTTCCTCCTATTTTTTTTAGAGGGCAATTGGCGTTAAGTGACTTGCCCAAGATCACACGTCTAGTTTTTGTGCTAAGTGTCTGAGGCCGGATTTGAACTTGGGTCCTCCTGACTCTAGGGCCGGTGCTCCATTCACTGTGTCACCTAGCTGGCCTTCCTATTTTCTTATACTTTTCCTTTTCTACAGCATTTGCTTGCTATTTATTTAAATTCTTACCTTTTCCTTTATTTTTTTTCCTTTTAGCCTTCTCTTCACTATTCCCTCTTCAAGCTTAGGTTTGTTTTGCTTATGACTAATTTATCTTTGAATTTTCCCTCCTTCCTATGCTCCGCCTTCCCCTCCTGTTCCTGTTCCTATTTGTATCCTTGTCGATTGCATTCCCATACCAAACTCTGTGTTCGTGCAACATGCCTTCTTTTGACCAATTTAGATCAAAGTGAAATTTGAGTGACCTCACTCTTTCCAGTGTATATTATTCTACTTGATTTTTTAAAATTTTTGTTCTCTTTGTACAGCTTAATTATGTACGAGTAAGCCACCCCTCATTCCTTTCATTTCTCTCTAATGTACCCTACTGTTTTCCTTTATTTCTTAGGGCATCTCCAAGACATAACAAAAATAGAGGTTTGTCTCAGTTGACTACTATGATTCCTTGTGACATTAGGGCTCTAAAAGAAACCCTTTAAAGCATCCCACTTCGAATGTAAACAGTAAATAAAAAATGTGAAAAATCCTTATAAATTCCTTTTGAGTGTTCTTTTGTTCTCTTTTCTCTCTTGACTTCCATATTTATATTTCAAAGTGGAAATATAAAAAAGTTCAAAAAATATAAAAAGAAAAATATAAAGTTCAAAGACTTCCATTTTTATATTTAAAAGCTCCAGATTTTTCATCAGGAGTCTATGAAAATCCTCTGTTTTTATTTAAGGTCCATGTTTTCTCTTGTAGAGTGATACTCAGTTTTTCTGGGTGAGTTATTCTTGGTTATAGAACTTTTTTGTCTTTTGGAATATCTTGTTCCATGTTCTCCTCTTCTTTAAAAAGTGATGTAGCTAAAGATGACAAAACAGGAAAACGTTAAATGCTGGAGAGGATGAGGGCAAATTGGAACACTAATGCATTGCTTGTGGAGTTGTGAACTGATCCAGCCTTTCTGGAGAGCAATCTGGAATTATGCCCAAAGGGCTATACATACTTTCATACCCTTTGATCCAGCAATACCACTCCTAGGGTTATATCCCAAAGAGATCATAGAAGTGGGAGAAAGACCCATATGTACAAAAATGTTTATAGCAGCTCTTTTTGTGGTGGCAAAGAATTGGAAATTAATGGGGTGCCCATCAATTGGGGAATGGCTGAGCAAGTTGTGGTATATGCATGTTATGGAATACTATTGTGCTATAAGAAACGAGGAGCAGACGGTCTTCATATTTACCTGGAAAGGCTTATACAAACTGATGCTGAGTGAGAAGAGTAGAACCAGGAGAAATTTGTACACAATTACAGACACAACGTATGTGTGATGACTAACTTTGATAGACTGGACTCTTCTCAGCAATGCTGTGATGTAAGTCAATCCCAAAAGACTCGTGATGGAGAGAAATGTGTGCATCCAGAGAAAGAACTAGAAAGAATTGAGTTTATATCCAGGTGGAAGCAAAATACCTGATCTTTTTCCTTCTCTTATTTGGTTTTATGTCCTCTTTACCACTTTTCATTCCAGCTGATACAATCCGTCCTTATAACCTGACCAATGTATAATGTGAAAGTATTTACAGATCCTATACTTGACTATATGCTGCCATAGAGGGGAGGGGAGGGAGGGGGACAAAATGGGAAACTCAAGGAATTGTGGAATTGAATCCTGTTAACTAAAAGGAAACAAACAAATTAATTTAAAAAATTAATTAATTAAAAAAAGTGATGTAGCTAAATCTTGTGTGATCCTGACTGTGGTTTTTTGAATTCTTTGAATTTGAATTCTTTCTGTTTGTTCACAGTATTATTTATTTTGCCTGGGAGTTTTGGATTTTGCCAATGACATTTCTGGGAGTTTTCATTTGGGGCTTTCTTTTAGGAAGTGACCAGTGGGTTATTTCTATTTTTGCTTGGTCTTCTTTTAATATTCCTAGGCAATTTTCTTTAATGATGCTTTAAAAAATGATATCCAGGTCCTTTTTTTTTTATGGATTTCAGGTGATTCAGTGATTCTTAAGTTACCTTTCCTTGATTTGGTTCTAGGCCAACTTTTTTTTATATGAAATCTAGTGTTTTAAAGAAGAGTTTTTATTTATTTACCGATTGCTGTCTCCCCTAACTCCACCTCTTTGGCATTTGTCTTCACACTCCTGGGACTAGATTTGAGATAACCTGGACCCATGTGGCCCTTGGGAAACTTAAAAATTTTTTTATTATGGACACATAAATGGGCTAATCTGAGGGTGAGTGCAAGGTGTGCTAGACTCTTTTTATCACCCATGATGACGAGAGAATCTTGAGGGGTCACATGTACCATCTTCCCATATTCAAATGCAAACAGTTTAAACTTGCTTAGTTGCTTATGGTTGTTCATATGTGTTTACATTTTTATGTTTTTTTTTTTTCTGATTCCCAAGTTTGCACTTCAAAGTTTCTCTGCAATTCTGGGGAGTAAAGAGAGATCCAGACAAAGTGCTCTAATTGGAGAAAGAAGAGAAAGAATGCTTTCATCTGGGGAGATTAGGGAAGTCTCCTTCCCTCCAGAGGAGGGGACCTTGGAGCTGGAGTTTGAAGGAAGATGAAGAATGTGAAAAAGCAGAGGTGACGAGAGTGTTTTGTTGAAGAACCATCTAAATAGTCTGAATTTTCTGACTTAAGTCATGTAATTTCATTACTTGTTACAAGAGAGAAGCAGGTTTACAGATACACTCGTGGGGGTAATAGCCAAATTAGCTGAGCTGAGCATAAGTGAACAGCCCTCCTATTGAGCATACTGGCACATCAAATGGAGGACATATAAAGTTAGGAGATAAATGTGGGCTATAAGGCTGAGAGAGGGACTTACAAAGGTAAGAGACTAGTGAAGTCACAGCTAGTGAGGCACTGAGGCTGGAACATTCTGGCAATGAGCATGTCAAGGAAGAAGGGGGGTTTCCACCATCTTGCCTAGAGAAAGGGGTTTGCTGTGGGAAAGCGACAGTTCTCAGAGTCTTCATGGCTTAAGTCTGTGTTTGTCTTACCCATGGTCCTTTGCTGTAATGTCAAGTTTTAGACCAATTAATCAATCAACAAGCATTGATTAAGCTCTGAGAGTCCCAATTCCACAGTGCATTCCAGGGTAAGGGGCGAATGGTACAAAGACACAGGTGATGGAATTCCCTTTACTTCATAGGACTTTAGGACTGGAAGGAGCCTTAGTGCAAACTCATTATCTTCCAGAGCAGGAAACAGGCCAAAGAGGTTAAGTGACTTGGATTTCATCGAGCATTTATGAGGCTCCTACTAAGAGCAAGTTGCTGTGCTGGGTGCTGGGATACGAAGACAAGATGAAACGGTCCCTACCCTTAAGGAGCTTTCATTCTACTGGGAGGGTTTATTGGAGGGATGTCAAGACTGGGAATTCCTAGTAATTAAATTAGCTAAGATTGGTTTCAATGGAGAATGAAGGGGAATAAAAACCTGACATGCGGCTAGAACAAATCCTCCTTGATGGGTTACGCACTGCACCGAGCAATCTGGTTCTTCATACATGTTGACAAAAAAAAAGGCAAAAAAGATTTGTGTTCCATTTAGTAGCAAGCTTTCTAATTGAAATGCATGACTTTAGCACTCATGGTAAGTGGTGAAGGGAACCAGGCCATGTCCACTGGGCTTAAAAAGGTAAGAATCTGAGGAAGGAGGGAAGGAAGGAAGGAAGGAGGGAAGAAGGAAAGAAGGAAAATCTGCCATACATATGCAACTGTATGCTCACATATGAGCATGTGTGTATGCATTGGCAACATACCATGCTTCCCATTCCAGTAGCTTTCTGTGCCCTTGCCAGGCCCTTCCTCTTCCCTTTCCAGCTTTGCCCAGGATTCTGGGCATACATCTTGTTTGCTCTGGAGGCCAGGTGACCCTTCTCTGGGCCATGTGCATGCAAACACCAACCATGCCCCTGTCCCTTGACATTAACACTGACATTGATCTGTGACCACTCAGACAGATAAAACATTTGTTGGCACCAGAGGAGACGAAGTTCATAATGGGAGGTGACAGCTGACATGAGGGTTTTAGAGGTTTCCACTGAAGTTAAGGAGGAAGGTCAAGTTGTGTGTGGAGGGTCGGGTCACCAAGGATGGGGGCTAACCCCTTTCTTAGACTCCAGGGTTGGTGATGGATCTGTCTTTCCCTGAGGACCAGATTCAACTTGATGTGTAGCAATGATGACTCAGAATAACACATTGTTATTGTGCTTTACAACGCAAATGTTTCTTGAGTGCCTTAGTGTCTGGCACAGTACTCGGCACATAGTAGGTACTTAATAAATGCTTGTTGACTGACACCATCAAGGTGAGACTCTCCACGGTTTATTGAATGGAGAGCTTCAGAAAGACTTGACTGGTCAAGTCTGACTTTTGACTTGCTGTGTGACCCTGGGCAAGACTTCTAACCTTTCAATTCTAGAAAATTCTCTAAGGTGATAGATTATAGAACAGATACTCTTTCTAATGGTGGAGTTTCCTCACTGGGAGATCCCTGATGAAATTACAATTAAAATTTCAAAGAATGGAATGAGAGAGGGGGAGAATAAGAGAGTGAGAGAGAGAGAAAGAGAGACAGAGAGAGAGAAAGAGACAGAGTGAGAGAGAGAGAGAGAGAGAGAGAGAGAGAGAGAGAGAGAGAGAGAGAGAGAGAGAGAGAGAGAAGGAGAGGGAGAGACAAGAAATAAACACTATCAAAGAAAGAATTGGAAAAGGAACTAACAATTTGGCACAAAAGGTAAAAAACCTTGTCCAAGCAACAAACTCCCTGAGAATTATAATATACCAAATATCTATGAGATAACAAGAAGTATTAAAACAAAAAAAAAAACTAAAAAAATGAGAATAAAATGTAAGATTTAACAAAAACAACTGATCTTGAGAATACTCTGAAGAGAGATACTTTAAGAATCATTAGTCTACCTGAAAGCCATGATCAAAAAAAGAGCCTAGACAACATATTCCAAAGAATCATAAAAGAAAACTGTCCAGATCTTTTCGAACCAGAGGAGAAAGTGGAAATGAAATTTATCTGTCACTTCCTGAAAGAAATTCTCCAACGGACATTCCCAGGAGCATTATAGCCCAAACCCAAAGAACAAGTGCTACAAGCATCCAGAAATAAAGAAGTCCAAGTACGGAGTAGCCACAGTCAGGATCTCAGATGTTTCAGCAGTCACCATTGTAAAGGAGCGGAGAGCTTGGGATACCAGATAGCAGAAGACAAACCAATATAGGCTCCAATCAGTGCTTAGCCCAGTACCCAGAATAGGTACTTCTGGAATGTTTATTGACTGACTGACAACCAAGAATAACTTACCTAGAGACTCTGAGGATAATTCTAGAGGGAAAAATGATTGTTTGGTGAAACAGAAGACTTCCAACATCACTTGATAAGAAGACTAGAACTGCCTAGAAACTTTGAAGTGCAAATTCAAGAGTCAAGAGAAACACATGCGAACAACCATAAGCAACTAAACAAGGACAAACTCCTGGCATTCCAATATGGGGAGATGATTCGGTGACCCCACAGGATTCCATCATCATCACAGGCCATGGAGGGAGTCTAATGAGAGGGTCTAGGAGCGGGCAAGAAGAGCGACACAGTAAGTGGGGGGGAAGGAAGAAGAAAAGTGGGAAAGTTATCTCATGGAATCAGGATGCACAAATAGAAGTCTTTACACACAAGGAGGAAGGGGTTGGGGGAGGGGATAACTTTTTAATCTTATTCTCATAAGAATAAATCAAACTTTCTTCTCATAAGAAACTGGTCAAAGGCAGGAAACACACACACAGAGCTGAGTACCTAATTACATTTCACCAAACAGGACACAGGGTGGAAAAGGGAGAAGAAGGAGAGGAGAATCAGGAGGGTAAGTTAAGAAAGGGATTAGTTTTAAGTAAATCAAACTTACCTAAGGATGTACAAAATTTTATAGCAGTTTTTTGAAGTGGCAAAGGATTAGAAAGTGAAGAGTCCTCATCACTTGGTGAATGGTATAAATGTGATGGAATACCATTGTGCTGTAAGAAATGATGAAAGGGATGGTTTTAGAGAAACCAGAAGACTTGTATGAACTGATGCAGAGGGAAGAGAGCAGAACCAGGAGAAAAATTCATACAGTGCAAACAATATGGTAAAGACAAACAACTTTGAAAGAATTAGGAAATCTAATCAGTGTAATGGCCTGCTGTGATTCTAGAGGACTAATGACATGTGAGAGAGAGGTGAAGGATTCAAAGTGCAGAGCAAGGTATAATTTTTTGGATACAGACAATGAAGGGATTTATTTTGCTTGATCATAAATTTGAAACAAGTTTTTTTCCCCTCATATTGGGGGGAGGTGGGAGAAAGAGAAGGCAGATTTTTGCTAATTGAAAAAGCACAATTTATTAAAAAAATAAATTGCAAGTCTGAACAAAAGAAAAAAAAAACAAAAATCAATAAGGCAAACAGGTAAAATAAACCAGAGGTTCTAACATAAGCAGGCAATTTGACCTCAGAGGCATTGTTGGGAAGAAAACCCAGGTCTGGAATGTGGCTTTCAAAGTGTATCCCTTTTCCAGAAGAATCAGATGAGGTAAAAGGCAGTGAGGAAAGAGGAGGGGACAGAGTAGCATTGTATTTGTATGAACATACATGTAATTTTTATTGATACATTTTGTATTTATGTCACCTTCATTCCCCAATACCTCACCCCCTGAGATATATCTTGTAGCAAAGCATAAAAAAAGATCAGAAAGACCGACCAACACATTTGCCCAATCTATTCTATGTTCAGTGTTCCATACATTTAGTTCTTCATCTCTGCAAAGAAAGGAGGGAGTGAATTCTTGTATTTCTTTTTCAGGGTCAGTCTTGGTCATTATAATCACACAGTGTTCAGTTTAGATGATCTTGTTTCCTTTGTTGAAGTCAGGAGTTGTGTATCTTGTTTTCCTGGTTCTGCTTATTTTGCTCATCAGTTTGTATAAACCTTTCCATGCTTCTCAGTTTTTTTCATATTCATCACTTCTTGCAGTCAAACAGTATCTCATTACATTCATGTCATATATATGTATATGTATGTATGTATGTACATTTTAAGCCTTCCCCTCCTGATGGCTGACTCCTATGTTTCCAGCTCTTTGTCATGCTGTTCTGAATATTTTTGGTGTTGGAGGGGGCCCCTTTTCCATCTTTGACCTCCTCAGGGTGTATACTTAACAGAGAAGCATTGTGTATTTAGAAAAGATATTTCCTTGTGTGAGGACATCTAGAAATCAGAAGGGGAACGTGTGGTGGAGAACATTTTGGTGAAGCCAAGTGGAGGCAGCCTTTGAAGTGAGGTGACTTCAGAGGATACTAGAGGCTACTTTGATAGAAAGGAGATGGGTGGGAAACTCAGAGAACAGATCACAAGCTAGGCACATGGTAGGCACTGAAGATACAAACCAAAAATAAAAGTCACTGTCCCCAGGACTTTAGATCTTTGGGAACTGCTGAAGTGAAGAAAGAGCCGAAGATGGTGAAGAAAGTTAAGGATGACAGAAGAGGGCTTTTTCCCCTTTGCCTTAATAAATGTTTATTACTGTGAAAAAGAGGAGGATCAAAGAAAGGCTAGGACTGCCCATGGAAAACAGTGCTACCTGAGGACTGGAAGAAGACAGAACTGCCCACTTATCTTGTTTTCATTCTATCTGCCAAGGGGAAAGAATCTTTGGATTGAAAAGGTCTGAAACAAAGGGTGAACAGGGAGTTGAGACCTAACATGGGCAGTGACTCCTGACTTATCCAGAAGCTTATTTCCACTTTTATCTGCCCCCCCAACCTCCCTTATCTTCAGTTTTTCTCTATTTTCTGGCTTCTTCCCTGCTGCTCACAAAGATGCTCATGCCTTCTCCTTAAAAGACCCTCACTTAATCCTGCCACCTCCACTAGTTATTGTGGCTCATATAGACTCCTTGAGAAAACCCTCCACACTTGGTTTCTCCAATTCCTTTTCTCTCACTGTCTTCTAGGTCCTCTGCAAACTCATCATTCAGCTGCACTGACCAATGTGACGGACCTTTCCTCAGCCCTCATCCTTCTTGACGGTGGAAGCATTCACCACAATTGATCACGTTCTCCTTCTGGATACATTCTCACTGGATTTGTCCGTGGTTCTGCTCCTCTCCTTTTTCTCCTCTTCTGTGTCTGACTGGTCCTTCCCAGTCCGTTTGCTGGGTCACACCTCGTGGGCCTCCCCAAGGCTCTATCAGGGACCCTTCTCTCTTTTTCCTCTATACTATTTCACTTGGTGACTTCATCAGCTCCTGTGATTCATCAATGACCATCTCTAGGTAGATGATTCCCAGGTCTATGTATCCAGCCTTAAGACTTTCTCTTGAGCACCAGTCCCATATCAGCAGCTGCCTTTTAGACACCTTGGACTGGATGGCTCATAGGCCAGCACATGTGAATCAGTGCTCATTATTTTTTTCTCCCAACTTCCCTATCCCTTCTCAAGAGCACCGCCATCTTCCCAGGCCCTCCACTGCCATGCCATCCTCACCCTCACTCACCCCACACCTCTAATCAGTTGCCAAACCTTCCATTTTTACCTTCCAGGTCTTGTGTCCGTCACCTACATCCCATAGCCACAACCATCGTTCAGACCCTCTGTTACGACAGTCACTCCAAGGTGACTTTTCTCAAGTGTAGGTCTGAGCCGCTTGCTCACTGAGCTCTAATGGCTCCCTATTACCTCTAGGATCAGTTATGAAGCCTTTGGTTTGGTATCTAAAGCTCTCGATAATCCGGCTCCTTCCTGCCCTTCAAGTCTTCTTACACCTTTCCCTCCTCCATGACTACAATCTCACTACTTTGGTCCCACTTCTAGTTCTTCAAACATTGCTACTCCATCTCCCATCTCTGGGCTCTGCATTGGACGTTCTTCATGTCTGGAATGTTCTGCTGCCTCATCTCTACCTTTGAGTTTCCCTGGAGTCCTTCAAGATTCAGTTCAAATTTCCCTGCACTCAGAAAGCCCTTCCTAGTCCCTGCAGTGGCTAATGCTTTCCCCTCTCAGCTTGCCTTCCGTTTATACTGTATGTGTATCTTGGGTCTTCCTAGCTGCTAACATGTAAGTTTCCTCTGTCAGAATAGAAGCTCCTTAAGGGCAAGCACTGTCTTATTTTTCATATTTGTATTCCTAATTCTTAGTACAGTGTCTGGCACATAGTGGATGCTTAATAAATGTTTATTAAATTGAATGAAAAAAGTCCCAGTTTTCAAAAAGGGGAAGAGAACAGGATCGGCCAATTATAGGCCAATAGAGTTGACTTTTATTCCTAGCAGACGGTTAGATCTTTTTCTTTCATTTTAATGGGAGACTAAAGGAGCTTGGGGCAGGGATGGGTGGTGATGGAAAACAGAGCCTTAGAGAGACCTTGGTGGTTGGTTGAAAGGACCACTCTTGGGATGGTTCTGGAGGGTACATGCTGACAATGGTTTATGGGCAGAAGTTAAAGTGATTTTCTAACCCTAAGTCAACACTATCCCAGGATATCTCAAGACCTTGAACCCAAAGGAACTTGGAAATAGTAGTGTCCCCCAAACTGCCAGAGCTGTTCCCAGCCTTGTCAACATTGAGGGGAAAAATCATTGTAGAGAAAGTGCCGATCTTCCTTGTTCCCTAAAAAAAAACAAACAAAAATGGGCTGCCAACAGGTAAAGAAGCACGAAGGTTACAAGAGTGGCCTCTCCTCCTCCCTTCCCCATACTTCCAGTTCTGCCTCCAGACCAACCCTTGGCCATCATCCCAGGAGCCAATTCCTGTGGAGAAGGGACCAGCCATCCCCACTAATGACCAACCAAGTGTTACCCACCGGGCAGGCAAGCCAGCCTTGCTGAAGCAGCCGGGTACCCTGAGGTGGGTCAATTAGTCATCACTGACCCTCAGGTCCTGATGGAAATAGCCCAGAAGGCTAATCCCAAGAGCCTTGGGAATAGCCAGGCTTCCAGCCTGGTGCCCTTGGCCATCCTCCCATCTTCCCTGCAGGCGCAGCAGCCACAGTGACTGGAGACCCAGAAAGGAAGGTTCTGGCCCCCAATGTCCTGGGCCCTGTCTGTGGTTCAGCATCAGGAGCTGATGTGATTTTGTCAGTGGGAATGACCTTGAATTAGGGACCTGATCATCTGCCTTGCTGCTGCTCCCTAAAGACCATGGGACTTTCCCATCTGCTGTGTAGCTGAAACCTTCCCTATGCAATTTCTCCCCACTAGAAGGGAGGCCCTTGAGGGCAGACATGTCTTATTTTCTAGTTATATTCCCTGCTTTTATCTCAGTGCTTTGTATATAGTAGGTGCTTAGTAAAGATTTCAGTGATCCATTTATTAGACTGTGATTTAGTCTCAGACACAGGAGGTTAAAAGACACATCAGTTGTCTGATTTCAACTTAGCTGGCTTTCTGTGCTGTGTTTGAAGAGAAAACAAAAGCCTGGCCTCAGGGTTCTCAGAACCTTTTGAAATCTGTGCTTCCCAAATCTTTCTGGTGAAAAAGTCACACAGAGCTAAGACTCTAGGGTTGTCAGATTTCTTAAAAAGAGAAAATAGCTAAAGATTTTTCCTTAGTCATAGATTACGTAGACAAAGGACCTGTCTCTTTCATTAAAGAACTGAAGTCTCAGCTAAGAAAGAGATGGTAGATACCACTCTCCCTTTTAGGGGGAAGAGGGAGCATCTCAGCTGAGGACTCTAGCTGAAGCCAGAAGTCATGGAGAGAAGTTTCCTCTGCTGCTGCCCCATGGAACAATGGCCACAGTGAGAACAGGAGCCTCAGAACATGGCCCAAAATGTGAGACAGGCAGGGACTGGTCCAAGGCAGCCCCTCTATGCACATTTCCAGGCTATGTGCATTCCTTACATATGTTCTCTTCACTGTGTAAGTTCTGGCCACATGCATTCTCTATGCATATATCCCTCCATGTGTGTGCCTTGGCCAAATTTCCCCCAGATACGTGCCTCCCCACCTATGCTCCCTGGGCATATCTACTCTCCCACTGTGGAGTGTGTATTTATGGGAGACTGTGCCCCAGATTCATAGGGGAAATGTTCTATTGTTACTTTTCCTGATCAATCGATCCTTCGCCTACTGTGTAATGAGTACCCATTATATGCCAGGCATGCTGCTATGCCCTGGTGACATAAAGACAAAAATGAAATAATCCCTGCCCTCAAGAGGCTTACATTTTATCGCGGGAAATAGCATAGATGTTTACAAACAAATAAATAAAAAATATTTGGGGAGATCTAACAGCTAGCGAGACCAGGAAAGGTGTTAGCTTGACAATCGTACTTGAGTTGAGTTTTGAAGAGACCTAAGAGGCAGAGGTGAAGAGGGAGTGTGCTTCAGGCATGAGGAGCAGCCTGGGCAAAGTCTTGGAAACAGGAGATAGAAGGTTGTGTTCAAGGGTCAGCAAACAGGTCAATGGATGTGTAGAGTGGGGGAGAGGGAGGAATATGTAATAATTTTGGAAACACAGGTTTTATGAAGTTATAAAGGCTTTAGACACCAGAGAAAGGTGCCTTATTTTATCTTAGATACAAAAGGTAACTGCTGAAATTTTGTGAGCAGGGAGTGACATGGTCAGAACTAGGCTATTTTTTTAGTGAAATTTTTTTTCCAAGTGAAGATCTGCCTTCCCTACTCCCCCCCCCCAAAAAAAACCACGAAAAAAAAATCCTGTTGTAAACAAGTATACTCAAGCAAAACATTTATTCTTTGACCATGTTCCCCTTCTCCTCCCCCCACAAAAGTTTTCAGTCTGCTCCCTGAATCCTTCACCTCTCTGTCAGGAAGTGGGGAGTATATTTGATCCCAAGTCCTCTGGAATTGTATTTAGTCACTTTGTTGACCAGAGTTCCTAAATCTTTCAGAGTTGTGTATCTTTATACTGTTGTTATTATAGAAATTATTTTCCTGGTTCTGCTCACTTCCCTCCATATTAGTTCATAGAAGTCTTCTCAGGTTTCTCTGAAACTCTCCCCTTCATCACTTTCTATAGCACAATAGTATTCTGCCACAGTCGTATATCATAATTTATTAAGTCATTCCTCAAATAACAGGCATCTCCTTTCCTTTCCAATTTTTCTCCCACTGCAGAGTTTCTAGAAATATTTTTGTACATGTGAGACCTGCGCTATTTCACTAAATGCCTTTGTTTTGAAATCCTTGTGTCCTCTGACTGACTGGCAAAAGTAAACATACCAATGGGGGCACATGAACAGCTGGAACCAGGGCAATGGCCAAGTGACCACTATTTATGCTTTAAGTGAGGGGACTCGAACCTCCATGTACAAAGCAGAGACAAAGAGGGTCAATTGAAGGTGGTCTCAGAGGGAGCCTCGAGCATTGAGGAGGAAAGAGAAAGGCCCTTTGCAGGAAAGAACAGCCACTGAGACACCCAGAAGAGACAATCCAAGAAAAGAGCCACTGGTAGAATGTTTGCTTCAAATGCCCAGCTCCTGATTTGCAAAATTTAGGTTCCTAGTCAGGGAGGCCAATTATCCTGCCAAGTGTTACTGAGATGGAGTCGACTGTGACCCAGGACTGGACTGTGCATCTCTAGTTTAAAAAGTAAAGGAACAATGAAAGGAGTGGGTGGGGCAGCTCAGGGCTCTAGACTGAGAAGGTAGGCAAAGCCAGGAACTTTCAAGGGGATGCCAGGAAGGACCATTTGGGGAGAGATGGATGGAGGGACTTGGAAGCAATTTTATCACCAGCATCTATTATAGACCATCTGGATGGAAAGAGGAAGGAGATCCAGAGTTCAGTGGACAGAGTGCTGGAGACAGGAAGATTTGAGTTCAAATCCTGACTCAGATACTTGCTAGCTGTGTGACTTAAGTGACTTAACCTCTATTTGCCTCATTTGTAGAATGGGTATGATAATAGTAACCCTTACCTTCCAGGGTTATTGTGAGGCTGGAGTGGGATAATATTTGTAAGGTACTTCGCAAACTTTGGTGTCCTATGTGCATCATCATCATTATTATTCCAGCAGGAGCCTGAAGCAGAGGGGATGGGAGATTATACAGACACAAGAAGAAGAACAGAGCAGAGCAGCCGTTAACTCTTGCCTTGATTTTATAATAATTTCATCCTTCCAAAGGTTGAAGGAAGCAACAAAGGGGAATTCTCTTCTGCATCTGATTCTCACCAAGCAAGGGACAGCTGCTTGGGAAGAATGATCATTCCTACCTAGAATTTGTGACTGAGGAAAGCCAGGCACGGTCTTAGGCATACCCTAGATTTAGGAAAGATATTCCAGAGGATTCGGAGGAAGTAAGGATTAACATTCTTCAGGGAAGGCAGTTGAGAAACCAATAAGAGTTCTGAAGGCACTGAGGAAAACAATTCCAGTAAGGAGGAAGGATCTGGCGGTGTGGGGAACTCACCAACCAAGCAAGCTTTTAAAAAGCCATACACAGAGAAGAGAAACAAGGGAAGGGAACGGGATGGATGCAAAGCATGTTCCGATAATCTCAGAAGAGTCTGAAGGACCAGCGCTAGAATGAGCCACAGATGATGAGGAAGGCTAACAAACACAGGAGGCAAAGAAGAGGATCCCAGATGGAAGAGGACTGGGATGGCCCCATGGCTGGAGATGGATGGAGTGGCGATTCCAGGAAGAAAGAAGAAATGCTCAATTGGTGTTTTGCTTCTGTTTTCTCTGACAAAGAAAACCACCTGGAGAGAACACGATAAATGAGGAGGGATTTAGGAAGAGCCTGGAGGTGCTCATCGGGGCCAGAGAAGCCATCCCACTGAGCCGGGAAAACCAATGATGGGAAAGATCTCAGAAAGATCCTGGAGAGCTTGACAGGGGAAGAGCAAAGGCTGCCTCAGTCTCCAAATAGGGAAGAGACTGGAATCTGCAAATTCTAGGCAAGTCAGCCTGATTGTAATCTCTGGGATTCAAGAGATGTTTGGTGAGTGTCTAGAAAAGGAAGCCGTCATGGCAAGGAGATAGCCTGGCTGCTAAGGGTTACTAATAAGCTAAGCTTTCATAATCTGGGCTAACAATATTTCTTAATAAGTTAACAAGATGAAATTCAATAATGTTAAGTAAGTCTTGTACTTAGTCTCGAGAAATCCTCAAATACAATATGGAGGAGACATGGTTAGAGAGTAGGTTGTCTGAAAAAGATCTGAGGGTTTGAGTGGACTACAAGCTCATGTCAAGTTAGCCAAGATCAGATGATGTTGTCTTGGTCTTCATTACAGAGGGGCCGAGCCTGCAAGGACAAGGAGCCGCTGGTGCCTCTGACTTCTGCCCTATTCAGACTATCTGTGGACTAGTGTGTGGAGGTCTGGGCATTTTAGGAAGGGCATTGAAAGCATCCAGAAGAGAACTGAAGGGAGAGAGAGGGCCAGCCCATGTCATGTGAGAATCTGCTGAAAGAACAAAGCTTGTTTAGTCTGGAAGTGTGCATACATGTATAAGTGTGTGTGAAGGAACAGGACAGCTATCTTTAAGTACTTGAAGGTCTGTCTCAGGGAGGGGTTAGCTTGTTCTTTGTGGCCCTAGAGAGCCAAGCTGGGAGCAGTGGGTGGAGAGGAAGGTTTAGACCAGATGTCAGGACACAATTCCTAAAGGTGAGAGCTGGCCCAGAGTAGAAGGGGCTGCCTGGGAAGCTGGTGTGCTCCCTGGCACAGGAAGCCTTTGAGCAGTGTCTGGGCAGTTACTTTCTTACTGGGTACATTAAAGAGAGAATTCTTGCTCAACTCTGATTGGGACTGGATGCCATTGAAGTCCCTTCAACTCAGAGATCCTGTGAAGCTGAGTTTTCTGGAGGACTCAGAGAAGGCTGATCAAATGGTGCTGTTCAGGGTGTCTGAGAACCCAAGGAATAATCATTCTTTGATCAGAGCTCTGGTTCACAGCTGGGTGGAAGAAAGATTACCAGGACCAGAGGCCTGCTGGCAAGTACGACATTGTAAATGGGGGCAGAATGTAGCTTGGGCTTAACGCTGCCCATCCAGGCATGCTTCAGTGGGAAACACGTGGGAAAGCATGGTTCCTTTGGCTTATGGGTGAGACAAAGCCCCACTCTTGCCTTGCTGCTCTTTCCCTTCCAGCATGTTTTGTCCCGTCCTGTCCCCTCCCCTCCCCTCGAAGCCCAGCCCTGAGTCTTTGGGGGGGTGGTGGCAGATTCCTTGACCTTTTGTAGAATGAAAAGTGAGCATCTTGGAGTCAGAGGAGCTGAGCTCAAATCCAACCTCAGACACTTTCTGGCTTTGTGGCCCTGGAAAAATTACTGAACATCTCGGTGCCTCAGTTTCCTCATTGTAAATGAAAGACTTGGGCCAGATGGTTGAATTTGCAGCTCTGATTATACAATCCCTCTGACCCGGGAAGGCGGGCCTGCTGGCCAGCAGTACTAGCAGTAGCCAGGAGATGGCAGCAAAGTGCCATCCCTGGCCGACTCCTCCATCCAGCCTGGGGTTCAGCTCCCAGCTCCTCTCCAGGGCTGGTGGTTGGGGCAGTGTGGTGCAGTGGGAGCAGGCTGCCTTTGGAGTCAGAGGACTGGTTTCCAATCCAGCTCTCCTCGTTGCGTGGGACCTCTGGGCAGGCCTTTCTGGGCCTCAGTTTTACTCTCTGTAAAATGGAGGGCTCAGGTAAGCTGGCCTTTAGATTTAAATCCAAGTTCCCAGTTTTCTGGGCTACCTGGAGGGCAAGAATGATCCCAAAGGACCTCAGGAATAGGCGGGAGCAGGAAGGGGCCTCCCAGGCCATCTGGTCCAACCCCGGAATAGGAGAAATAGGAAGGAATGACTTGTCTAAGGTCACAGAGACAGTAAGAAGGAACCTTGGGGATCATTGAATCCACTGCTCTCCATCCGTTTAACGGAATAGGAACCGAAGACTCTTCACAGTCGACTTGTCAAATCTGCTCCTCCCCCCCCTTCCCCCCCCCCCCCCTCCCCCTCCCATTGCTGTTGCCATAAAAGAAGTATAAGAAATGGCAATTGGGGAAAAGACGCAGGATAATGGGGGTGGGAAGGGGGAGGGGGAAGGGTGGTGGTGGGGAGGGGGAGAAGGGGAGGGGGAAGGGAGGTGGGGGGGGGGGGGAGAGGGGGAGGGGGAAGGGTGGTAGGGAGGAGAAGGGCTTTTCTATGAGGCCCTTACATTTTCAGATGGATGATCAGGATGCCACATTTTTCTCAACCACATAAACTTCCCCAATCCTGTTTGCACAAAACAGTGCCTGGGAGAGTTTCAGGCTTTACTCTTGGAGGACGATGGGGCTGCTGGTGGCAGCAGGTGATCTTTCTATAATCATCAGAAGGTCGGCAGGCCTTGTGCTTTCAGAATCGAAGTCTACTCTGGGGGGGGGGTATTCTGCTTTAGGGAGAGGTCGCCTTGGTGCGGTCACATGGCTGGCAGGGCAGGAGTCACTATTCTCGCCTGGAGGCCTGCTCCTAAGTCACTGCTGGGCAGCCACCATTGGCCCCAGATAGTCTTTTTATTTTGTATTTTTTGAGTCCCTTTGATTCTTGCAAAGACAACATGGAGTTGACCTCCCTCCACGTAGGCAGGAGAGCGGGCCCCAGTGACACATGGGCCCCCAGGCTGCCAGGCCCTCATCTCTGGCTTTATAAGTGTGCAGAAGCCTTCATGCAGCCAGCTGAATCCACCCATGCATTCGGTTCTGCTTGGATGTCTCAGTTCCACTTTGATGGTGAAGTCTGTGCAGGTAGGGATGGCATAAGGAAGATCTCTGGGCCTTGGTCTCTAGTTGGGACTCACCACTGTAAACATTTACAAAATACAATCACCTCTCAGTTATTTTCACCTGGATTAGGCAGGGACAGTTTGGAGTCAGAGTTCAGCAACCCTTGCTTCCCTCTCCTTCCACAGAATCAGCTGCTGCGGCTCAGGGGGAGCAGATTCATTGTCCCTATCTGCCTAAGCCAGGGATCTTTAGTGGAGCCAGAACTAGGGTGGGGCAGCTAGACTATTGCCCCAGGGCACTGAAATGCATAGGGTGCGGACAAGACTTGCAAGCCTTCTGCAGCAAAGAAAGAGCTCCATACCCCAAGTGAGCTCATCCATGGCTAGTCTCAATTTCTCTGTAGTGTTTCAGAGTCTCTCTCCCCGACTGAGTTTTATTCTGTCTCCCTCCTCTCCAACAAATAAACTGTTCTAGCTGGCAAAGTCTCTAATTATGCTCCTGGTGCTTAGGAGAGCAAAGGTGAACCTACTTGACCCAGGTGTGAACTCACTAAGGGAGAATAAGAAGCAGTTGGTCTTACATTCAGATCTGAAAGGGACCTCATAATCTTCAGAGGAGGAAACTGAGGTCCAGAGATGTGAAGACCCTTGTTGAGGGTCACACTGATAATTAGGGGCAGAGGCAGGGAGCCTCAGAACAGATTATTCAGTCTGCCCTCTGACCTGGGCAGCTAGCCCTGCCTCTGGAGATCACTCTGTCCAGCCTGGCACACTGGCAAACATGATGGCTTTGAATGGTGTCAGAGGACCTGCCACCTGATTCTGATTCCTTCTCTGGTGAGACCAGAGACTTTCTAAGATTCCTTCCATTCCTAACCAGGAAGGTCCTCTGAGAAGTCCCTAGAGGGAGTCCAGAGCCTAGGGGCCATTTTGAGCTTAGCAAACCTATCTGCCATCTCTGATGGAGCCCCATGTCCACTTCTGGTACAAAGATACTCTCTGAGTTGTTGGGAGAGATTGGAAATCGTCAAGGAGAGTGGGATGGAAAAGTTTTTCCTCTGTCTACTTGAGCTAGGCTTTCTCTCCTGGTCTCTGCCTCTGCCTCCCACCTTCAGGGGCATCCCACCCAGGATGCTGGCATCACAAAGCTTCACAGTTCTCAGGTGGCATAAGGGTCTTCTGGGCTCTGATTTGGGGCTTGCTGAGATCCCCTCCCAGGGCAAGTGAAGGCTTTGGGCCCCAGAGCCTGGTGAGGGAAGGTAGGGGCTGGGGCATTTATTTCACAGAGCACAGTAGCCAAACATCTTCAAACTCAGAGTTAGCCCAGCCCTCCAAAGTCCCAGGTAGCCATCCCAAGCGGTTCATGATAAGATCAGGACACACAGGACGAGGGATCGAGGAGAACAATATGGGGAATGGGCTCATCCAGTTTTTCCTTCCTCTTCCCTTGATGGAAGATTATTCCTTATGAATGCTAACCCAGTCGAGGCCCATGGTGGATGCTCCACGAGTGCATATCAAAGAGAGTTTGCTATTATTTGGGATTCAATAAGCACTCATTAAGCCCTCCATGGGCCAGGCAGGCACCGTGTTGGTTGCTGGGGCTATAAAGAAAAAAAAATATGAACCAAAAAAAAAATTACAAACCTTGCCCTCAAGGAGCTTATATTCTACATGGTTTTATAGACCAGGTTTCATAGCTCATTCACAGTCAAGGCGCTCCCTGGCCATTTCTTTGGTTCCAGCCTCTCCCCCACTGTCTACCTCTTCCTTTGGGAACAGGTATCAGACTAATAATTCCATCTCTTCAGGAAAGGGTATGACAGCCGACTGTCCTCTGGTCTACTTAGTACCCCTGTGACCCCCCAGATCGACACCCTTCCCTATAGGTATTGCTTTACTCTAGATTGTAAGCCCCCTGAGGGCACAAACTACCTCTCTTTGTGTGTGTCCCTGGAGTTTAGTACAGCACGACACTTAGCCAATGCTTAAGAAATGACTTTCCATTCATTCATTTAGTTTGAGGGGGATGGACATGAATTCTCTTTGGGGAATGTCAGGCTTGAGATGCACCTGAAGAATCCAGTTTGGAATGTCTGACAGTCAGTGATGGGAATGAGACTAGGAACAGATGTGGGGATTTGGGCCTCATCAGTCTAGGGGTGGTTATTGTACTCATGGGAGCTGATGGAATCACCAAATGAAAGTGAAGAGGGCCCAGGATAGAGTTCTTGGGGATATGTATATATATTTACATTGCATATGTATAATGAACAAGGAAAGAAAGGAGGCTGAGAAGGAAGTCAGAGAAGTAGAGAGAGAAGAGGGGAGAGAGAGACAGAGAGACAGAGAGGGAGACACACAGAGACAGACAGAGACAGAGAGAGAGGATAGAGACAGAGAGAGACAGAGACAGAGAGAGGAGAGAGAGAGACAAAGAGAAGGAGGGAGAGAGAGAGAGAGAGAGAGAAGAGAGTTTCCAGGGGGAGAGGGTGGTCAACAGTGTCAAATGCAGCAGAAGGGTCAGAAGAGATGAGGCCTGACAAAAAGCCCATAGGATCTGGTGGTTAGGAGATCCTTGGAAGACTAACAGAGAGCAGATTCGTCAGAATGCCGAGGTCAGAAGCCAGACTGCAGAGCATTTGGAGGAGAGTGAGGGGAGGCAGCAAGGGTAAATGGATTTCTCTTTCTGGGAGTTTCTGCCAACAATAGCTAGCAGATACGGGTAGTGTTATCTGGCAAGAGGATTTTAAGGATGGGTGATTTCAGAGTGTCCATGTGTAGCGCAGCTGGGAGGGCAGTGGTAGACAGGGAGAAACTGAAGGTGAGAGAGATTGGAGGCACCAGGGAGAAAAAGAGTGAGCCTCCCCTGTGTTTGGGATAGGAGGGATCTCTGCTGGCCCCAGGACTGTTTGTGGCACCAATAGCCAAGTAACAGAATTCGGAATGCATCTGTGAAGCATAGAGCTGTTAGTCAGAATGGAAGAGTCATGCAGACCTGGATTCAAATCATGCCTCAGATATTCACCAGCTGTGTTACTGTGCACTTTCCTGGTGCCTCAGTTCTCTTCTTTGCAGAATGAGGGGATTGGATAGCAGCTAGCATTCAGAAGAATCTCCTTCAAATCCTGCCTAGGACACTCAGAGATGAGGGCAGGACATTCAGAGACTCAGTTTTCTCTATTGTAACGTGGGAGGGCACAACCTTTCATCTAGTCAGCCAGGCTTGCATCTTAAGCTCCCCACTCAGTTCTTCCTTCTTCCTCAGGTGCCTTCACTCTGCTTCATCATTGGTCGCCTGGAATCAAGAGCGACCATTGCATTAACCTGAGTTCTGACATTTGCTTCTGCCAGTCTCATGCTCATATAGACAGGGTTCTGTGGGTTCTCTCTGCTTCCTTCCACATCAGTTTCTACAAATCTTCCCAAATTTTTCTGAATTCTCATATTTGATCTTAGGGCACAATAACATTCCATTCTGTCCAGGACCCTGGCTTGTCCATCCATTCCCTAACTGATGGGCACTGAAGTGACAGCATGGCTTAGTGAACCAAATGCTAGAATGGAGTCAGGACGACCGGGGTTCAAATCCTGTCTCTGACACTAATGAACTGTGAGACCCTGGCCAAATCCTCTAACCTCTCAGTTTTCATTTCTATCAGATGAGCATGAAAATCACAGGTCTGACTTCATGGGGTTGGTGTGTAGACTTTAGCGGGCTATAGAAATCTTAGCTATTATTTTTTTTCCAGTTCTTTGCTGCCATGAAAAATGCTGCTCTGAATATTGACTGCCCATGGAGTTTTTCCTTATGCTTTTTGGCCTCCTAGGAACACACACCATAGACTTTCAAACCCACCATAATTCTGTGATTTCTGTGGACAGCTGTGGAGGACTCCTTGCCAGCAAGGCTGGGCCTCAGATGTCTTGGGGGGAGATTCTAAAGCTGCCTTCTGGCCATGCCTGAGTTTCAGTCAGCCTTCTCTGCTCCAGGACCTCAGAAATCCTTTATTTAAGAATCCTTCAGAAGTTAGGGGGTGGAGTCAAGATGGCGGAGTAGAAGCAGGACCTCCCTGCTGCTCCAGCTTCCACCTCCCCCAATCCATGTAAAAAGGGGACTCTGAACAAACTTTGGAGCTGCAGAACCCACAAAATGACAAGAGAAGCTAACCTCTCGCTGAGGACAGCCCTGCAGGCCGGCAGGAATCGGCCAGTGCAGCGCTCTGGGAGCCTAGCCCAGCCCCTCAGAGGCTTTAGCCCCAGGATAGGCCTGACCAGCTGCTGGCTGGAGGGACTCCAGATCAGCAGCAGCTGTGGTTGTTTTCAGAATTATCAACACATAGATGTGAAGGACAAAGTGAGAGGTCAGTGCAGTCTGGACTTTGGGACCCAGTAAGTGGGAGTGCGTGGCTTTTGCCCCTGGGGCGAGAAGCTGCTGAGATGCTGGCACAGCCAGCCAGTGCCCTCGTGGCAGCTTCAGCTCCTGGCCTGCAGAGTGTAGGGGAACCAAGCACCAGTCTGAGGGGTAATCACTCTTGCTTTAACCTTCTTGGATGTGGATTGCAGTCTAGGGTGGAGGTCCTGGGGTGTATGTCTAGCTTGCCAGAGCTTGTGGAGGCTTCAGAGAGGGCACCCATCTGATACCTCTGGCAGCTGAGAAAACCCCAGCATTTGGGACGAAAGCTCCCCTGTCTGGTGGCAGAGTCCTACTGTGGCAAAAAGCCCAGGGGTCAAGTGACTGAGGGGCAACGTGACCATGCAAAGTAAACAAAGCAGACAGAAGATTCCAACATTAGACTCCTATTTTGGGGACAAAAAGTAGCAAAGCATGGAATGGGAGGAAGACAGTGAAGTCAGAACTCCTGCACCAAAAGCTTCAAAGGAAAATACGAGCTGGCTACAGGTCATAGAGGACCTTAAGAAGCAGATAAGAGAAGTGGAGGAAAAATTGGGAAGAGAAATGAGAACAATGCAAGAAAATTATGAAATGAGAGTCAACAGTCTGAGGAAAATGATACCTTAAAAAATAGACTAACTCAAATGGCAAAAGAGGCTCAAAAAAGGCAATGGGGAGAAGAATGCCTTAAAAAGCCAAAGTTGCCAGATGGAAAAAGAATCTCAAAAGCTCAATGAGGAGAATCATTGCTTCAGAATTAGACTGGAGCAAATGGAAGTTAATGACTTTATGAGAAATCAAGGTGCTGCTAAACAGATCCAAACAAATGAAAGAATAGAAGGCAATGTGAAATATCTCAAGGGAAAACCCACTGACCTGGAAAATAGATCCAGGAGAGATAATTTAAAAATTATTGGACTACCTGAAAGCCATGATCAAAGTGAGAACCTAGAAATCATCCTCCAGGAAGTTCTCAAAGAAAACTGCCCTGATGTTTTAGTACCAGAGGGCAAAATAGAGGTTGAAAGAATCCACCGATCACCTCCTGAAAAAGATACCAAAAAGAAAACTCCTAGGAATATTATAGCTAGGTTCTGGAATTTCCAGATTAAGGAGAGAATATTATAAGCAGCCAGCAAGAAACAATTTGAATATTGTGGAAACACAATCAGGATAACCCAGGATCTGGCAGCTTCTACACTGAGGGATTGAAGGGCTTGGAATATGATATTCCAGAGGTCAAAGGAACTGGGATTAAAACCAAGAGTCACCTACACAGCAAAACTGAGTATCATGTTTCAGGGGAAAATATGATCATTCAGTGAAATAGAGGACTTTCAAGCATTCTTGCTGAACAAAACAGAGCTGAATAGAAAATTTGACATTCAGATACAAGAAGCAAGAGAAGCATGAGAAGGTAAACAGAGAAAAATCATAAAGAACTTATCAAAGTTGAATTATTAACATTCCTACATAGAAAAACAATAATTATAACTTGTGAAACTTTTCTCAGTAGTTGAAGGGAATTGAAATATATATATATGTCTATATATGAGGTATATGGGCATATCAATACATATGTGAATGTGTGTATATATGTTTACAGGTATACATAGACAGAGGGCACAGGACCAATTTAACAGGAAGGGATGATACTTAAAAGATGAAATTAAGAGGTGAGAGAGGAATATAATGAGAGGAGATGGGGAGAGACGGAATGGGGTAAACTATCTCATATAGAAGAGGCAAGGGGAAATGGTTACAATGGAGGGGAAGAATAGGAAGGCAAAAGGGAATGGGTCAACCTTATTCCCATTGAATTTGGCTTGAGGAGGGAATTAAATACACACTAAATAGGGTATCTCACCCTACAGGAGAGTAGGGGGGTAAGGGGATGAGAGGGGGGATAATGGAAGGGGAGGCAGGCTGTGGGGGGAGGGAGGTTGGAAGAACCCACTTTTGAAAAGGGACAGGATCAAAGTAGAGAATAGAACAAGTGGGAGGTGGGATAGGAGGGAGGGAAATAGAGTCAGTCTCTTACAATATATCTACTATATTATTGTTTTGCATTAGCCACACATGTACAACCTATACTGAACTGTTTATCGTCCCAGTAAGGGTGGGTGACAAGGGAGGAAGGGAATGAATCTGGAGTTCAAAGTTTTAAAATTAAATATTCATATATATATACTATTATTAATACTATTTTACATGTAATTGGGAAATAAGATATACAGGTACTAGGGCATAGAGATCCACTGGAAAAGTCGAAAGGGGTATGGGAGAAAATATGAGAGAGAGCTTGGAGGAGGGGATTTCCTGTGGGACCGCTATTTTGGGGGGGGTAGGGGAAAATGGGGAGAAAATTTGTAACTCAAAATCTGGCGGAAACGAATGATGTAAACCAGAAGTTAATAAAGCATTTGAAAAACAAAAACAGACAAACAAACAAACAAATGAATGAATGAATAAGGAAAAAAAAGATGTCAGAGTTTCCAGAGCCCAGAGAGGGGGGCCTTATCTGGGGACCCCAGTCCCTCGATCCAGCAGGCGGTGCTTCTTTCATCTAGACTGTGCTGATTCTGCCCATCAGGGCCTCTACCCAGGCACTGATAAGGTGGTCGTGAGGGTTGATGCTGAGCTTTGCATGAGAGGCAGGAGAAGGATGGGGATGGATTTTCTTTCTGGGGGGAGCATCCAGCCTGAGTGGTGAGACAAAGGTGCACATGGGAAACCCTCAGAAAAGGTTGCATAATGTGCTCTAGGCAGCATGAAACTAAGGCATGGTGATGGGGCTTTGTCGCAGGGCACTGAAATGTAAAAGCTTCTTCTCTCTTGGTCGTATTAAAACAATTGAGTTCATCACCCAATAAGTTAGAATAATTTATCAAAATAGGAAGTTCCCAGAAGCCCCATTCCCCCCCCCCACCAAGGCCAGATAAACCTCTGGGAGGTGGCCTGTCTGCCAGCAGCCTTGCCATCATGTCCTGGTATCTCTGTGTACCCCATTCAAGGTGATCCCAAGCTCTGAAGCCTTCTTCAGGCCTTCTCCACCCCAATACTGGTGTGTTTTGGCCTAGGTGACTCTCTCTGGCCCTGGCTGTCACAGGACTGGAGGGAAGAATCTCATCTCCTTGGGGTAGATGCAGAAGGCTAAGGACAAGCACCGTGGTTAAGTGAAAAGAAAGCTGGGCTACAGTGGCCATCCCAGCTCTGTGACACTGGGAGAATTACCTCCCCTTTCCTGTGTTCAGTGTTCTTATCCATGAAATGGAGAGAATCATGTGTGCACAACTGACCTTTCACAAGAAAGTGCTCTGTAGCCCTCAGCCCTGCCTGGGTCTGCAGCTCTGTCCCCTGGCCAGGCCACTCGCCTTCAGCTGCCCACATACCATGCTCAAGGCCCAGCTCTGGCTCTGCTGGATGGAAGAGGGATTGGCCTTGGTCTTCTTGGCTCTGGTGTGCAGATCCAGGAGCACAGGGGAGGGCAGGAGCCACCAAGGGGAAGATTTCTGTTTGATAATGGGGAAACATTAATCCTGAGGGCTGAACCCAAGTAGACTGGCTGCCTGGGGAGGTAGAGGCTGGGTGCCTCTGTCCAGGGTATTGTAGGCAATGTTGGATGGTGCCAGGCTTGGCCTGGCTGGTCTGTGAGCTCCCTTCTGACTGGAGAGGCTGCCAAAGGCAAAGAGACATCTCAAGCCTGGGGAAGGGCCCCGCCGCCCCACCTCCCCCAGGCCTGGATCTCCGGGGCCTCCTCTCCTGGTCCAGACTCCAAGCAGCCTTCTCCATCAGAAATCATGGCTCCTGTACAGATCTGCCTTCGAGGAAGCATTGGGCCATCCAGGGCTCCTGCTCCTGCTATCAGGGTGCTAAGATGTGTTGGCTAGGGCAGTGGGCCTGTAGCCAGGCTGCTCTGGGTTCAAAGCCCCCACTATGGTGTTTGCAAGCAATGCGACCCTCCGCAAGTCACTTCTCATCATGTTGGTGGCCAAGCTTTCTCATTGGGAAAATGAAAGGCAGGGGGAGGGAGAGGGGGTTGTTGGCCTCATTGTTCTCTTTAGAACCTCTTTGGTTCTAAATCCATGAGCCTGTGACAGAGTTGAGAATCCTGCCCCCATGATACCATTTCCTGAGATTTTGCTACTATGAACTTCTCCCCCAGCACCCACAGGCACTCAGCTTCTCCCTCAGTGCCCAGAGGTGCCCAGCTTCTTCCCCAGCACCCAGTGGTGTCTGGGTCAGCTGACAGGGCATAGTTTCTGAACCTGCAGATTTTGGAACCCAAGACAAAAACCAACTTTCTTGTCTTCTCATCTCTTTATCATAAATGCCCATTTCTCTCTCTCTCTCTGTCTCTCTCTCTGTCTCTGTCTCTCTCTGTCTGTCTCTCTCTCTCTCTGTCTCTCTC
>NW_027187322.1:5305456-5306524 GCF_028583685.1 Petaurus breviceps papuanus
CTGTCTCTGTCTCTCTCTGTCTGTCTCTCTCTCTCTCTGTCTCTCTCCACTATGTGTATTTTTATTTTTCAGGTCCCTCTCTGAGGTGGATGGAGTCTTTGTTCAATAGGTCCTTTATAGATGACTTGAGTATTTCTATTACTCAAAATAGCTTGGTTCTTCACAATTAATTATTCTTTGAATGACATTGCTGTTATTGTATACAAAGTTCCTTTGGCTCTGCTAACTTCACTTTTCATAATTTCATGTAAATCTTTCCATGTTTTTTTAGAATCCGTCAGCTAACCTAAATGCCCATCTCTTCACAGGATGGGAAGTGAACACTCCTCTTAGAGAACTGAAAAGGGGCACTCACAGCCCAGATTGCAGCCAGGAAAACTCTCCGAGGCCATCGAGTCAAACCTTCATTGTTGAGGTGGGGAGGCTCCAGGCGGGGGATACACAGACAAAGAAAAGCAGGAATTGCTTCAAAGAGTGCTCATTCATTGGAAAGTGTCTGGATAAACATAGCAAAGCAGAGAGTGGGGGGGGGGGGCAAAGGGGTATCCCGCTAATGAGGCAAAAGACTGGGGCCGAGGGGATGGCCTCATGCAAGACCTGGGACCTCAACTGAACCCGGCAAGAAATCCAGACCCCTAAAGTGAAGTAAAGGAAGGAGGGTGCTCCAGGAGTGGGGGATGGCCAATGCAAAGAGACAGAAGTGAGAGATGAAGTGTGGATAGGGCAGAACACCAAGCAGTCAGGTGTGTTAGTAATACAGACTTCATGAAGGGTGGCAGCACGAAATAGGTAACAAAGGTTGGAAGAGCATTGCTGTAGAGGGCTTTAAATAACAGAATCCCAGGGCAGAAATGGGCCCTGGAGCTCAGGGCTCAGGATCCCAGAGCTGAAATGGGCCCTGGAGCTCAGGGCTCAGAATCCCCAGGGCTGGAAAGGACCCTGGAGCTCAGGGCTCAGGATCCCAGGGCAGAAATGGGCCCCGGAGCTCAGGGCTCAGAATTCCAGGGCAGAAATGGGCCCTGGAGCTCAGGGCTCAGAATCCCCAGGGCTGGAAAGGACCCCGGAGCT
>NW_027187322.1:5306534-5320863 GCF_028583685.1 Petaurus breviceps papuanus
CAGGGCTGGAAAGGACCCCGGAGCTCAGGGCTCAGAATTCCAGGGCTCTAATGGAACCAAGAGGCACCTTGTATTTAAGAAAGAACGCTTCAACAACAATCTTGTCCAGGGGCTGCCCAACTGTTTGCAGACTCTTAGGAGTGGGAGCTCACCACCTACAGAGGCATTCTGTTCCATCCTGGGACAGCTCAAATGGGTAGGAAGATTTTCCTGTCCCTTTGAAACTTCCATGCTTGGCTCCTTGGACCCAAAAGAACAAGTCTGTTCTGCCTTACACACAGCAGACCTTGAGATCCTTGGAGACAGATACCATGATCCCCCCAAGTCTTCTCTTCTCTAGAAGTCTTCCTGCTTCCTTTTGTTAGGATTCATGTGGAATGGTATCTCAGCCCTTCCCCGACCCGGTCAGTCTCTTTTGGACACTCCTCAGTGTGTCAGTGTCCTTCTTACACTGGGGGACCCAAAATGCACCCACTCCTCACTGGGCAGGGCACAGTCCAGAGGGTCTCTCTCCTCCCTCCTCTGGGAAGCTCTTCTCCTGATGCAGTCCCAGATGGCATGTGTGATCTGAGATCCTTCGGCGTCACCTTCCCCTCTGCTATTTTTTTCCCTGATGCTGTGCAGGCCCCCTCTCACCATACCTCTTTCTCTGAGAGCTGGGTGCCTTTCTTTTCCTGGCCACCTCTCCCACTTCATGACCTTATTATCGATGGAGCACTGGACCTCGAGTCTAGAGACATTGGATCAAATCTTATCTCAGATATTTACTAGCTGTGTGACCCTGGGCAAGTCATTGAACCTGTTTGCCTCAGTTTCCTCAGCTATAAAATGGGAAAGTTAACACATACTTTTGGAACTTTGTAGAAATATATGAGTTAGAACTATTCTTTAGGTCACCTCCTTCATGTCATATGCCCACTGAGATATGGGGTGAAATACAGTTTGGGGAACTGGACCATGGTTTCCCCTCAGCTCTGAGGCCAGCCTCAGAGAGATGTCTGTTCTGCCCGCTGGCAGAAGTCCTAACACTGGAGATGGGAGTTTCCTTGCTCTGGCCTCTCCGTGAAACAGCGCCTGATCTCTAAACAAACACAGCCCTATACCAGGGAAGGGTTGTTTAAAGGGACCCAGATTGCCAGGAGGCCTTGACTAAAGCAGGGATCCTGTTGGGCCTGGAGTGAGCCCCGGTGCCATCTCTTGGCTAGGTTGGGTTTTCCCACTGGAGGGAGGCACACCTGTGATCTCCCGGCTTGGCCTTCCCTTCTGTTGTGTGAATGCAGTCCTGTGTGCCAGTCTCCATCTGCCCATATGCCAACGTGCCCTCCTCCAGCGTGTGTGAAGCCAGCGGCTGTGACCTGGCAGCCCCCCTCACCTCACACAGATAAGCAGTGTACTCCAAGAAAGAAACTTTTGATCTCCTGGGATGGCGTGCTCTTGCCAAGGGCCCCCAGACTTTCCTGTCTGGCCTGAGACCAAATCAAACTCTGAAAGGGCGAGCCCTCAAGAAAAATGCCCAGAGAAACGCATTGAAAAATGGTTCTGTGGGGCGCCTCCCCCTCGGCCAGGCTGGGCTGGGAAGGCCCGGGCAGGCTCAGCCCCAGGACTCTGCTGTTGCTAGCGGTCTGGGGCAAACTGGAGCAGAGCGGGCCCCAGAGACATATGGCATGTCGGCGAGGACCCGTGCCAACTCTCCACATTCTTTGGTGGCAGCCTCTGCCATCTGACGGGTGGGCCCCAGGGCTCAGTTTCCCCCTGTGGTCTGCCCTGGAGGAGGGGGCCCTTGGCATAGCTGGGGCCAGCCCAAACTCGAGGCCCTCATTCCCCCATTGCCAACATTTGGGGGTTGAGGGAGACCTAAAAACCACCAGCAGCTATCGGAGCAGCTTTCCCAAGTTGCCTGAGCTGAGCCAAATCCCCAAAAGCTTATTTTGGGGCCTCCTCCATCACCAGACCCTCCCCCACCCCTTGTAGTGAACGAGGCTGCTCATCTTCAGTGTGGCGATCTCAGGTGAACGTTTCCTTGCCCGCTCCTGTGAAGGAGATGTTTGCCCATGAAGCATTTTCCCACAGCAGGGAGACAATATCGGGGCTTTTGCCAAAGATCACATGCACTTGTCCTCACCGTTCCTGTCGTCTGAAGGTAAATTTGGAGGCTGGCCAGGGAGGGGCTGCCAAGTCCCCATCATTGATCACGATCAGGACTCTTTGATTAATATCTGGGGGATGGAGAGGCAAGTTTGTGTCTGTGTGTGTGTATGTGTATTGTGTGTATGGTGTGTGTATGTGTGTGTGTGTGTGTGTGTGTGTGTGTGTGTGTAGGGGGGCAGGGCGACCTTCCCTGTCTGGCAGAGCCTGATCTTGGGAGTGACTATGGGCCGAGCCCGGGGCTTAGCGGTGGCCGTGGGCGTCCCGGCTCCTGCCCTTGATGGGTGCTTTGAAGCCCTTCCAGTTTGCCTGGGCACATGGAGGCACAGTGTGCTCTCCATTCTGTTTCCAGTTCAACAAGATTCATCAGGCAAAGCCCTGTGGACCAGTCTCCCTGGTGGCCCTGGGGACATCCAGGGAGGAGGAGTTGGCTGCTGGCGAGTCCCCTTGGGTCTGGTGTGAGCCTGTCTGACCATGTGATCGGCTCTCCTGAAGTGAGACTTTCTTGTTCTTGGTTCCCAGGTTCCTCTGGCTCATGGAGGAGGCCACCAACCTTCCCTCTTCCTCTTCTAACCTGGGTCCCAGCTGCCACTCGTCACTCCCCTCTCCTCCCTCCCCTCAGTTGCGGTTGGGTATGGCCACTAACGGGAATGTCTGACTCTGGGGCACCATAACCACAGAAAGCCCTGTAGAGGTGGAACATGTCATCGTTTGAAGTTCCCCAGGGCCATAATTTCTGGGTTGGAATAGCTTCCTGAGCACAGAATGATTCTGACATGAATTGGGAAAACATCATAGAAGGGGTGAGCAGAAGAGACAGTTCAAACCCCCTTCAGTAAAATGGGGGTGCCAGGGGCGGGGACCTGGAAGGGAGGCTCCCTAAAGAGGTCTCAGTGGGGATAGTCCAGTGCTCATTTAACTCACTTTAAAAAAACAAACACATGCATTTCTTGAGTCATTACTCTATGCAAGATACCACCCTGGATCTGGGGAGAATAAATAACGAATAAATGCTATTTCTCTAACACTTGGAAGTGGGTACAGGCACCACTGGGTGTGAGGCAAGTGCTGTAGTTATGACTGAGTCCATTTTATGGATGAGGTAATTGAGGCTGAGGGGGTAAGGTATGTGTGTGTTGCATGCATGAATGACTGAGTGACTCAGGGAAAGCCCCAATAGGAAGCGGCAGCTGAACTGAGTTTGGGGGTTTGTGTAGTTATTTAGTACTTTATTTTTCCCCATCTGTTTTTAAACCTTTGAGCTCCAGATTCCTGAGCTGTCTCGATGGGAGCCTGGGGTCCTCACCTGGGTGTTGGGAGTTTGAAGGACAGGTGATAGGTATGAATGCCTTGGCATTGAGAGGGAGGAGCTGGAAGGCTCCTTTGAGTCCATCTACTCCAACCTCCTCATTTCACAAATGGAGAAACTGGGGCCCAGAGAGTGAATTGTTGATGAAGAAGTTGTTGTGGGGTCAGCCAGGTCAACTGTGACTGTTGTGATTGGTCTTCACTTAACCGACCTTTTCTGACAGTGCACAGAAGGACATGTTGGTGTCTTTGGATTTTGTGACTATACGTACATTCTTCCTCTGGGGAGTTCAAGTGGGCTCTTTGTTCCCGACCTCTGGTAGAGCCTTCCGAGCTCATGTTGATCTGGGCAGCCCATTTAGACACACTGGGCCTTGACCCCAACATGGTGGTGCCATTTGAGTTGTCTTTGAGAACGAAGGACAGCAACCAAACCAAACCATTCTTCCTTCGGGAGTGCTTGCTGGATACACCTGCCTGAACACATCTGTTGAGGATCAGGTACACTGGGAGCGATGAGAGAGGCGGTACAGGATAGTCGTAGTCAACAGACAGCTGGCTTCAGACCAGGAGAACCTGGGTTCAAGTCCTGGCTCTGACACATAGCAGGTCTACGATGGTGAATGAGCCACAACCTCCCAGACTCTGAGCAGCTCTCAGACTTTCAGTTACAAGGCAGGTGCCAACCTGGATGGGCAGTGGGGCTTCCTCTCTGGGCTGCTTAAATCACAAACTCAGACAAAATGAAAGTCCCTTTGTTAAAGACTGTAGACTGGTCTGATATTCCTATGGAGAATCTTCAGGGAAAAGCTCCCTGTGAGCCCTTTGATCGTCCCTTGAAGATGCAGCCAGAGGCTGTCCTCCTGGCACCAGTTAGAGGTGGCTCCCTGGCGCCCTCAGGCTCACTCTCATTGGCTCTCTTGGAATGCCCATGCAGTTTTAATAGCTGCTTGCTTTCTTTTGCTTTTCCCCAGAAAGGAGCTGACTGCTCCCCTGGTTTGCCCAACTGTAGTTTCATGGGTGTGTATGTCTGGGCTCCAACAGCCCGGCAGCACCTGGGATCCTGCCGACGACCCGACCCGCCCGTTAGTAAGTGTGAGCACACTGGGTATTCTCACCCTCAGCCAATGACTTGGAGCGTATTCCCGGAAACAGAGGAGATACCCCTCAAAGGAGCTCCAGAGATGCTGCATCATAGAAACGAGACTCTCCTTTGTATGAAAAGGGAAAACAGGGACTCTGCCTTTGGGAGAGCTGCTCCACGGTGGTCCCACTACAGTACCCGCCTCCTCTATGGCCCATCCTTCCACGAATCTCATTGGGAGGTCCAAGGCTCATGCAGGGGATTTCTCCTTTCCTCTGTTGCAGCTGGAGTCCGAGTGACCACAGAATCTCTTATTTGTAGAGGTCTTGGTCACCAAGCATGGGAATCTAAAGGAAGTCAGAGAAACCCATCAAATCTCATCAGAAGACATCTCCAGTCTACACAGGGATCCTTATTCCAGCTGATGCTGTCATCCCAATGGATCAACCAAGCAATCAGTGAACATGCATTAAGCTCCTACTGCATGCTGGCACTGTGCTAAGCACTAGAGTTACAGAAAGAGGCAAAAGTCGGCTCCTAGTCTTGAGGAGTTCCTATCCAGCATCGTGGCACTTCAGCTCGGTCCCTGCTGCACTCTGGTTCCTTCATCAGAGTGGGGGCTGAATGGAGGCTCCTTGAGGGCAGGAACCATCTGGGTTTTGTGTTTGTCTCAGAGCCCGGCACACAGTAGGTGCTTAATACATGCTGGCTGGTTCATTGTGCAGCCCCCTGATAGAATGTACACTCTTTGAGGGCAGGAGCCATTTCATTTATTGATGTTTAATCTTCATAGCCCCAGAGTCCAACACAATGCAGCTAGCACACAGAAAATGACAAATGATTGTTGGATTGGATCATACCAGTTTAAAGGGATCTTGTAGGTCAACTCAAAGCTAATAAATCTCCAGGGAAAGATATCCACTGGAGGATGGGCTCAGGGAACAGACATTTGTTACTGGCAACAGCTCCTGATTGGAATTTTGGGGGAAACCCAGCATGGGGCTCAGCCAGGCCCAGGGAAGCCTTCCAACTCCATGGAAATGTCTAGAAAATGCCTCACCTCCTGAGGGGCTGCTTTCAGCAATTCCCTCATCACTGCCCCCAGTGAATGTGCCCTCCCAGAAATGGCTGTCCTGGCCCAGAGTGGGGTGATGCAGGGCCCCAGATTGGAGCCCTTTGGGGAAACTCATAAATGAGGTCTGGAAGAGTCTCCCTGCTCTCCTGATTCAACCCTTCATTCCATAGTAGGTAGGGCAGGGGAGTCTGGAGTCGGGAAGACTTGAGTTTGAATCTGACCTCAGATGGGTGCTGTGTAACCTCTGTCTACCTCAGTTTCCTTATCTGTGAGATGGAGATAATATATTCATACCCAGTTCCTGGGATTGTGGTATCAAAGGAGATAATTTTTCAAAGCTCTATACAAGTACTAGCTACAATTGTCATTCCATCAGCTCTCTGGGCCTCAGTTTCCTTTGATGTGAAATGAACAGATTGGACAAGATGGCCTCAAGGGTCCCTCTCAGCTCTGTCTATGTCTTCTTGAGACTATTTCAAGTAGGGCCCAAATTCAGGTCCAATTCTTAATCAGTGGCTAAGTCATGGGACCTCAGAGCCAGGTCTGGACAGCAGCTCAGGGGACATCAAGTCAAAGCCCCTCATTTTACTGAGAAGAAAACTGAAGCTGAGAAGGTATAGCGAGCTGCCCAGGTCACGAGGAGATAGAAATGGAGTCTAGGGCTTTGGATTCAAATCCAGCTGCCTTTGAAATGCCCGGAGAAGCTCCCAAGGCTGAGCCAGCTTTCTGGAGCCTGTGTTTACCTCTCCTGTTTCCCCCAGAACCCCCAGAGGGTGAGACCAGGCCTGGAGGGAAGGCCAGTGCGCGTCCCATGGGCTTCCTGCTGCCTTCCAAGCATTCTCTAAGAGGTGAATTGGACTTTCTCATCTTTAAAATAATAGACTTAGTTTGTGAATCGTTTTTTTATTTTGTGAGCATATGTATTTAAGGACAGATATGGTTTTTCTCCCAAGGAACGCTCTTGTGCATCCCAGAAATGCCAGCCTGTGGTCTCATCAGTTTCTAGGTTAGTCCAAAAGGCAGCAGGCTTAGGGTCAAGATGGGCACGAGGAAGCCTTTGGACTTAGAAGGAATTTTCTCTTGGCCAGTCAGGTGTAGGATCACGTGGGCCTGGCTTATGTGAAGGTGTCTCTGTGCCCCTGTGCCCTCTTCCCAATCTCCTGGAGGCTGTCTGAGTGCCCGCTCATGCCGTTGCCTGGGCAGACCTTTGAAACATTCCCCAGCTTTGCTCTCACTCACAGGGGTGAATCCCTTCCGGTATTACCATAGAAATTGGCTGTAGTCAGCCTCCTGACCATTGCTAGCTTGGTTTAGCCAGGCATGCCCATGATGCCTGGACCTCCAGAACCTCGCCAGTCAGACAGGTTATCACAGCCCAGAGCCAAGATCTTAATTGGCCAACACCAGGTCTGGGCTGGGGCAAGGGAGCTCACAGGATTACTGTTCCTGCCAGTGGCCAAGGGGAAAAATGCTAGCTGCCCTGGGAAAGATAACCGGGGAAAGGCATTTTATTTGCTCAGCTATGTTAGTAAGGAGAGAGGCCTGCGATAAGGTGGGGAGTGAGTAGGGCCATTCTCAGAGGGGGGTGGGACCGTGGAGGCGTTCCTGGGAACAGGACAGTGAACAGAGTTGGGGAGGGGATTTCCCCCAAGCCTTCTCCTCTTTCTTTTGCTCACTGGTACAAGGTTACAAGGAGAAGAAAGCTGGAGCCTCTTTTTGCTGTCATGTCTGGCTTAAGGGAAACGGACAGGCTTTTTTTTAAAAAACAGATTTTTATAGCCCTTTTAATTCTATTTCTTTTGGATTGGAGCAGGTGGTTGATCATTAACTGCTTGCCAAGTGTGACATTCCAAGCCTGTCCTCGAGATATCAGATTCAGGACAAGGCATGGGACTGAGGTCAGCCGGCCCATCTGCATATTGCTAGGTTCCCTTCTGGACAATGTTCCAGGTAGAGTTTCTGGGGTCTCAGGTCACTGTTATGATCCTCCTCGCCCCCTCCAAAAGATTCTCCTTGTGCATGTAGCAACAGGCCTGGGGCGGGGGCCAGTGAGAGGTGGTAGGCGAAGGATTTCAGAGAAGAGTCATATTTAGTGTTGGGTTGGACCATAACTGAGGCCCAGAGAGAAGAAATGACCATCTTAAGGCAACACAGAGCCAGAATATGAAGCCAGACTTCATGCAGATCATACATCCAGAGCTGGGCTGGCTGGTCAGTGGGCCCCCTCGCTTTTCAGATGTAGAAACTGAGACATAAGGAGGCAAACTGACTTGTCCATCGTCACACAGGCAGGGAATGCCACAGGGGAGGCTTGAAACCCACTCTCTTTGCCCTACACCACTCTCTGACTTGTTTTCCCATCTCCTTGGCTGTGGAAAGGACTGACCCCCCTCCTGTCCCTGCCCCAGCCCCACCACTCTTATCCCACTAGGTCCCAAGTCTGAAATCTTCCCTGCAAAATGAACTTGGATTATATAATAACAATCGACATTTCCATAAGGTTGGCAAGATGCTTCACTTACTATCTTGAAAGGTCTCCCAGAGAGCACTACATGCATTTTATTTCTTTATTGCTTTCTGGAGGGGGGGGGAAGGCAGGGCAATTGCGGTTAAGTGACTTGTCCAAGGTCACACAGATGGTAAGTGTTAAGTGTCTGAGGCCAGGTTTGAACTCAGGTCCTGATTCTAATGCCAGTGTTCTGTTCACTGTGCTCCCTAGCTGCCCCATTATGCCTATTTTATAGAAGGGTAAACGGAGGCTCAGAGAGGACATGATTTACTCAGGATCACAAGACTAGCAAGTGTCAGAGGCAGGGTTTGAATCCAAGTATCCTTGATGTCAAGCCCAGGACTTGCTGTTTTTGGAGGGAAGTGGGAACCCATCCATCAGTCAACAAGCATTTATTGAGCACCATTGCATGCCAAGCCCACAGATCAGGGTCTCTTGGTCATGTAACTCTTACATGCTGATGGAGGGTGGGGAATAGTGGCTTCATCACCTGATTCAGAGATTTCACACTCATCCCAAGTCCCAGAGAAGATGTCCCTTTTGCCTGGCCCATCCTCAAGCTTCGGAGTGGACACCTTCCCTAGACAGGGTCCTTGCTTCCCAGAATCCTCCTGGGGAGCAGGGATGAAGGCTGGAAGCTCCCTTCAGGAAGGCTGAATTTTGTTCCTCTCTGTGTCTTTGCCAGAGGGTCTCGCCCAGAGCCTTGTGCTGAAGAAGGCACAGGACTGGACAGGTGTTCCACTGGGGAGATAAACTGGCGAGTTCCCAGGTGAGGAAACTATAAGACCTGGGTTTAAATCTCAGCTCTTTGGTCTTGGCAACTCAACCAATTTGGGCCTCAGTTTCCTCTTCTGTAAAATAAGGGGATTGGACTCCATGGTCTCTCTGTGATTCCATGCTGCCTCCCTGGAGGCAGGGCTGCAATGGGAAATGAGGCGAGAAACACAAGGCTTCTACTTTGTGAAAAACCTCAGATGCTGGGCTAAGATCTTTGGTCCTTTTCCTGTAAAAAGCTGGAGAGCTATCAGAGACAGATGCTGAATGAAGGAGGAAAGCAGAAATACTGTTTTCCTGTGGGCTCAGCGTCATGTTAAGGGGAAGAAAAGTTCTAGTTTATTAAAAAGTGAATTCAAGTGATTTTAGCTAGTTGAGTCAAATGTTTTAAGGGTGAGCACCCTGGCCAAGTCATGTGACCCTCCCAAGGTCACTCAACAGCATACCATTTGAACTCCACTTCCTTGTGGAGTGTCCACCTGGGCCAATAATATCCCCCTTCCCCCCTGGAGACCCTTTCACTAAAACCCAGATTTCCACTGCTGGGCCAAGGGGCGGGTGTTTGGACTGACCCTTCAGCTTTGCTTGGGCTAACCAAGACCAACCTCCCTGAAACAGCTTCCTTCAGCCCCCCCTCCCCTGCCATGAGAGAAGGTATGCATGTCTCAAATGCCCTCTGATGATGAGCCCGAGGGAAGGTTGGGCTCACAGGGAGAGAGCAGAAGGGACAGCTGACAGCCCAGAGCCTGGGCATGTGACTCCTAGGGCTGGCTGAGACTGTGGCCCCAGGGGGTGGGAAAAGAATTCTGCCCTCATAGCCTGGAGATCTGGGTTCTAATGCTGTCACTGTGTGACCTCACTTCCTCTCTCTTGGACTCAGTTTCCCTAACTGTGAAATGAGGGGAGTGGATTTAATAGGTTAGAATCCTAGCACTTTAACAGGAAAGCACCTCTCCCTCTTGAAATGTGTATTATTTTGTGCGTGCCTTATATTTCCTTATCTTTGTGTGAGTTGTACCTCCCCAGCTGACTATAAGTCCTTGAGAACAAGGGCATGTGTGTGTCAGTGTGAGTGTGTATGTGAGTGTGTATGTGTGTGAATGTGTGTGTGTGTGTGTGTGTGTGTGTGTGTGTGTGTGTGTGTGTAGCCTGGCTCTCCCTATTTCCTTCTGGTCTGGAAGGGCAAGGGTTCCTCACGGCTTGATCTTGCTGCTCATAAGCACAAGAGCTTTGACCTGCTCTGTTTCTGCCTGGGCTGCTTTGCCCTTCCTGAGGGACCTGTGCCCTGCCACCCAGCTTCCTGAGGGTTCACTTAGTGTTGGGATCTGGGCCATCGATCATTGCAGATCTGAACCCTTGGCCCAAGAGCTCTCCGTGGGCAGTGGGAGGTGCCACAGCTGGGTGGCACAGTGACAGGATGCCAGCTTTTTCTCATGTCTCTGCATCCTCATCACTGCCCCCTGTTCTGGAACACAGTTGGTGCTTAATGTTTGTTGAATTGAATCAGAGATCAGCCCTTTCATTTCAGAGAGGGGGAGACAGGCAGGAGGAAGGAGAAGGGGCATGCCCAAGGGCCAGGCCACCTTCTAGCCTGAGGACAGGGCCAAGGTCTGTCCCAGAGCCTGGGCATCGAGGGTACACAGGACGATGGCCGGGCTCTGTGGCTACGAATGGGTTCGAAGTGGTTTCTTGGGTTGGGACCAAGGGCGCCCAGGTGGAGTCCTGCCTTGGCTTTGCCTGGGCCCTGTTTCAGGTGGAGAACACACCAGATGGGCTTGCAGACACGCCCCTGCCTGCCACTGAGGTCTCCAAGGAGAGGGCCGGCTATCACCTGCCCTGGGGGGGGGGGGTGCCTCTGGCAGATGGTGCTCAGGCTAGATCACAGAGCCAGGGTTCAAGCAGAGGGTGGAGCTGGAGAGGGGTAAAAGGGGTGGAGGAGGAAGTGTTTCACACTCCAGCTTTCTGCAGGCAGCTCCCTCACTCTGGGAACAGACCTTGGGAGAACTGGTAGAAGCAGTGTCCCCTGGGCCAAAGCCTTGGCTCAACCCTAGGATCATAGGAAAGGGGGGGGGGGAGTTAAAACCCCTGCTTGGACCCTTGTTTCCTCTCTGGCCTGGGGGCGGTCCTTTATCCCTTCCATGCCCCAGATTTCTGCCCCTGTGAAGAGAGGTGGTTACCTGACATCTAAGCTCCTCCCCAATTCAAGATCGGATCCTATCCAAATGACCTTGGGCAGGTGGCTTTTCTATCTGGAAGCCTGGATGTCCTTTCCATCTGGAGATCCCTGTTCCTGGGTCCCTGGTTGCCCTCTCCTCCCCCCCCTCCTCCACACTGGGTCCTTGTCCAGGTCCTGCCAACGGCCCCTCCCCTTGGAACTCACTTCCAGTGGAACATGGGCCCATCAGGAATCATTTTTGCAAAGGTGAGCTGGAAAGAATCTTCCACTTTCATCCGCCCCCAAACATTTGTAGGTTGTTAGAATGGCACAAGGAAAGGGCCCATCTCAGAGACAAGCAGCCTAGGAAAACTGAGGGCTGCTGTTTGAAAGACAGTGATAGATAATGGAGGCAAGGGCCGCCCTGGGCCAGGTGGGAACCACCCCACTCAGGGCCTCTGAGTGGTGTGAGGGGCCCTGGAAGGGCAGCTGGGCCCAGGCCTTTGGGAGGGAAAGAGGGTGGAAACAGCCGTGCTCCAGGGCCAGGGGCTCTGGGAGAATTTAGGCCCAGGACTTTTTTTCCCTCTCCTGTCTAAGGAATAAAAGCTCACATATACACATTCCTCTGAATCAAAGGTGTGTCAAGGAGAAACCGGGAGGGCACAGCTCCCTGAGCTCCCATCAGCAGCCTGCGCACATGACAACTTCAGGAAGCCACAGGCCCCAGTGGAGGAGGCCTTTGCTGGAGGGGCCCAGTGCCAAGGGCCCAGCCTGGCACCTCAGGCTCACGTGACTGCTGCCTGGCAGGGAGGAGTGGGAATGTGGGCTCCTGTCTGCCCATGGGGCAGGCCCCCAGGCATGACTGTGAAGTCACTCCAGCTCCCTTTGCCCAGTTCCCCTGGCTCCCCCTTTCAGGGCCCCTCCTGGCTCTGCCCTTCCTCCTCTCCTCATCTGTCAATCCCCACAGACGCCCAGAGCCTTCAGGCTGCCCCTGGCAGAATGGGGCTGATCTGCTCTGGCCCTCTACAGCCTCACGGTCAGGCCTGGCCCTCAGTGGGCCTCAGTTTCCTCATCTGTAAAACACTGACTCTACTCATCTTAATTAATTAATTAACTAATAATAATAATTTAATAAATTAATTAATCCCCAAGGATTGTTGTGGGGACCAAATGAGATGCTATTTGTGAATTGCATTCCAAACATGTTAACTCTTATCATTATTCCCCAAAGATCTTTCATTTGCTTGGTATAAACCTAGCCCGTCATTTCCTCCAGACATATTGTAAGCCCTCTGAGGGCAGAAGTTGTAGGGCGCCTTGGAAGGCTTTTGCTTCCATATGTGATGCCCCTGCCACAGACCTGTTTCCCCATGGAGCCTGGGCACTCTTTCAGGGCAGGGGATTCTCATCTTCTTCTTCATCCCACCCCGCTCCTTGAATCCGGGGCTGTCTTCTGCTACTGACACCATTTAGGTATGCACACCTGGACTTTCTTCAATGGGGGGAGCTTCCAGGATGGCTCTTCCTTCCCCCACTGCAGATCAGCCCCCTACTGAGAGTGTCAGAAAGTTCCCTGAGCAGTTACATCAGCCTGACTCCCCATGGTCAGATCACAAAGGTGCTGCTATCTGTATCGGAGGCAGGACTCTACCTCAGGGCCGTCTTTCTGTCCAATACACTACACTGGCATTGGTTAGAGGACACCTTTTCTGACCCCTTCCTTTTACCGATAGGGAAACTGAGACTTAGAGACAAGACTGATGACCTCCTCAGGTTCCCGATGTCTGTAAGGTTATTTGGGAATTGGAATCCAGCAGAAAAATTTACTGCCCTTGGAATTTCAAGACCTGACGTCCAATCCTGCCTCTTTCATTTGTTAACCATGTGACCCTGGGCAAGTCCTATTACTGTAGGAGCCTCAGTTTCCTCCTTTGTGAAAGAGAAATGAGAATCCTCCCCCTGCCTTCCTTTCTCCCACCTCCCACATGGGCATTAGGGAGGCTGTGGAAAGACCTTTGTCTGCTCTAATGAAGTTACACCCAGGGGAGCATCATGGGAAGAGGATTACAGGAGGGGAGTCACCAGGAGGTTTTTTATTTCTGCATAATAACAAATATTAGCCTTCCTCCAGCCCTGTAGAGCTGGCTTAGTGGTTTATAGGTTATCTCCCTGATGCCTTATGAGGACCCCAGGAGGTCACGACTTCAGAAAGTGTGGCCCTCATTTTACAGATGAAAACCTCAGGCTCTGAGAAGTTGGGATGTGCCAGCTTGGGAGTGTCAGGAATCTGAACCCAGGTCATCTCGATATGAGGTCCTGCACCCCTCAGTCCACCTGCTGGAGACGTTGGTTCTCAGAAGGGAAAGTAGGTACTCCAAAGGGCCACAGAGCCATCCCTTTTCAGGAGAGTCTGCTGAATTTGGAATACAAAGTGCGGTCCCGAGGTGTGCTTCCTAGGCCACATGCTGTGAAAGAAGGGATTTAACTGGAAAGGCAGCTAGGCTGGGAAGGCCCGCTGCATTGAACACTGACTCAATTTCCTCTTCAACCGGATGAGGCAAAGGCAAGAGCGAGAGCTGATGAAAGCAGGAGCAGCCCAGCTCCCCAGCCAGGATGTCCGGGATTGGGGGGAGAGGCTAAAAAAAGCCCGGAAGGATAGAAACAATATGACACAGCTCAGGCCAGCCTGGAAGGAGCGAGCAGGGCTGAGGACGCTTGCACAGGAATGCTGGTGGAGGCACAGAGGAAGGGCCTGAATACAAAGCTAGCAGCCAGGATGAAAGGCCAGAGCAGACTTTTCAGCAGGGAGAGCTCCGGCCGGCCACCCTATAACAGGAAGGGCTGCTGTGGATCCCAAGCGCAACTTGAATGAGCCCAGAGAAAGAGACAGAGGAAGGAGAAAGTTACTGTAGAGGGGTAGGACAAACAAAGAAAAACTGAGAGCAGACCAAACACGGAGCTGGGCAGAGGATTGGGGGGTGGGGAGACACTGGGGCCCGAGGACCGGAATCTGAGGGAGGTGGGCACAGGGTGAGGGGCAGGCACTGGGGAAGGAAGGAAAGGAGGAAGAAGAGAAAGGAGAAAAGAAAGGAGGAAAGGAGACGAAGAAGGACAGAAGGAAGGAAGGAAAAAAGGAACGGAGGAAGGAAGAAAGGAAAGAAAAAGGAAGGAAGGAGGGAAAGAGGAGCAAGGAAAAGAAGGAAAGAAGGAAGGAAGGGAAGGAAGAAAGAAAGAAGGAGAAAGGAAAGAAGGAGGGAAAGAAGGAATGGAGGGAAGGAA
>NW_027187322.1:5320873-5398975 GCF_028583685.1 Petaurus breviceps papuanus
AGAAGGAGGGAAAGAAGGAATGGAGGGAAGGAAGAAAGAAGGAAGGAAAGAAAAAATGGAGGGAAGGAAGAAAGAAGGAAAGAAGGAAGGGTGGGTTCCCAGCTCCTTTCAAAGCATTGCTCACAGCGCCATGTCCTCTGTGGAGCCCTCCCTGATCTCCTGTTGTCACTGTGCTCTCTCAAAATGACTTCTTTTCCGCTGTGTGCTGGCTGGTGGTGTCCCGCCAGGAGAAAACAACTGCCTGTTCTTTTCATCTTTTTTTTTTCCTGTTAAATAGAAGCTCCTCTCTCTTTTTTTTTTATCTCTGCATTCCCATGGTTAATCATGACGCCCTACCTAAAACAAGCACTTGCTAGGCCTTTGGCGAATGGAAGGGGCCAGACTCTTAGGTTCCTTCCAAGAGGAGAAAGGGAAGTAAGTGCCCCTCTGCAGCTTGGGCACTGCCCCCTCCCATCCCCCACACTCTCTCCTCTCTCAGTTCTCCCATCAGACTGGACCATTCCTTCTGCCTCCTTTGCTCTGTCTTCCTCTTCCCCCTCCCCCTCCTCCTCCTCCCCCTCCTCCTCCTCCTCCTCCTCCCCCTCCTCCTCCTCCTCCCCCCCCTCCTCCTCCTCCTCCTCCTCCTCCTCCTCCTCCTCTTCCCCCTCCTCCTCCTCCTCTTCCTCCTCCTCCTTCTCCTCTTCTCCCTCCCCCTCCCCTCCTCCTCCTCCTTACCCCCTCCTCCTCCTAGACCCTCTTCTCTCTGTCACCAGCCTCACGTGCTCTCACGGCTTCTCTGATCACCTCCACTCAGCTGACTACAAAATCTGCGTCTCCAGCCCGGATAACCCTCCTGACCGCCCGTCCTCTGTCACTGAGGCCCCGCTGGACATACAAGCCACAGGGAGGCCGTGCGGGCGCCAGGGGGAGCACGGGAGGGAGGGCATGCTATATGTGGGAGTCAGTGAGAGAGACATGAATTCAAATTGTGCCTCAGCCGTCACTTAAGTCTGCCTCTGTTTCCTTAATCTGTAACTGGAGGGTAAGTATAATAGGATTGCTTTGAGGAACAGATGAGGCATTTGCCAAGTGCCTGGCAAAACCTAAAGGGCCCAGAGGTCCGCCGTCATCACGACCACCCTGAGGACACGGAACTTGCCCTATTGTCCTTTGGAGCTTCTTTGCCCACTGAAGCTGGCCACATTCCCAGCTGGGGAGCCAGCCTGGCTTCTGACAAGTCTCACCAATGTCCAGACACTTTGTACTCACTGAGTTCTTTGTACATCGTATCTATTAATGTAAGCTTTCTGAGAGTAAGGATGGCTGCATTTTGGACTTTGTATCTCCAGTGGTTGGCGCACAGTAGGCACTGTCTACCTGTTTAATCAAGGTCAGGTGACATCCACAAGCACGGATTAATACACACCTACTATGCGCTCCAGTTTTTGGGGATACAAAGAAAGGGAGAAAACCTTCCCCATCCCTGCCCTCAAGGAGCTCCCAGTCTAATGGAAGAGACAATATGCAAACCACTATGTGCAAACAAGACACACACACACACACACACACACAAGGTATGCTGGAGAAAATCTCAGAAAGAAAACACTGAGCACAACTAGTAAAGCAGAGAAATCAGGGGCTCAGGGGTCCAAAGGGAGCCTGGGGGTAGGGAAGACAGTGAGAAGAATGGGACAGGACACTAAGTTCCCATCCTGATGCTACTCCTCATTACCTGTGTGACCTTGGGCAAATCACTCTGCCTCTGTCTCCTCTGCTGTAAACTGAGGAAATTGGTTCAGATCCTCTCTAAAGCCCCCGATGGTTCTAAATGTAGAGAGGAACCAGGGAGAGCAGATGGAGGCCAGCTTCCCAAGGGCTTTCCAGAGGAAGGTACCTCTGGTGGAATGGGCATTGACAGCTGAATTGTATGAGGAAGATTCATTGACCACTTAACAACTCGGCCAGTTGTGGAGAAGAGAGGAAATGTCATCTTCTTGTTATTGTAGGAGACTGGGGAGAAGGAAGGGGTTCGACCCTGCAGACTTCTCCCATATAAGCTTTTAAGTGCTGGTCAGCTCCCCTTCAGGTCATGGACCACTCCCCTTTGTCCTTATGTCCCCAGTGCTCAGGTGAGTGCCAGGCCCAGAGCAGACACTAGTTATGCTTCGTGAATGAATGAGTGAAGCCCAGAAAGTATTCATTGTGGGTCTTGTGGTGAGTGAACGAAACACTGGGTTCTACACCCAAGATGCAAATAAATCTGAAATGAGGACAATAAGCCACACCTTCTCCATTGTTCTTACTGAGTCATTGTGAGGACAAATTCTCAGAGTCGGAGGGGCTCTTAGGGACTGACCTCTCACCTGGCTCTTCCCTGAACAAGAGCCCCCATATCTACAGCCCCCCATAAGCTCAGAGACCTCCAGTGCCAGGCAGCTCAGGCCACTCGGGGCATTTCTGAGAGTTAGCAAGTTTCCCCTTATAATAGTTGGAAGCAGCTAAAGCTCAGGAACCCCAAATCCCTGTAGATAATGAGCCTGAAGTCCTCCTGCATGTGGGCAATTGTCCTTGGGTTCTGAGGAAGGAAGGGAGGGAGGAAAGAAAGATGGAAGGAAGAAAACAAGCACCTACTATGGGCCAGGCACTTTACACATGTATCTCATTTTATGATCACAGCGACCCTGAGATGTAGGTGCTATTACTTTCCCATTTTCCAGTTGAGGGAATTGAGTCAGACACAAGTTAAGTGACTTGCCCAAGGTCTTGTAGCTAGCAAGTGTTTGAAGTTAGATTTGAACTCGGACTTTCTGATCCAGGCCCAGGGCTCTGTGTACTGTGGTGGCCCCTAGCTGGTCCTGAGCATAGTGGGTGGTCAGTTTGGGTTCTTTGAATGAATGCATCATGGGTTCTTGCTCTCCACGACCCTTCAGGCCACATCGCCTCCCTTGAAGGCTCCTCCATCACCAATCCACATCTGCCTGGCACTTTTCTTCCTCATCCCCCTCAGCACACAGTTAAGGGAGGTAGAGGTAGGGTGGAAGGTGCTAGATTTAGATTCTGAGGTCTTGGGTTCTAATCCTGACTCTGATGCTTATGGCTCATGAAGTTTTAGGCGCATGACTTATTCTCTCCAGGCCAGGGTTTCCTCATCTATTAAATGAAGGAGTTGGACCCGATGACCCTGGAGGCCCCTTTCATCTCTCAGTCTATGGTTCCATGACCTTTAAAGTGTCCTAAGAGTGTTAAAAATAACTCTGTCTCTCGTAGTGACCAGTTCCTTTATAAATGATCTGGAAAACATGCTTAACTTGGACTGCTAGACTAGATTCCCACAAAATTCAGCCAATAACCATTTTTGTCTGTGTTTTTCTTCCCAAGTGAGTGATAAACCATCTCTCTAACTCGGTCTTCCTTCCTCTAAAGCTTCTGCCACATTCTTTCATCTCTAGCCTCCAAGTGATTCCTGAAGCAAGATTCCAGTGCCTGGAGGTGTACCTTCCCCTCCTGACTCTGGCTTTGAAACTGCCTTGTTCTCTTTAGAATATATTGGGACTTTCAGTTGGGGTCCTCTGGCCCATGGTCCTCATTTTGTAGATGTTAATGCCCAGAGAGGGACCTGTCCACTGGTGAGTACCAGAGCTCAATTTGAACCCAGGCCTTACGAATCCAGCTTTAGGGTTCTTTCCATGACTCCAATGGCTTCTCTCCTACACATCTCAGAATCTTTAGCTAGATGGTGCCTCGATGGCATCTTCTCCACCTTCTACCTCATTGTGGCTCTGTTCTTGTACCCTGTCTCATGACGATCCAGCCTCTGCTTGACCCTTTCCCCTTCAATGCAGCTCTTCAGATCCTGGAATACAGTCACCATACCCTACACCTGCATTTCTCCGGCCCCAAGCTCCTCTGTTCCTTCAACTGATCCTCTATGCCAGGATCTGCAGTCCCTTGGCTATCTTGGTTCCCCTCCCTCTTCTGGGCATCCCCACCTTATCAATGTCCTTCATTTTCCCATCTGCCATAAGGGCTAAGACTCAGCGATCTCTCCCAACTGGAACGCTTTATATTTCTAGTTCCCTTCAAGGTCTGACTTCTAGGACAAAGCCCTTGCTGCACTCACATTCAATGCTTGTGCCTTTCTAAGGTGCCTTCCAGCTCTGATACCCAATGTTCTCGGTTTGAAGTTCTCTACCTGCTCTCACAGACAAGACTCTGGGTCCTAAGGTCCTGTGTATCTCTGACACTCCAGGATCTGATGTTCTAGGTTCTAAGGTTCCTCTCAGCTCCAATGTCCAATGTTCTAGGTTAGTCTTTCCCAGTTCTTCCAGAGGCCTTGTTGTCCAAAATTCCAAGGTCTTGATCAGCTTTGACGTTCTATTTTTCTCCAGCCTCTGCTATATGTCTTGTGGTCAAACACCTTGAAAGAAACAGAATGAGGTTGGGTTTTTCCCCTGAAGGCTACGGTATTGGGGAGGCTCCACAGCCTCCTCTTTCTGTGGTCTTGAGCAAGAGTCCTTTGCAGATGATCCTTCTCGACCCAACATTCCTGTGTCCATCCCCTGGTGCAGAAGGGTCCCTTTGACACCAAGGAGGGCTAAAGCAGAAAGATCATCAACCTCCAGCTAATTAAACCCTCAACTACCCCCCCCACTACCCCTCACCCACTTCTAGCAGGTCTGTGGGCCTCCCTCCAGTTTGGGCCAGTCATTGACAGGGGAGCCTGGGCCTCGGGTTCAACAAAAGCCTGGCCAGGAAGCCTGTCCCAGCCCCAGATCCTGCTGCTAGCACAAATGTGAGCTGCATCTTGGCACCCGGAGTGGGCAGCTGCCAGGCCCACTCCTTCTGTGGTCACTGGCATTGGCTTGAGGCTCTAGCAGATCGAGGAGGAGGGCTGAGGGGAGCACATTTATCATTGCCAGCAGGGAGAGTGGGAGCCGAGGGCGCCAGTGCCAATGCCAAGTCCCTATGTAACTAGGTCCATGTGCCAATTTGCTTGGTAATTGCATTGCTATTTGAAAAATTAAAGTGGTGTCTCACAAGGGTAACCTTTGCATGAATTTCCCCAGCTCACAGGCCAGTGGGCTGAGAGCTCAGAGAGTAGGGGCAAAGGGAGGCTCTGGGCAAGGTGGCACTGCTTCCAGTAAAGAATCGGGTAAGCCCTCATTCGCTACAGCCCTGGCCCCAGCCATCCGGAGGAAGATCCAGACAAAGAGCCAGAGGGCACAGCCAGCTAGCAAACTGCGGGGGTGCCTGGTAACCCTTTCCACCACAGACCAGGGCTGGGTGAGGAGCCCAGGGCACACAGTCCAAGAAGCCAGCTAATCTTGCAGTGGCTTCAACCGCGAACCAGAAGGACTTTGGGAGACAAAGCAAGGCACCCCCTGGATAGCCCGAGGGCCAGGTCCCAAAGCCTCTCTGGGCCCAGTTTTCTTCTCCCATAACATGAAATCATCGGAACAGATGGCCACTCTGGTCCTTTCCAACGCATCCTCTGGTGACAGGGGACAGGGCTGGCCCAAGGTATCTGAAATCAAACCCCAGGTTCCAAATCTTGGCTTTATCCCTTGCTTCCTGTGTGACTTTGCCTCCCAACTGGGCCACTGACTGCTCTGGGCTGGCCCACAGCTGTGTCTTTTCTCCACGATGGAGCTCTGAAAATCCTACTGTCTTGGGCAGAAGGAGGAGCTGGGCAGCAGCTGGGGGGTGCCTCCTTCCAGTATTTATATTTATTAAACTATATTGAAAGACCCCATTATTTACCACTGATGTGGTCTGCTCTATGCATGTCTTGATACCTGGAAGCATTCTTGATGCATTGTGTCGGGGTAGGAGTTATTAGGGGCCATAAATATGGGGACAAGGACCTTGAAGGGGTGTGATGTTGACCAGCTGGCAGAGGTAGGCCCCACCATCCCATCCACATTTCCCTACATATGCCCTCTTCCCCCACTGGCCTCAGTGCCTTGTGCCTTCGACTGCCCTCTCCCCCCCTTCCCGAGGCAATGTGTGACAAGGAAGGAATGGGGAGGAGCAAGCCTGGCATCAGAGCCAGAGGGGAGGCCTGCAGCCTCCCCACTAACTCCCTGATGCTTCCCATCAAGGCCTCTGGAGGAAAGGGAGCTGGGGGCCTGTCATTGGTGCATGGTGGGGCCCGGCAGCCCTTGGGGAGAATGTCCCAACCTTTATCTGACCCAGGGAAATGAAGGGAGGATGAGAAGTCCATGCGCTTGGACCTGGGGGCATGCCCCAGCAGGGCCTTTACCCACCCTCCTTGGACTTGCCTAATTAATGGATATCTTCACACAAGGGGTCCTGGTGTATGTCCCCATCAGATTCAGATGCTTGGCGGCAGCCACAGCCCCTCATAGAGCAGCAGGATGGAGGAAGTCTTTTCAGACCCTACCCTCTTTCTTTCCCCTTGTCTGTCTTTCCTGTTCTTCTCTGCCTCTCTCCTCCTTTTCTGTCTCCCTCTCTGTCTGTTTCTGTCTCTCATTTTCTCTCTCCTTCCCTCTGTTTCTATTTGACTTCCTCCCTCCCCCTCTCTTTGTGTCTCTGGCTCTCTCAGAATCTCTGTCTGTCTGTCTCTCCCTCCCTCCCGTTTCCTCTTTCTTCCCCTTTCTGTCTCTCTCCCTCTTTTCCTCCTCTTTCTCCCTCCCCTTCTTCATTTTCACCTCCCTCTTTCTCTTCCTTTTCCCTCTCCCCTCCCCTTCCCTCCCTTCCTCTCCCCTTCCCTTTCCTCCTCTCCTCTGTTTCTGCCTCTGTTTTGCTCTGTCTCCTTCCCTCACTTTCTGTCTCCACCCTGCCCCCCATCTCTCTCTCTCTTACTGCCTTTCTCTCTCCCTTTTTCTCTCTGTCTCTCAGTAGCACAGCCTTCCCCTCCTCTCCCCTTGGCCTGGCACTGCCCTCCCCATATTCCCAAGGCTAACTCCAGCCTGGCTGCTCCTTCTTGCCCAGGCTCAGTGCTGGGCACACTTTGTCTCCTGGGGCAGGGCCAGTCTTGCAGCTGTTGGGCCATGCTGCTCAGGGCCTGCTAGGAAGCCTGTGCTCAGTAGGCTGCTGCAGCCCCCTCCCACCCGTGGAGCTCCTCCCCCTCACTATGAATCTTGCTCTCCCGAGTTGGGCTCAGTTGTCTCTGGTGCCAGTTCCTCAGACTGGGCACCGAGTCACCTTCCCCATTGCTGCTGTGTGTCCAGACTACTAACGTCTGCCTGGTTGTAGGTGCTATTTATGCTCAGGGGTGAGGGCTGGCCCCCGACCCTATTTCCCCAGTGGGCACCATAAGACCAAGGACGATTCCCAGGACAGACTTAGGATCCCCTGTCTCCCAGTCACTTCCCACCTGGACCCTGGACTCTTCTAGACCAGCATGGCCATTAGTGAAGAAAGAACTAGTGTTCCTGGGTTCAAATCCTGGCATGGCTGCTCGAGAACTATGAGACCTTAGACAAGTCCCTTTCCCACCCTGGGTCTCATGTTTCCCATGTATGAAATGGGGGGTTGGGATAAACAGTCTTTAAAGTTCCTTCCAGCTGGTACAGAATGGCTGGGTGGGCACAGAACTGGACCCAGAAGATGTGGGTTCAAATTTTGCTACTGATACTTATGAAGACTGATGAATAGTAGGTCCTATTAAAGGCGTGTTGACTGATTGCTTGTGTGAGGTATGGGAAACAGGAGGGGAGGAAGGAAAGAGGAAAGAAAGGAGGAAAGAAAGCAGTTTTCAAGTTCCTGCTATGTTCCAGGTACTATGCCAGGGACTGGCCCTGCAGAGGGATAGGCAAGTTACTGAGCCTCTATGGGCCTCAGTTTCCTCATCTGTAAAGTGAGGCCACTGGACCAGATGATCTCTGACTCCTTCTAGTTTCAAGCCCATGGCCCTAGGGAAGTCCCAGTGAGGCTAGTGAGGCAGGTAGGGAGGCTGGGAGCCTTGCTTTGTGTGGAGGTGAACTGGTGCCCACCTGGCCGCGACAACGCTGCCCCAGTTCAGATAATGCCAGGTCGGGGGTCTGGGAAAGGGGCTCCAGGCTCTCATCATCCCTGGGGACACTTCTTAGTCCAACCTGAAAGTTCTCTAGTTGATTTCCTTTGAAGCCAATGAGATTCTCCTATTTCTTCTTTTTCTCCCAATTTAAAACTGATCTGTTTGTGGGACTCTCTTGGAGAGAATGCACCATGAGAAAATCCAGAACTCAGACATCCAAATGGCCAGTGAGGCAGACTGGTGCTGGAAAGATCTCCAAGCTGGCCCGGGCGCAGCCTTTTATCAGCTGTATGACCTTGGGAAGGTCATTTGATTTTTCTGGGTCTGTTTCCTCATATCTGAAAGGAGAGGCTTAGATTATAAATCTCAGAGGTTCCTCCCAGCTCTGACAATCATGTTCTAAGGGACCTGCCAGCTTTGTGTAATGTTATTGGGATATAAGATCTTCCCTGCCCATTAATGGACCTCACAAGGAGCCCATTAAGGGAAGCTTGCTTAGGGGAGGCTTGCTCATAGGAAGGCTTCCACACCTTTTTTAAAAATTTCTAATAAGGCGCTGTCATGAGGACTGTGATGCCCTCTGGTTCTATAAAGGGTATATATACTCTGAGGTAGCATTCTGCTCTGGGGCTCACTCACTGGAGGAGCGTTCTTGTGATTTGACCAGATGAGACTCTGCATAGCTAAGGAGCCCAGCAGTCTTGAAAAACCCAGACATTGGTGCTTCTCTCTCTGGTAACTATCTATGTATCGCCTTGGTCTGACAGTTGGACCTGTCTGTTGATTTGTGCTAATTTCTCAGACAGTTGGAAGCCCTGTCTGTTGTTCCTTATTTCTCTGCTTTTATTTTTCTGTATTTCCTGTTTGCATTTTCTCTGAAGTTCAGGGTGCTGATTTTTCTCCTGAGCTAATGAAGGTGATTAAAAAAGATTGTGAACTCCTTGAACAGCTAAGAACCTGTGCTAGCAGCCATCCTGGGGATGCCAGTGTAGTTACTGCTGCACTGTAGCAGTAGTCTGACATCCCATGTTCTAAGGGCCTTCCCAGCTCTGACATCCCACATTCTAAGGGCTCTCCCAGATCTGAAATTCTACTTTCCAAAGTTCCTCAGCTCAGACACTCTATAATTCTCTAATTTTGATGGAGTCTCTAGATGCTAGGAGCCCTGTATAGTGCAAAGACCATGGGATTGGAGGCCTAGAACTGAGCTCAGATCCCAATTAAATTTGTGGCTTCATATTTCTGATGGGATGACTCTCCCTCAGTTTCCTTTTCTGAAAAATGAGAAGAATGGCCCAGATGCTCTCTATGGTCTCTCCCAGCTCTGAATCCAGTCCTCCTGTGATCTCAGCTCCCCATCTTGGTAGCTGTGTGACCCTGGGTAAGTAAACTAACCTCTCTGAGCATCATTTCCTCATCTGTCAAATATATCCCAGGTCTTGGGTGAGCAAAAAATGTCATAAACCAGAGCGCCATGTGGAGGAGTGTTCCTCATGCTCTTCCTGCCTGGTGGCCCCCGTTTGTATCTTTTACCTTGGCCACCCTCCCCTCCCCCCAGAACATGCTGTGGCCTAGAAATGGCACTCCACATGCTTCCCCGTGCCCCCTAGACCCCTCACTGTCAGCTCTGGCCAGTCCATGGCACTCCAAGCACCTCCATGCGACCCCTCTCCTCCTCACACTTTATAGTGGAGGAAACTCAGGCCCAGAGAGGGACCTTACCATAGATAAATGACTTGTCACAATTTTGTCTTTTCTTTCTGGTCTCGAAGACCTTCTGAGTCCTTGTGTGAGGAGGATGGGAAAGGGTGTGTGTGTGGGGGGTGTTAAAGTGATGAAGGATGACTTGAGTCTGGGGCTGGAGGATTGGATGAAGCCCAGGTCTGATTAATGGGCCTCCAGGCACTGAGACCACTATGGATTATGCATTATGGGGGGTGCTGATGTCTATCTATTCCGAGTGTATGGAGCTTCTCCATGACTGAGACTGCTTTATGGGCCGGAAGCCTTGATTACTAAGCTAATGGCTGAGCTGGGAAGCCAATTACTTCTTATCAATCCAGTGATGGGCAGGGAGTAGAGGAACATGGCCATCTGTAATCAGGGATGGGGAGACGGACAGTGCCAGCATTTTTCCAGGCACATGGATTTGAAGATGGAGGGCCCTTTCAGACCCATCCAGTCCATTCTCCTCATTTGATAAGGGGATGAAGTGTGTGGAGAATGTCCAGAGTCACCTAATTAGAAAGACTTAGGGTCAGGATTTAAACCCAGGTTACCTGACTCTAAATCCAGAATTTGGCATTCAGGGACAGAAGACTAACTCCTGTCCTTGACACTGCTGAGTTCCAGCAACCTCAGTGAGCCAATTCATTGAAATGGACAGAATAGTGTCTCTACATGCTGTAAAGTCCTGGCATTCAGGGCCATTCAGGGAGGGAGGGAACCTGGCCTTCACTTACCTAACACAGGCCTCTGGTAACGATATGAGTGAGGAGAACTCTTCTTCCCAGGAGGAAGGGTCTGGCTTGGAGCTTGAGTTTGCTCTATCTGCCACCTTGGGCCAAGAACAAAGGCCTTTAGGAAGTGATCTAATTAATTGCAATGCCCCAGGTTGGCACAGGGGCCGGTTCCAGAGGAGATCAAAGGGCTCTGGGGTTTCCGCTCTCTTGTCAGAGCTGAATGTGTCCTTGTCACCGCCTTAGAGAGAGGGCGGGTCAGCCCCGGGCACCCTGGGGGCTGAGGCTGGTGTCAAGTGCTTTGCCCTGCTTTCTTTGGGCTGGGGTCAAGTTTCTGATAAGACCCAGAGCTCCCATTTCCAGTGAGTTTTCAGGCTGGCAAAATGCTTTCCTTAAAGCCATCCGTGAGAGCAAAAGCACAAGAAGTGCTGTGTCCTTTGTCCCAGAACCATAGAATTGGAGCCAGAAGCTACCACCAACCCTCCCATTTGACAGAAGAGGAAACTGAGGCCCAGACAGGGGAAGGGGATGGGACAGGGCCATAGAACCTAGATCCCCATTCTTCTGAGTTTCTTCAGAATTCTTTCTGATTCTTGGACCTATAAAAAAGGGTTGGGCTAGTTTCCTTTCCCTCCCCTTCCTTCCTCTCACCTCCCTGCCCCAACAAGTCTGGGTTCCTTTATTAGGATCATAGATTTAGACTTTGAAGGCAATTTACAGGCCCCCATGTCCAATAACCCACAATAGAGAAACTGAGACACAAATTGGTTAAGTGAACTTGTCAAGGGTTACACAACTGACAAATGTCAGAACCTGAGCCCAGTTTCTCCTGCCTCCATGCTCGACCCACTGTGCCAATAGAAGGCTCTCAGCTTTGGTACTTATTATTGTTCTTATTCATCTTATTCCTCTCATCCCTTTAATGGCATTCAGGTAGAAATGGTCCTGGGACAAGGCACTACCCACTCGCCATCCTCCCACAGTGAATGTTTCAGAGGATGATCCCACGAGTGGATCACATGGCTGCTTTTGGGAATCAGCTCAGAGGATGGATTTGGATAAAGTTGATGCTTGGAAGCGTCATCCTTGGTCCCACCGCACTATGCAGAGAGGCCAGCAGGGCAGTGTAATGGACAGAGTGCTGACCAGAATGGCGGAGTCTTGTGTTGGAGCTGTCCAGAGGTGGACTGGGCTGTCTGGAGAGATGGCGGCTTCTCCCTCCATGGATAGAGGCAGGATGACTACTCTCAGGGTAGGTGTTCGGGGCGGGGGAGTTCTTTGGGGCTTGGGTTGGATCACAGGCTGGGGGGACCCCTCTAGTTTTCACTTTCTATGACTGTGAGTCCTGCCCCTGGTGCATTTTGGTGAGTCACTGAATGCCTTGATGTCCCCAGCAATTTTCTAGGAGGTGTTATTCCTACCCTTATTTTGCAGCTGAGGAAACTGAGGCTGAGATAGGTGAAAGGGTTTGCCACCACTAAGTGTCAGAGCTAAGATTCACACCCAGTTCTCCTGACTCCAAGCCTAGGAATCTTCACCATTACCCCCCACTGTGGATGCCTACATGAGGACTGTCTCATACTCACACATTCCTCACACTTGGCAGTTCTTAGGGACCCTTTGTGAGCCCTGGAAGCAGGGGGCTCCATGTCCCCAAGGCCCTTCTGTGGATGAAGCATTTCCTGATCACCTGCCATGTACCAAGGTCTGTGCCAGGTACTGGGGATCCAGAGATGACAGTCCTGCCCTCAAGAAGCTACTATTCTGTGGGCTCAGGCACCCTGCTCTGGGCTAGTCCTAGATCATTAATTTCTGCTCCAATGCTCTCACTTTATAAAGGAGGACTGAAGCCCAGAAGAGAGTAAGAGAATTAATCAAAGTCATATAAGCAAGGAATAGAAGAGCCAGGATTTGAACTTAGGTCCCCTGACTCCAAATCCAGCAAGTGCCTTTTTCTTTGGCACTTAACTGTTAGTATGAAGTGTGTCATGCAAAAGGATGTGTGTTAGACAGGAACCTTTTCTGTTGGCCTGAGGACCTCTTACGTACGACATACTTGAAAAAAAAAACCCTGTTGTGTTACATTAAATTGGGAGTTGGGAAGGAGTTTTGGGGGCAATGACTTCCTGGTGGCCAGTGCTTTGAAACAGAGGGACCAGCCAATGGAATTGCTCAGGACCTGGGAGTTCAGAGGCAAAGCCCTGAACATAACTTCATTCATACATATACTCAGCATACCTTCTGCAGACTGAGTAAGGAACACATTTCATACGTAAATGTATTGATATTTTTCAGCGCATAGAGAAGCTGGTGTAATTCTTCCCTCCCCTTCCCTACCTGAATGTAAGCTCCTCAAAGGCTAAGGGCCATTTTGTTTTTGTCTCTGTAGCTCTAGAAGTTGGGGCACATAGTAGGCACTTAATAAGCTTTTGTTGGTTATGATTGTTTTAAAAAAAACAAAATTCATATGAAGCAAATCTATAGTATCATATTGTTATAGAATCGCAAATTTGGGAGTGGGAAGGGACCTCCTTGGCTGTCTAGGCCAGCCTATACATGTCAGAAATCCTTGCTATTACCACCCAACAAAAGTGTGTCAAGCCTCTGATGGAATATCTCCCAGGACAAGGCTCACTGCTGCACAGGGCAATCCTTTTTCTTTTTGGATAGATAACTCTGATCACTAAAAAGACTTTCCAATGTCAAGCCTAAATCTGCCTCTTTGTGACTTTTACCCAGTAGTTACCTGGTTTTTCTTTCTGGGGCCAAAAAGAACAAGCAAGCCCTTTATATAATAGAGGACAGCTAGCATGCCCCCCTGAGTCTTTTCTTCTCCAGTTCCTTTGACCGATTTTCCTCTGGCCTGATCTCTAGACCCTCCCCCTCCTTGAAGCCTTACCCCAGGTACTTTGTGCCTTATCAGCATCCTTCTCAAATGGTGGCACCAAGAAACCATAGTACCCAGATAAGATGAGACATTTGGGCCTGGTAAGCAGCCCTTTCCACCTTTCCAGTCTTCTCCCACCTGTCTCTGTGATCCAGTGACATCAGCCTTCTGTCTCTTCTACATAAGATACTTCTCCTCTCGGCTCTGGGTATTTTCTCTGGCTGTGTGTCTCCCATGCCTGGAATGCTTTCCCTCCTTCTCATCTCTGCCCCCCAGATTTCTTTGCTTCCTCCAAGTCCCTGCTAAAATCCCACTTTCTATAGGAAACATTTCCCAACCTCTCTTACTTCTAGACCCTTCCCTCTGTTGATCACTACCAACTGATCCAGGATATACTTTGTATGTAGGTGTTTGTGTGTTGTCTGCCCCATTAGACTGTGAGCTTCTTGAGGAAAGGGCCTGACTCATCCCCCTTTCTCTGTATCCCCAGTACTTAGCCTGGTTCTTAGTACATAGTAGGCACTTAATAAATGCTTATTGGCTTGACTTCACCGGGGTCTAGTGGGTCCATCCCCTCCTCATTCCTGGATGCCAGGATTCTCTTAAAGCAGTCCAAGATTGCATTAGCTCTACTGGTCTCACCACAATGATGTGGTCTACTAAGACTGCTCCCATCCCAAATCTTTTTTTTTGTTTTTGTTTTTAAGAAAAAAAACTTGCTGCCTCCACATGCTTCCTCCCTTTTAAGTGTGTGAAGTGATTTTTGTGCCGAGTGCAAGATCTTGCTTTTATCCCTGGTGGGTTTCATCTCATAAGCTCCAGCCCAGCGCTCCAGCAGGCATCATCCTGCAAGTTAGCTTTCCCTCCCAGCGGTGAGCCACTAGTTTGGGCCTTTACTCAAGTCACTGGTAGAAATATCAATGTTGTGCTGAGCAAGCCTTGTTGAAGAAGAAAAATCATTTGCCTCAGGTAAATAAGTTGCTATTTGGTTTTTGTCTCTAGCATCTTTGTAGCAGTGTTGGCAAAATTACATAAGGATGTATTTCATAATTCATAGATTTAATAATCCATTCATTAAAAAAAAGTGTAAGATCAGAAGCACTGTTTTGACATGTTTTCCGCTAATGCTGACATAAGACAATAGAAACAAATCAGTTGAAGATCTTATAACAACCCTTTAGCTGAGGAAAGAGGTCAGGAAATGCCATTATTTTTTCCCTCTTTTGGGGAGTTCTGTTATACCATGACCAATAAGGATCGCTATGCCTTGCATAGTTTGTTGTCAAGTGCCTGTATTTCAGCTTTTAAAGTAGTTGTGATGCACAGCAAGACTTATAATTATGAAAAATTTTCCTTAATCTGAATTATTCTGGAGTTAAAACTATATTTGGATCAGAATTTGTTGCATAACTTATCTGAATTATTCTTTCATGTAGATGAAACATATTAAAGTAAAATATTAATGTTTTCTGACATTATGTCTAATTTTAAAGTAAAATGTTTATGTTGTTAATTTAATATAATTATTTATTATATTTTGTAGCTTAATTTCTTTTGAAGAAAATTCCACTAAAGTGAATTTTCATAGGCATTTCATTAAGTCTCGTAACCAGAAAATGTTGAGGCCTTAGTTTGGGTTTTAAATGTTTATAGTGATCAGAAATACTGGATGCATGCAACAAGGATAGAATTTAACTTTTTTTTTAAAAAGCAATCGGGGCTAAGTAACTTGCTCAAGGTTACACGGCCAGTTATTTCTGGGTGTGGTGCTAAGTGTCTGAGCCTGGATTCGATCCCAGGTCATCCGACTCTGGGGCCGGTGCTCTTACTCGCTGTGCTACCTGGCCGCCCCTAGAATTTAACTTCTTAATGCTTTGTTTGATTTTAATGAGAAATTGGTTATGCTCTTAAAAGATAGATTTAAGAATGAATTTTGAGGTTATACAAAAGCAGTTTTACTTAAATCATTCCCCCCATTGTCAGTTTGCATGATTATTAGCTTTTACTTACATTAATGTGTCAGATGACTGTAATAAGTCACATAGTAACTTGACTTTTTTTTTTACCCTCGTTTTCAAATGCAAATAATACTTGTAGAATTTCCACATAAATGAAGAAATGATAAACTGGAGGAAAAAAAAATATCAAATGTTACAGGACCAAGCCCAGATCTCTGGGGCACTCCACTGGAGACCTCTTGCCATACTCACATTGAACCATTGACAACTGCTCTTTGAATCCATTTATCTAACCAGCTCCAAAAACTAATAGCTTCTGTCTTTTCATCACCTCCTCTTCCCTCCCTCACCCCACAGAATAAAAAAAAGACAAAAATAGTTCAGACATTATATATAGTATTACATACCTGTCTTCCCCCACCTCTGAAAAGAATGGAGATTAGTTCTCCCACCTCTTTTCACAAACAATTGATTCAGTAGTGTGACTACTGTGCTGTGTGGGTGGAAAATGATAGTTTGGGGCAGTTAAACAGTGCCCTAGTTGTAAATCCTGGGAAACAGTGCTATCATTCCAGCTAGCTAGCATTTAAGTAAATACAACTTATTAGTATGTTCTTTGATCTTCACAACAACCTTGGGAGATAGGTGCTATTATGATTCCCATTTTATGGATGAGGAAACTGAGATGGACAGAGGTTCAGTAACTTGCCCAGGTTCATATAACTGGTAATCTCTGAGGTCAGATTTGAACTCAGGTCTTCTTGCCTCCAGGTCCAGGGTCTATCCCCTGTGGTATCTCCCAGCTGTCTCTAGAGAGCAACTGTGACATCAGCTGGACACTTTAACTAAGATGCCAGCAGAGTATAAGCCCCTTGAGGGCAGGGGCTGTTTGTCTTTGCCTTTTACCCAGCACCTAGCACAGTGCTAGGCACAGAGCAGCTGTTTGATAATGCTTCTTGAGGGAATGAATGCCCCAACATTACAGTTACCTGCTGGCATCATCAACAGTGTATGCTGACCAAGCAGCTGCTCCGTATGGCGCTGGGATCATAATAAAGTTCTCATTGTGGTCCGAGTATGGATGAGGTTCACCATCCAGGGAAGTGGGCTAGATAGGATGGGCTGAGGAAGAACCCGCTTCCATTCTCAGGGAGCAGGTACACAGTGACCCCTGAGGAACTGTGAAAAGGGAGAGTGTTCTGTGAGCAGGGATAGTCAGAGAAGGCTGCCCAGAAGAGGTGATGTTGGAGTTGAGCCTGAAAAAATGGGAAGGATGGAGGTGAGCAGAGATGTGGTGGGGAGCCTTCCAGGAATGGCCATGCAATGACCCAAGCCTCCCTCTCTGGTGGCCATGCAATGACTCAAGTCTCTAGTGGGCATCTGTATGGCTGAGAAGCAAAGATGGAGATCATGACCTTGAGAGCCCTTCACCACTCTGGAGAATCTCCAGTTCAAATTTTAAAATGGCATCCAATTCACAGAAGAGAACAGAGTGAGGTGTGGAGGAGCTATCCAGACCAGCAGGACTGCACTCGAGCTTACTGTGGTGCATTTGTAATAACAGACATCTAAAAGCCCATAAAGCTGCATGTGAGGGAGAGTCTTGGTGTCCTCAGGGACCACCCTCGTGGTTTGCTCCTCTCAGTGTGTAGAGCCCTTCATACTTGTGGATATTGGGCAAGTTCGGAGTAATACAAAAATGTGTACAAAATGTTGTGCCCAGAGCTAACCATATCCTCTGGCCTGGGCTGAAGAGCTCACCTCCTGAGCCTGAGTCCTTACATCTACTATCCTTTTCAGTGCACACCAAGAGAGCATTTTTTTTTTTTTGCTAATGCAGTTAGAATGTGAGCCCTTTGAGGGCAGGGAGTGTTCAGCTTTTGTCTGTGTATGCTATCCCCAAATGCTATCTTTAGTTTAATTAATGTTTGTTGATTGGCTGATGGATTGCCTTTCCCATTCCACTGTTAATTCATTGAACTTATAGTCCACCAACACTGTCCTTCCCCTTTGCTACCAGTCTTTTTTCAGATTAACTTCAAATAGCCAAATATTGGAGTCATTCTCCATGTCTCACCCTTAGTGTTATCAAGCTTGATCCTGTTGGCTCCTGACTGTCATCCAGTGTGTCAGCCAGCCCTCCCAGCTTTGTAGCTTATCATCTATGCCTTCATCTAAATCATTAATAAAAATGGGGGAAGCACAGTCCCTTGGGTGCTATCCACCAGAAACCTTCTTTCAGGTGGAGGAAGAGCTGTTAACTCTTTGGCTCTGGCCGTTCTGGCCATTCAGCTACATCTGAATCCACCTAACAAAGGGTCCATCGATTGTCAAACCCACATATAGCCATCTGGCCCTTTGTCAAATGATTTCCTGAAGCCCAGGTCTACTGTGGCTCCAGCTTTGTGTTGATCTACCAGTCTAGTGATCCTGTAGAAAAGGGCGTGGGCTTCCCTGCTCATGCGCTGTCCTGGCTAAGTCATGCTGACTCTTGGCCATTGCTTCCCTCTTTTTCCAGAGCCTGACTCACGATCTAAATACATTTTGGAGTTTAGCAGGGAATTGCTGTCCAGATCTCTGCCCTGCATGGTTCAGATCTAGCCTCTTCCCTCCTCAGAGAAGGGGGGACCTCATTGGTGCCTCTATGTACTTCGACCCCTGTCTTTTCCTTTAGAGATCACTGGAGGAGACTGAGCAGGCACATCTTCCTGGTTTGCTCAGTCCGTCCAGGCCGGTGCCTTAGATTCCTTCAGGGCAACTAGCTTCTTTCTTTCTCTCTCTCTCCCTCCTTAGCATGGGTTTTCTCTCCCTATTAACTATTTTTTTCCCTGCACTTTCTCGTCCAAAGGTCATTCTCTATGGTGAAGAATACAGAATCAAAAGAAAGGGTAACTACGGTCACTCTTCAAAATGCATTAGCATCACTTTAGTCACTCTCAACAATGGGCCTAACTTTCTTTTCCTCCCTCCCTCATTCCCTTCCTTCCTTCCTTCCTTCCTCCCCCCCCCCCCTCCCCCCCCCCTCCCCTCCTTCCTTCCTTCCTTCCTTCCTTCCTTCCTTCCCTCCTTCCTTCCTTCCTTCCCTCCTTCCTTCCTTCCTTCCTTCCCTCACCAGTCCCAGATCATGTAGGTCATTAGCACTCCCAAGAGTTTTCTTAGAGGACCATAGGATAGACTGGACCTATGATCTCATTGGTATTGGGAACTCTTAGGTGAGGAAATGTCCTCTACCAGTGTAAGTCAGCACCTGTTCTGCAACATACTCTTAGAGAATTGCCTAGATCATTAGGAACTTAGGTGACTCGTGTAATCACACAGCAAGTAATGTGTCAGAGTTGGGACTTGAATCCAGAGCTTTGGGACTCTGAAAGCAGTTTTTCATCTGTGATATCATGTTCATCTTCCATTGTCTGCTCTTACCTCCATTTTCTTTACATACTAGAAAAAGGGCTAAGTTGCTTAGCGAGCTCCCGATGCCTCCATGTTGACCTTCCCGTTTTTCCTCTTCATTGAAATTGTTTCTCTTTCTGCCTTCAAAGTTTCATTCTTTAGCACAAACTCCACTGCCATTTAAAACCCTTCCCCTCCTGCCTCCAGCCTTACTTTCCAGACTTTCCCACAACTCCTGCCATACACTTGACGTTCCAAACCAGCCAATTCCATGTAGCTATCTCTTGCCTCTATGCCTTTGCACAGATTCTCTCTTCCTCATGCCTGGGATGCCCTCACTCTTCTCTTCTATTTCTTATCACCTCTGGCTCCGTTTCAGGCTCAGCTCTAGGGTTACTTTCTCCATGACTTCCTTCCTGGCCTCTTGGCCATTTGTGCCCTGAAATGACTTTGTATTTGGGTCATTCATCTAGCATTGAAAGAGAATCTCTTCCAGAGTCATCTAGTAAAACCCCTTCATTTTTCAGAGGGAGAAACTGAGACCCAGAGGAGGTAAGAGGTCTATCATGGCTCACCCAGTTAGTATATGTACATGCCTTGTACTGACTTATCTGTGTACGCACACATGTGTGTGTCAGTTCCCTTCCGTAGCCTGTGGGCCCTTGGAGGTCAGGGAATGTTACTTTTGTCTCTGAGCAAAAAGGGACAGTGTCTAGTGTGGTGCTTGGTGCAAACTTTGTGTGCACGAATGCTTATTGACCTGAGAGCTTCCTATCTGTGGTGGGCTGACTGCCCCTCACATCTCCCCTGTGACCTCCTACTGAGCCTTCTCTTAGGTCATGTGCTCTCTGAAGTCTGCATCTTCCTGGGCTAAGATTAAGACAAAGCCTTGCAGAGGTCCTTCTTTCCTGCCCTGGCTGCCTTTGCTCTTTTTCTTGTGTTCCTCTCCTCTGCTTTTCCATTCACCCCTAGCCATCCACCCTGCCCATTACCTGCTGTGGGAGAGCATGGTCGCTTAAGGACAGGAAGGGGTCTCAAGGTCCTGGGTGCTTTTGAAGAAGACCACCCTGGTCAACTGAGCAAAGGGAATAAGATAGAGGGGAGAGGAAGGAGAAATGACAGAGGAAGAGAGAGACAGAGACAAGGTTGGAGATGAGGTCCCAGATAGAGAGACAGAGGCAGAGAGACAGACAAAGAAAGAGACCAAGTTGAATAGTGATTCTCTGGTCCAGGAGGCAGGTGATGAGGCTTTGGAGGCAGTTGTGATTGTCCAGGTAGTTTTCAGTCACATCTAGCTCTTTGTGACCCCATCTGAGGTGTGCTTAGCAAAGATGCTGGAGTCAGAAGACCTAGGTCCAAATTCTGCCCTGTTACCTACTGCTTATGTGACCTTGGACAAGTCACTCACCCCCCTGGAGCCTCAGTCTCCTTACCTTCCCAATTTGGGGGTTAGGTTAGGTGGCCTCTGAAGTCTCTAGAGTTAGGAGTCCTGAAGCAGAGGGGGAGGGGCACAGGCCTGGAGAGAAGGCCCTGGAGGAGGAAGACAACAAGGAATGATTCAAACCCCAAAACCCAGAGAGCTCCCCTGCATAAGCCACTCGTCATCTCTCCTGGAAGCACTTTCAAGTTGTTCTACTCCATGCCTTTTTGGGGGCCAGCCTCCCAATGTCACAAGTGCCACACGGAAGCCTGGACCTTTTGGAAACAGGAAGTCTCGGGGGCAGGGCTGGCTGGGATGGCCAGGCCTGACCTTTCAGGATTTCTCTTAATCCCTGGTTTCCTTTTCTGCTCCCTCTCCTCCCCCCCCCCCAAATCTCAGAATACAAAAACCCCAAAGAGGTTTGTGTGAGCCGGAAGGCCCACACATCTCATTGTCTCTCCATGATGACTCAGTAAGCTCATTTCCTGACAGTGACAACCACTGTCCCCTAGAATTTCGGCAGCCGACTGCTCTGCCAGCCAGAGAATGAGGACTATTCGCTGCAGAGGGGACTGCCCATTTCAAGTGACTTGCTTTTCAGAAATGTGGGAACGAGTGCTTTAGCAGGTGGGCAGCCCCCTCTCCTAGGCACACTTGGAGCAGAATTGTCACCACGAAGAGTGGATGTAGTCATAGTTGGATTTTTGCCAACAATGGCCATTCCAAAGTCCTCAATTCCCCGGCAGACTGTGTCCATCCTGTTTCATCTTAGTGAATGAGAATTATCTGACAGTGGGCAGCATGAGCCCTTTGTGGCCAAGGCCAGGCAGCTTGACTAGCTTGGGATGGCAAGCAGATGCACTCCTGGATTTCTTGAACTGGGAGCCAAGAGACCTAGGCTCCTGTTTTGGGCTGTCACTTACTAGCTATGTGACCTTGGGAGAGTTATTTCATGTTAGGGTGGCAAGAGTGTTGGCTCTGGAGCTTGAGGGTCTGAATTCCAATCCCATCTCTGCCCCTTCTTACATGCGTGACTTTGGGTAAGTCATATCAATCCTGGGCTCCACTCACCTGTAAAATGAAGGGATTAGACCAGACTCTTATGCCCTGCCTCATTTGCAGTTTCCTTGTAGGTAGAATGAGGGGGATGATATCTGTCCCACTTGGCTTTGCCTGCCACCCAGCGTCATGTTGAGACTCAAAGGGGCCATAGCTCATGGAAGGGTTCTGTAAACTGTAGAGTGCTGTACACATGTGAGGAACACACATGATACTCGCTGACCTTTCTCTGGCGATCATTCTTGTTTGTTCCCCCAATGCAGGGGCTGCTGACGGGGTCACTGAAGAGGGTCAGACCCAGTGGGAACTGGAAGTGTGTGGGTGAGGGGGAGAGACGCCTCCAGGATGCATCTGTGGGGAAGGAGCTCAGAATAGCTCTGAGAATGTCAGCCTGGCTCGTAGCTTCCTGACTGTCAAGGACTCCCCCTCTCCTGGGATGGCCCACGCCTGCTATTCCTGCTGAGAACTGCTGAGTGCCAGGGCCACAAGGGCCCTCCGAGGGCATCGGGCATAGCATGGCTTTGGAACTCACGGCTGCAGAACTAGGGACTAGCTGAATTCCAAGGTCCATGCCAGCCCTGCTTTGAGAATTTGATAAAACTGCCTGCCCAGGTCCACATGGGCAGCTTGAGAATGGCATGTGACTCACTGGCATTTGTGCCACACAACGACTCTGTGAGGTAGATTATTGTTGTCAGATATTATTGTTTCCATTCTCCCGATGAGGAAACTGAGGCTCGGAGAAGTAAAATGCACAGCTGCTGTCAGAGACAGGAGTGAAACCCAGGCCCTCCTGGGTCCATGTTTAGTTGTCTGTCAAGCATGCTGGGCTAAGTTAGGGTCTTGGGTTCTGAAGTTTTTGAGTCTAGCTTTTCTTCCATTAAATCCACATCTGGTCCCAGGCACTCCATTCGCAGGGGCTGATGACTCCTTTGCTCAGGTTGCCTTGGAAATCAGCTCAAGGGCCTGGTTGGACTCACAAGCTAGAGCTTTAGACATCATGCGGTCTGACTCCTTCATGCTACAGAAGGGGAAACTGAGGCCCGTAGTGGAGAAGGGCCCGTGGTCTCCCTGAGAATATTTACAAATGAGAGGGCATGTCTTCTCAGAGTTGGGAGGCATCTCAGATGTCACCCTGATGCCCTCCTTCATTTGACAGAACTGGAGCCCGAGGCCCAGAGAAGGTGGCAGCATATCCAAAACCCCCTAGGGAGCGTTTGCAAATTACTGAGCCAAGTTGTAAGAGCCAGCTTAGAGCTCAGAAGCATCTAATTTCATTTGAAAGGGAAGGAAACTGAGGCTCAGGGAGGGAAGAGATTGGCTCGAGGCCCCTCCTGAATGGGCCGTCCCCTGCTTTGGAGCCGGTGGCCTTCAAGCAGGTCAACACGTTTGACTTCTCCCCGACATTATTCATGGGGCGTGGGCCCTGCTGAGCAGGTAGCAGCTCCCTCCCTCTGGGCTGGAGCCACCGACCAGGGTCCGTAGGACCCAGCGGCCGCCCTCTGCCTTCTCATTTGGGAGGCTGCAGAGAGCTGCTGAGATCAATGTTCCTTTATCCCATGAAGTCACTGCTTCCCCCCAAAAGCCGCGTTTGTGTCTCCCTCCAGCATCCTGCCATTCCCCTTTAGACTTATGGCCCCATCACTTCCTCCTCAGAGCTCTGTGCTCCAAACGCCTCTCACAACTCAGGAAGGCGGCCCCTCTCCCTCCTTTCTGCTGAGGAAGAAAAGGCTCCCGGTCCTGTGAATTCCTTTATGCAGCTCTTGGCCCGTGTGCCGCCCAAGCACATCATCCTGGCATCAGGCTCTCCCAAAGCCCCGGATCAGTCCGAGGTGGTCCATTCACGGCCGGATGAGCCTCTGCCGTTAACCCTTTCAGAGTCTACTTGTCATCCCTGGGGGCTGGGAACGCTGTCTGGCTGCAGGGCTTAAGAATATTCTATGGTTTTCCCCACCCAGACTTTACTCTAATTTTCACTCCTTCCTTCCTTCCTGGACTTCTCTAAAAGCAAGAATGTTCTTAGCCCTCCACCCCTCCCCCAAGAAAAATCCGGAAGCTCAGGGTGTATTTCCATCATTATCAATGTTCACTGCTTGACAAACACGATGAAAAAGTCATGTATTTTACAGATGAGGCAACTGGGACTCAGAGAGCAGTGACTTGCCCAGGGTCACACAGTCAGCAGGCAGCAGAAGTGAGATCCGAACAGGGGAGGCTCCATTCCAGGTTGGGGGGGGGGTGGGGGATGGGGATGGGGTGGGCAGAGTGAGTGAGAGTGGAGACAAGCGGGGGGGGGGAGGGGACAGGACGAGAATGGGCAAGGGGGAGGGAGGGAAGGTTGAGACGAAGAAGAACCCAGGCTGCCTGGAGCATAGAGAAGGCTGGAGAAGGAGGCTGGGACAGGACCGAGAAGGACCATGAATATCAATCATGGTATAATAGGGCTACAGATAGGAAAGGAACCTCAGAGTTAGGAAGCGTCAGCGGAAGATGCAAAAGCCAAGCTCTCTGGGCTTGGGGAGTCCGCCAAGCCCCCCCCCCCCCCCCCCCCCCCCCCCCGCCCCCCAGCAGCCTCTCCAGAGACTTGCTGACTTTTAAATGGTGTGGCCTGTGCAGGATGCAGTCAAAGCATTATTCTCTCCATTCTCCCTCCCCAGAATGGGAAGCTGAGGATCGTGCCTTCCCCCACAGGGTGGCTTTGTACGGATTTTCTCTCAGGTGCAGGCTAGCTCTCCCTCGAGCTGAGCTCCTTGCGGGCAGAAGCTGCTTTTGTCTCTCTCTGCGCCCCGGTGCTTAGAGAAGCGTTCCGCACATAGGCTCTTCACAAATGTTGGTCAATTGAAGCTGCTTGGTTGGGCCGGGGCAGCCAGAAAGCAGGGGAGCTCCTCTGATACCCCAAGCTGCTCCCACGGACGCAAGGGCTCTGGGCAAGGGAAGGCTCGCTCCTTCCCCAGTTTTGTTCGGGTTCGGCTGTAATTCTTTCGGGGTGATGCGTGGGAAGAGCCCTGGCCATCGAGTCCATAAGATCTGGCCCCAGCCTGGGCCCGACCCTTTCTCAGCCCTGGGCCTCTGGGAGAGCATGGGCCGAAGGGGGAGAGCCCAGCCTGGATGCAAACACTGGCGCTGCCCTTTCTTTGCCATCATTCTTCCTCAGTTTCAGCTTTTCTTTCTACAAAAGGCGGAGCTGTTTCCCCCCTCCCCCTCCCCGGTGGCCCTTCTGGCCATTGATCTCTGACTCTATGATAGCGCTGAGCCTCAGTTTCTCCATTTGCACAATGTGGAAAACGCCATTGACATCTGCCTCTTAGGCTTTTTGTGAACATCAAATGGTTGGAGGACCATAAAACTCAGAAGGCATCTAGCACAAACCCTCCCCCATTGCGTCCCATTTTACATATGATGAACTGAAGCTCCTTGACATCAGATGACTTGCTCATCTTACATAGGTAATTCCCAGAGGCAGGATTTGAATTCAGATCCTGCATTGTGCAACCGGCTATCTTTCCATAACTGTACTGTTTCCAGCTATGCAAAATTAGTTAGCCTGGTCATTATTCCTCCCTCTCCCTTATCCTAATAGAGGGACCCTTAGGTTTCTGGCTAGCTGGCTGCCAGGCTTATGTTCTGGAGCCTGAGCTGGCCCAGTTCTGCCTCTGTTTGGCTGCTCAGCTGGGTGTTGGGTCCTGGGTCCCCCTATTTCCCCCACCCCAGGCTGCTGTGGGCTCTGGTTCATACCAAATCCCCGGCAGTGGGGGCCGGGCTGGAGGCCCATTCAGTGGAGGGAGTCCGGGGCCTCTTGGCCTGAGGTGAGCAGAGCCGATGGAGGCTATTAGGCATTCCGATAAGGGCCTTTGTGAGCCCTAATCCCATGTTCCATCGGCTTCTGGACACGGCTAATTTATTTAGACTCTCTTTCTGTCCCTGACAGCATTCTTCTTCATTAGCTGTGCGATCCCCGGGAGCCAAGCTACACGCTGCTTTCAAAGCTCCCCAAAGCACAAGCTTCGTTCTTTTTTCCCGTTTAGTCCTTGTGGATTCTCTCAGACTCTGCTCTGGCCCCTCTCAGGGGCAGGAGGACACTTAAAACAAGGTCCATGATCACTGAAGACGTCAGCCCTGGGAGCACGTTCTCCTCCTTGGCTAATGGGGTCCCAAAGCTCGGTACTCTCCCCGACTCTTTCCAATGTCTGGGACTTTAGCATGAGCAGTAGGTGTTTCATAAGTGGTTCTGGGTTGAAAATAAAGTCAATTTTTGTCAGACTGTGCACCCCCAGAGACAGGGGAGCATTTCACTGATCTCTCAGCTTGTAGGTCATCTTAGACTGGGAGTATGTTTCTATTTGGATGCATCTCCATTGCTAGGAGATCCAATATGGTCAGACTAGGAATGACATTGATCATGTGTCTTTAGAAGATGTGGACCAGAGTATACATAGTCCATTCTGTCTATTGTACAGACCAGGGAAACTGAGGTCTACAACATGAGTGTACTTCATTCAAAGGCAGGGAGGGAAGCACGATCTGGAAAGCCATCTATGTGACTGTGTGTCCCTAACTGTGCAACTAAGATTGTGAAGAATGACATATTTAGTTTTTCTCCTCTAGTCCAGGTCTGGTTACAGGGGGCCAATAGTGTGTGTGTGTGTGTGTGTGTGTGTGTGTGTGTGTGTGTAGAAATACTGGAATACTGGTCCTTGGGGTGGCTAGCTGGCACAGTGAATAGAGCATGGGCCCTGGAGTCAGGAGGACCTGAGTTCAAATTTGGCCTCAGACACTTAACACTGACTAGCCATGTGACCTTGGGCAAGTCACTTAACCCCAAATGCCCTGCCCTTTCCTCTCCAAAAAAATAAAAATAAAAAAAAGAAATACTGGTCCTGAAACATCTGTGTCAGTTTGCAAACCTGGCATCACATTGCTCTATTTGAAAACATTTGTATGTGCCCTAGCTGTACTTCGCAACACGTGTAGCACTTGCCGTGCAACACTTACACAACACTTTTCACATCTCATATGCTTGTAAATCATCTTCATACACTTTATAAGACACTTTGCGGCACCCTCCAAAACGAATACAGCACCTTGTCTTATTTCCAACTCGATACAATTCCCTTTGTCTCTTGAAGTTTCTTGGTAGCTGAGCCCCCTTTATTGTGCCTTACAAAGTTTCCACGACGCCTCACACTGCACAACACAGAAGTAGGGTCTTGTTGTGCCTAGGAGCACCAGCATGGCACCTTGACATGTGGATAGCACTTGGTTATACTTTATGATTTCTGAAGGAGTAAAAACAATAATCAGATGCTCACTATCTACCATGGACTGTGTTAAGTGCAGAAGACATAAATATTCAAAAGAGAGGAGACGGTTCCTGCTCTCAAGAAGTTTATGTTTGATAGGGAAGACAAGTGAGGTGAGCAGTGAGGAGGTTTTGTGCTGCGAGGGAGAGCAGGACAAGGAGATGGGAGGGGGTGCCTGGTGCTTAGAGTCATCCAGTGGGGATGGCGGCTTGTGTGGACACACAGTGCCCCACCAGTGGGGGCCTGGATCCAGGGAAAGCCCGGTCTCAAGTCTGGCATGGAGGCTGATGGTCCAGAAGGGGAGGAGTTCGCTAGCGTAACACCACACAGCACTAGGAACGTGCTTTGTTACACTCCTGTAACACCCAGACTTGTTTAAGCTTCCCCCGGCCCCTTCATAGGTCACACTGCTAATACAGTGCCTTAAGCATTCATTGATACAAATCTAGCGATTTATCTTCCCTTATGTTATACTCTGTAACGCTTGAAGCTTTTCCACATGCTCCTACATAGCATCTGTCTGGTGGGTAAGACAGGCATTCTTCTATTTAATTCACAGACAGAGAAACGGAGGCCCAGGGAATGCTGTGACTTGATTGAGGCTGTGCAGTTGATTCGTGGCAGAGCTTGGGACTCCAAGCCAGGCTTCCTGCTCTTCTCACTGGGCTTCTCTGCCTAGTCAAGTTGCTTGCAAACACACTGGCTTCATCCTTCAATGCTGACCCAAGATGGCAGCACTCTTAGATGGTTACAGGGCCAGCTGTGCTTGTGTCCAGCCGAAAAGTCATATTTTATTTCTTGAGTTTTCATGTGGACAAAAGATACCATGGAGAGAGCCCAAGATTTGGGAGGGAAGGAATAAGCATTTATTTAGTGCCCACTAGGCACCAGGCACTGTAGTAAGGCTTTACCAATCTGATCTCAAGTCAAAAGATCTGGGTTTGAATCTTGGCTTTGCCATTTATTACTTGTGTGACCTTGGATCAGTCCCTTACTGTTTCTGGGCCCCATGTATAATATGAAGGGGTTAGATTAGGTCACTGCTAAAGCCCCTTCTATCTCCAGGCCAATAGTCCTATGATGTTCTCTGCTCTCTGTTCCAGGGTCAGAAGTCAAGCTGTTACCTCTCTGTTTAGGGGTGACTTCTTTTCCCCTATTTCGCCTTCCTTTTTTTTTTTAGAACTTTAAAGGAAATCTTTTTTAAAAAAACTTGAACATTTCTATGTATAAAGATAACAGAAAAAAGATTATATATTAAACTGTGAACTTTTAGCATATACAATTTTTCTTAAGGTTTATTAAATTTAACAAGATAGTACCAACACTTCCTGATTGTCAGTGACCCTTTCAAAACTTTCTTCTGCTCTATTCCATATATATATTTTTTTCTTTTTGGAGGGCATATGGGGTTAAGTGACTTGCCCAAGGTCACATGGCTAGTATGTGTTAAGTGTCTGAGGCTGGATTTGAACTCAGGTCCTCTGGACTCCAGGGCCGGTGCTCTATTCACTGTACCACCTATTCTGCCTGCCCCCTATTCCATCTATTTTCAAACATTTCACTGGCCATTTTTCTTTATTTTCTCCTTTTTTTTTGGAAAGCAGTATTACTCCACCAAATTCTTACACAAATCCTCCCCACCTAATACCTTATTACCCTTGTACCAAGTAGAGTTCATTAAAACAAATTCACGCATTGACTGTGTCTGAAAAATGTATGTCTCATTCAGCACCTGTAGACCCTCACCCTTGCAAGAGGTAGAAAGTATGTTTCTTTATCAGTTCTTTGTAGTCATGATTAGTTATTGCACTAATCAGAGGTTTTGAGTGATTTTCTTTTACATTATTAAAAAATATATATTATTTATTTATTTTTAGTTTTCAGCATTCACTTCCATAAGATTTTGAGTTTTGAATTTTCTCTTCCTCCCTCCCCACAACGGTGTGCAGTCTGATATAGGCTCTACCTATACATTCATATTTTCACATTAGTCATGATGTAAAGAATGCTCCTGTCTGTTGACTAAATGCTCCCTGTAGGTTCAGCCCAGTGCCAGACCTAGTGGACCCACAGTCACAGCCAGGAAGGAGCTTCTAGTCTGGCTGTTGACTCCTGGTCTGTGGATGTTTTCCTGCCTCAGGACTTTTGCTTAGTGAGACTCTTGAGGATAACATACAGAGAAGGTAAGAAGAAGACCTTTAGCTTTGACCAAGATCTGAGAAGAGATAGGAAGTCTTGCCACAACACAATGGGAGAGCAGAGCTCCCTCTCTGGCATCTCTGCAGCCTCTGTGTAGAGGTTGGTGGAGGGACCTCCCCCCTATGTCTTCCAGAGACCACCCCCTCGGTCATGAAATTCACAGGCCTTGAACACCTTCCTCACCCACCTACCGTCTGAGCAAGACTCCAGAAAGAGACGGAGAAGTGATTTCAATACATCCTGATGGAAACCAGCTGTTGAAACTGGGAATTCTTAGAGGCCAAAACCGGAAGGGAATTTGTTCTCCAGGTGTGGGAGACAGCTTGGGCAAAAGAGCAGAGGCAAGAGATGAGATGCCCTGAGAGAGAGAGCTGGGCCTTAAGCCTAGGCCCCTTTCAACCATAGGGCTCTTCCAATGACACCACGGACGTCTCACTGCCTTCTCCTCGTGATTGTATCTAACTGACTTATTAGGTGATAGGATGAATTGAAAACCGTCTCCTCCAAGGACTGCAGGCAGCTTTGGATAGCTTGAAGGTGGCTTGTCCCATCTGATACCTCTCTTGGAGGACATTCCTGACCTGTGCTGCTGAGTCATGAGGGGACAAGAGAGGCCCCATTTGGTGTCACCCATTCACCAAGGTGACTACCAGACTCTCCCTCTCTCCAGTCACCTGCTTTGGAATTATTGACTTTGTCTGTTGGGTTTTATTCTGTAAAGATAAGTGCTTGTAAAGGTCAAAGCTGTTTCCAAGCAGCAGCAGAAGGGATTTGTTGGGTTCTGGGTCTTTAGGGGTCAAAGTGGAAGGAAGGAAACCTGGCAGAGCTGGCTTTGTCTCACATTCAGGGGGGACCAGCCAGCAGGAAGGAGGCTGCTGCTGGAGCCTGGCTGCCCCCTCAGTGTGGACAGAGGGGAGAATCCTGGGCTGCCGACCCAGCCGGCAACCTCCCAGAATCCTCAGCTCAAAGCGTTTCCTTCAGAAGAAGGGTCCAACTCACTGGTAAGTGGCATGGGCTTTCACTGATCATGAAAGAATCAGGTTCTTTTTAGTGACTTTTGTATTGAATTATGTATTTTTAGTTTTCTTATTGACTTTGGAATAACTCTCTCAGGGGCTACATGCTTTCTTTCCAGTGTCCATTCTTTCCACAACTGTCTCTCAAAGACAGAAGTGCCTTGGGGAATCTGGCCTTTTGAAGGCAGAAAAGGCTCTTGAAGGTTCTCTTAGAAATCTTCTCAGTGTCTCAGACTGTACAGCCAGAGAAGCCCAGAATGTCAGAGCTTGAAGAAGTCATCTACTCCCACCCCCTTGTAATGAAAGGGACGATTTGTGGCCGAAAGATGGGGAAAGGGCTCTCAGAAGAGGGAGACGCGTCCAGACAGACATTTGTATGAAAAATATCGGGTGTTTTTAGTGGAAGGCAAGCTCAAATGAGCCAGTGATATGTTGGCAACCAATAAGTGATCCAGTCTTACTGGGCACTTCCTATGTGCCAGGCACTGGGCATTCTGAAAGGAAGGAGATGTGGGTTTGAGCCAGATTATGAAGGGCCTTGAATGCCAGCATCAAATTTTAGAAGCAGAAGGAAGTAATCTTAGGGGTTATAGGTTACAGCCCTTCATTTTGCAGATGGGGAAACTGAGGTCAAAAAGCAAAAAGAACTTGCTGAAGGTCCTGCTGGTGGTAAATGATGGGGCCAGGCTTTGAACAAGCCTCCCCAAGTGAAGATGTGTTCTCTGTTCCAGGGAGTGAGGAATCATCAGGGGTGCAGGAGAGGTTCCTCGGAGTGTGGGGGATGGGCTAGGGAGTGGCTACCCTGGGCGTGGGAGGAGAAGATATGCGGGGGGGGGGTAATCAGTAGCACTAGTAATAATGGTCACACTTTCTTTAGGACTTACAGATTGGCATATGTGATCTCATTTGGTCCTCCCAACACCCCGGGAGTCTGGGGCTATTATTGTTCCCATTGTACAGATAAAGCAACGGAGATTGAGAGAGGGGAGGTGATTCACACAGGGCTACCCAGCTAAGTAAGTATGTGGGGTAGGATTTTTCAACTCTATATCCAGAACTAAATGGGGAGGACTGGTCTAAAAGGAGAGATATTGTGGGCATAGAAATGTCTGGACTTGATACTTTATTGAATGTGGGGTGAAGGGGGGAAGGGAAGGGTCAAGGACACCTCTAAATCCTAGGTCTCTCTGCCTTAGGAGCGGCAACTGGGAATTGGGTGAAATTCCTGTGTAGGAAAAGAGCCTTCAGAGATGAGGGGGCCCTGGGGAGGAGACCTAGACCTGTAGGGAAAAGGCCTGACTTGCCTGGATCCTGATCCAATTCTAGCAGGAAACTCAGTGGGTGCTGGAGGAGTACAAAGACCTAAGGCCACTTCACTCATTCTTTTGCAAAGGAGTTTATGGCATTCTCAGACCTTCCATCGGAGCCGCTCCTAGGACAGAGAGAGATCTAGGATGCTTCACTGAGGAATCACCCCAGAAACTTGCATATGACTAAAAAGAAGAACATTATCTTCACAACCACCAACTCTTTATAAATCCTGCCCCGGGGCCTGTTGGTAATTACTTTTTCTTAAGTCTTAGTATCCTAGGATTCAGATTAGGAGGGGATTTAATAGTCTGACCTCTCCATTTTACAGAAGGGGAAACTGAAGCCCATTTTCCCTTCCCCAGAGAAGAAAGGGATTTGGCCAAGCCCACAGAGGTAGTAAGTAGCAGAACTGGGAAGTCAACCGAGATCAAAGAATCATGGAATTGTAGGTCATTGAATTTGGAGACCATGTATTTCAACCTTCTCGTGTTATAAAGGGAGAAACTGAGGCTCAGGGAGGGAATGGGCCAAATCCACACAGGTAGTAAGGAGGCAGATCTGGACTTTGAACACAGTTTCTCTGACATGCCCTGAAATGAACAAGCAGTTCTCAAATGTGGTCCTTGAGCACAAATATTGAATTTGTAGACTTCATTTATGCCTTCGAGTGAAATGAAGGGGTTACTGATTAATCATGGTCCAATTAAAAAACAAAACACAACACTTGCTAAAAAAATTGTTTACTTAGTAGATTGTTGAGGGTTAATTACTCAGGGGGCTCTGATTTGCATCCGGGCAGCACAAAAGGCACGGGTGAGCAGGCAGGAGCCAGGGCCAGGGAGACAGCCACAGCCAGCTGCCTTCTGTGTCTGTCCAAAGGTGTCAATGCCACCCAAGTTAGTGAGGATGGGTGTTGCCTTAGGGGGAGTGAGGAAGGAACCCTTTTCTGGAGTTAGTCCTAGTTGAGTCAGAGAGCAGGGGGTGCCCTCCATGATCCCAGCCCGGGGTGTCTGCCTATGTGCCAAAAGCTCTGCATCTGGGTCAGGCCAGGCTCTTATTTGGTAAATGGCGGGGGCACCCAGAGAAATCAAAAGACTCATCGAAAGTCACATATCTAATAAGTGGAGAAACCAGGATTCCAAACTAGGCACGTGCAGGGGTGAACCTTTGAGGAGATGTGAGGGAGGGTCAGGGAGAAGCCTTAGATCTGGAGGCAGAAAGTCCTGGGTTCAAATCCTGAATTGGATTTCTAACTCACTGTGTAGCCCTAGGGAAGTTACTCTTCTCCTTATGTGTAAAATGGGCTGATAATTATTATTGGTCTTACAGCCTTGCTGAGGCAAGTATCTTAAAAGGACCGACTCATTCATTTTGGTCCATTTGGAAAGAATGACCACAAATAGAAGCAGTAACTTTAGACCTAAGCATCACTGGAGAACTGGAGGTGGGGCAAGGGGTCCTCCCTCCTCTGAGATCCCAGGGCCCTGGAAACTCATGTGGTGGGGGAGGGGCAGTCAGAGAAGGCTGCTACCCAGGCTGCCAATTGGGGAAGGGGAGGGATGAGGGAAGGGTGGAAGAAGGGGCCATCTGAGACCTCCGAACCCCAAGCCTTTCCCCAGCTTTGCCATGGACTTGCTGTGTGACCTCAAATAGGAGCCTGCCCCATTCTGGGCCTCTTTTCTCTCATCTAGGAAATGGGGCATCTCTAAGTTCCTTCCTAGTCCTGACATTCTGCGTTTTATGTCCTAAGGCCCTTCTCAGCTCTGACATTTGTGTTTTGTGTTCAAAGCCCCCTCCCTCTAAGTTTTAACATTCTGTGCTATAAAGTCTTTCCTAGCTCTGACATTCTGTGTTCTAAGGCCCCTCTCAGATCTGACATTGTGTTCTAAGGCCACCATTTTGTGGGAAATGGGGAGCTTTGGAGGTGTAAGGGGCAGGAGGGGTTGTCCCCATCCCCCTTTCCTCCCCTAGCCCAGTCCATTGAAGCAGCCCTGCTCCACCCCCCCCCCCAACCTCCCCAGTCCTCTTCTGTGTCCTGGGCAGCCCCTGTCTGTGTGGCCCTTTCCTGGGACAGGTTCAAGGCAACATTTGCATCTGCCCACAGACTAATAGAGTCCTGAACTGGGGGTGGCCACCCCAGCTTCCCTGCTCTGATTCTGTTTTCCCTTGTGTCCCACCCTCCCCGCCTCCTTTCCCTTTTCATCTGTTCCCTTTCCCTGGCCTCCTCTCCTCCCCCCATTCCATCTCCAGGCCTGGTGCCTCCCGAGGCCGCTGGACAGCGCCGCCCGCCACTCTTGAAGTACTAGCTAATTGGGGGAAGAAAGGCCGCGATTGTCTGTCTGCCGGAGCTGGACAGGCCCGCATGGCCTGCTGAAAGGGCCCAAAGGAGGTGCCTGCCTGTGCCCAGCAGCTGCCGCCGCCGGAGATGTTTGGGGATTACGTCAGCACTGCAGAAAAGAGGGAAAGAGACGGAGAGAAAGACTGAGGGAGACTGGGAGAGAGATTGTGAGCTAGACACACACACACACACACACACATACACAGACAGAGAGACAGAGAGAGAGAGAGAAGAAGAAGAGAGAGAAGGAAGAAGGGAGGGAGAGAGAGAGACAGAGACAGAGAGAGAGAGGACACAGACAGAGAGATAGAGATAGACAGAGAGGAGAGAGACAGAGACAGGGAGGGAGGAGAGAGAGAGAGAGAGAGAGAGAGAGAGAGAGAGAGAGAGAGAGGTGGCGAAGGAGGGCGGATTCTACAAAGGGGTCCCCTCACCCCGCAAAAGCCTCCTGACAATGCTGTCATTGTCAAGTACAAAGGGTTGGTAATTCTTAATGAATAGTCCATGGGGCCTCTTGACTAAATAGTGCGTTCCATGGCCCAAATCTGTCAGCTGGAGGCTTCTCCCGCCCTGGCAAGTGAGTGAGTGGCATGGCCGGATGGGAATTCGTCAGGACCTAGGCAGCTGGCAAGAGAACCCTGGGCACACAGACCTTAGGGAACCTGCTCCTGAAATAGAGGAAGCCAGGCCTGGAAAGGCCCCTGTCAACTATCTAGCCCCAAACCCTCATCTTAGAGAGGGGGAAACTGAGGCCCAAAGGGGGAGGGACTTGCCCACGGTCGAGTGGCTGGCTCATGCCATGATCTTTTGACTCCCAGGCCAGGGTTCTTGTTCCTACACTACCTAAGTTCTCAAACCTCCTGCTTTCTGTTCCTTTCCCTCTTTCTTCTCCTCCTCTTCTTCCTCCTTCCCGTTAGATTCCATGAGTTTAAATATGGACTCAGATCCATTGATGGTTTTGTTGGTCATAATTATACTGGCACGGTTTATTCTATGGTCCTGTCTTGGAACTTTTGTTGATTATCGACTGGCCCGGAGACGGCCCAGCAAACCCAAGCAGGAATAGACTCCTCACAAGTCTGGTCTGGGATTTGATCAGAGATGGGATAGTCCTGGGCTCTGGATCAAGAGTAAAAGGGATCAGGGCGGCCAGGTAGCACAGCGAGTAAGAGCACCGGCTCCAGTGTTGAGAAGACCTGGAGATCGAATCCCGGGCTCAGACACTTAGCACCCACCCAGAAACACCTGGCCGTGTAACCTTGAGCAAGTTACTTAACCCCAATTGCTTAAAAAAAAAAAAAGAGTAAAAGGCATCTTCTCAGGGCTCCTTTTTTCTTGGGAATGACCTTAGCTTACATCTCGAGCAGCAAGTTTGGGAATGGGGATCTTCTGGTCTCCTTGGGGATGGCTGGTCCAGGAATGGCCCTGATGAAGTTCAGCTGTCCTGAACTGCTCCCCTAGACTTGGCATTATTCCGTGTTGTCTGAGCTGATGTGGAAATGCAGCCTTGTAGCCAGGGGAGAAGCTTGCTCTACCTGGAAGGGCTGTCAGAGAGAGCCAAGGGAGGGTGGGCAGGGAGGACAAGGAGCAGCTCTTCTTTCTGAGAATCATAGGACCCTCTGTGTAAAGCTATGAGGACCTCAGAGATCATTGAATCCAACCCCTTCATTTTATAGATGAGTACACTGAGGCAGGGAAAAGGAAGTGGGACAAATCAAAGTCAGGAGTCCTTATTTACCCCAAGAGTGAATGGGATGCCAAGAGAAGGAGCAGGCATTCACCCACCTCCGGGGTTCTGAGGGCATCTTGCCTCTAACACGATCATGACCACCCCTCCTCTCACCATTAGTGACCCCAAGAGAATAGAGTAATCCATTCCTCCTCTGGTTAAGGCACATAAAATGTCCTGACAAACAAGATGCAGAATATTTGTATATTCACCTTGATGATGCTACCACCCCTTAGACTTGCCAGTGGCTAACCTGACAATAAACTTATAGGTGCTTAGCTGGGTTGGTCCTCAGACCAGCAACTCAAGTAGGATGAAATTCTCCATTTAATACTTTGATGCCCTTTATCTGGCCTTGGACACGTATTAGTTGTGTGACCCTGGTCAAGTCATTGCCAGTTACAGTTCCTGAACTGTAAAATGAGGATCATATCAGCACTTACCTCCCAGGGTTGTTGTGGGGATCAAGTAAGTGAGAGAATATTCATAGAAGTGCTGGCACAATGCCTGGCACATGGTGCCTTAATAAAGAATTCTTCCCTCTCTCTCTACATCTATCTGGATTTATAAAAAAGAAATGAATAATGGCAGGGGCGGGCGGGGGGCGACATCACTGAAAAAGAAAACTGTGTGTGATGGTGTGACTGGCTAAAGTTCCGTGTTTGTTTGAGAGGAATGTGCCTGAAGCAGAAGGTCATTTTCTTTTTGGGGACACGTACACATGTCCTTCGAGTGGTCACAGTGTTAAGGAATTTGGCCGAATGACCTCTGTCCATATAAAGACACATACATGAGCTTCCTTGTTCACTTGTTCCTCCATTCTTGTTCTCCAGGATCTAAAAGTCCATGTGTGCTAGTGCCCCATCCACTTGTGACCAGTAGACATGAGGAGCTGTGGTCAAGAATGATTTCTGTTCCAGGTGGCTGGCCTTTTGGTGATGGAGCTTTCCATACCTACTAAGGCAGGACTTTGACCAGGAGCCACCCGGGTCGGGACCTAAAGCCTTCCTAGCCTGGCAGGGCCTTCCAGAGCTCATGATCTCTTGGAAAAGTCTATGATCATCCCTGGAAAGTCCCGTGTCCAGGGCAGGTACTGGAGAAACTTATGTTAGAAAAGGTTAATGGTTGTGCTTAAGGCAGCAGGGCTATTTTTCCATTTCAAAGCTGAAATAATAGCAACTGATATCTCTGTAAGGCTCTAAGTTTGCAAAACACTTTGTAAACATGTGAGCTAGGGATGAGAGTATTGGGGTCACCCTTTTTCCATGAGGAAACTTAGGCTTAAGGCTGTAGTGACTTACCCAGAGAGACATAGCTTGTGAGTTTTGGAGAAGGGATTTCACTTCAGGCTTTTCTGACTCTAATCCAGGGTTCTAGCCCCATATCACACTGCCCCTCAATTCAATGCTATTAAGATAGTGATGAAAATTCTTCTTAGACCTCAAGTTATCTTGTATCTACTCATCTGTGTGCATCTTGTGTTCCTCCATTTCTTCCTATATTCCTCAAGGACTGTGGATTCCTTCAGGCAGTCTGGCTTTCGCAGTTTCTCCTCATATTCTTAGTGTCAAACAGAGTGCTTTGTAATCAATAAATCAATCAACATTTACTAAGCACCTACTACTACCAAGCCCTGGGGATATATACAGAGACAAAAGACAATCTCTGCCCATAAGGAGTTTGCAGCCTAAAGGGGGAGACGGACACGCGAACAAATATTTACAAAGCAAGCTATTTACAAGCTAAATAGGAAATAATGAACTGAGAGAAGGCTTTGGAGCTAAGAAGGGTTAGAGAAGACTTGAAGGTGGGATTTTGGTTGGGATCAAAGGAAGCCAGGGTGGTCAGTCAGAGCCTGAGCAGAGGAGAGAGAGAATTCCAGGCCCGGAAGACAGCTGGGGAGAGCCCAAAGATGGGGACCACCAGATTGAAGAGCTGTGTGGGGGAGTAAGGTATAAGGAGACTAGCAAACTAGGAGGGCTCCTTGTCCAGAGTAGGTGACTAATGAATGTTAGATTAGGCTGATTCTGACCAACCCAGGTGTGATGAGGGAAGATGGTGTTGAAGAGAAGAGGCAGATCTGGGGATGGGAGAGACAAAGAGACGCCAGCTAGGGGCAGATTCCACAATGAGAAGAGCCAACCTGCTGCCTCTTCTGACCCTCAAATGAAGACGAGACTCGTGTCCCAAGTTCTGTCCTCCAGGCTAAGCATGTTGTCACTTCAATGGAGCCTCATATGGCATGAGCTCAAGGCCTTTCCCCATCTGGCTGCCTTCCTCTGACTGCTGGACCAGGTTAGCGATGTCCTGCCCCTTCAATTTGAAGACCAAGTCTCCCCTTCTGTCCCAGGCTGGGAATGTAGAGGGTGCCACTCTCGGGCCACCACGGCAGTTGCAACCGGCTTCTTTTTCTACTTGATCAGGTTGACGTCTTTCTCAGGTAACCTGGTGATCTCCCCTGCTCTGGGGGGCCTCCCACACTGGTTCTGTACACCCAGTTGTCACTGTCTACTACAGTTCAAAACTCTAGCCTGAGCCTCCCTCGGACCTAGACTATAGGGGTGCTTCTTCAAGGTGGCCTCCAGAACTTGAGGAGTGTAAGTCTGGGGATATTTCACGTGATACAAGGATCAAATCTTTGGATTTTTGTAACTGTTCCACCTAATCACAATGTCCTGTAAATGGCTCGAATCCTGGCCTGGAAAGATGTGTATGAGGCTGGATTTGAACCAAGGCCTTCCTGCCTCTAGGAAGGGGAATTTTGGTTGGGATCAAAGATGGCTGTCCACCACACCATCTCGGTGGTAGATACTTGGTCCCAGCACACCCGGCAGCCCTCTAACCCTAAGAACACCCACCTACTATTGAGCTTGGGAAGCTGGTTGTATCAGTCCATCAGAGGATCGGGAGGTGCAGTTTTGAGTCTTTTTGGGTCATGTTCCCAATTGCTTTCCAGAATGGTCGGACCAATGGGCAGCTTTGTTCTTAGGACCTCAGTGTGTCTACCCTCTTGTAGCTTGGGTAACCAGTATAGACATGTGTTTGCTTTCTCCCTGTCTAGAGCTCTGCCTGCATGGAGCCCTGGCCCACTGCCTTCCATGCACCGGGTCACCTGGGAAATATAACTGTTTCACAGGGACCCCCTAAGCTACAGAAGAGGGGGTCTGATGGCAAGAATACCATGAATCCAAAGTCAGTGAAACTTCCCTGGCCCAGGAATCTCCAGGGAATATCGGCAGCTCCTTTTGGGCTCTGTCCCGGAGGGCTCCTAACTCTCAATCCAAGGAGCATTCTCCTCTCCTTCCCCTTTAGGGAGACTTAGCCTAGGTTTAACAAGGATGGCTGGAGCGTGGGCCCCTGTCTCCCGGCAGCTGAAGCTGGGCAGAGCCTGGCAGCCTGCTGGAGGGGGGTGGGGGTCAGGGCCGGAAAAACTGAGCTGCCTTCAATATGTCATTCTTCCGAGGGCTAGGAAATGGCATCGTTTGTCTTAGAATCCTGTTCTGAAGAAGGTTCAGTGTTTCAGCCCCAGGGCTGGCCTAGCTAGCCGGAGGCTGAGTCTCTTTCTCTGGGGGAGACATAGTGTCTGTGTGTGTATGTGTGTGTGTGTGTCTTGAGAGGTAGGGAGCTGCCTTATAGGAACAGTCACAAGAAAGGCTCGGGGATGGCCGCTGAGCTGTGGTGGGTGTCGGAGAGGGGCCCATCCCTCTGCCCCTGTTCTGGCCCCCCAGCCTCACCCTACTCAGAGCTGGGCCAGCAGACCAGAGCCAGCACATTGGGCTCATCCACACAAACCTCCATTGTGGCTCTCCCCAGAGCATGACTCACCCCTGGCTTCTAAAAATAAAAACCGTTAAGTCATGAAATGGAGTATTTCCTTTTTAAGCCAAATGTGTCTGTCGAGGGATATACAACTGTCTGCTGCAGGGAGGGAGAGCCCAAGCCCCGGCCATGCTCCTGGGCCCAGCCTGTGTGTGCTGGGTGTGTTGGATTGGAGCCCCCACCTCAGATAGCACTGATGCCCATTCAGGCCACCCAGGGGCCTCTAGGGGGTGGGCTCGCTTTGGAGCCTTGCCTTGTGGCATCTCTGAAGGGGAGCATGGAGCCTGTCTCGGTTCCTTCGGGATGGGCTAACAGCCTGGGGAGGCTGGGCTGACCCTGTACACACTCATACCCCCATGACCCTGTAGCGGAAATGCTGCCTCTGTTTATTAATAGAAAGCAAAGTTGTATTTCTCCTGAGCTGGATGGATTCCACAAGCTGCTGCCTCGTTGTTTCGGCTTTATTGTGACCCCATCTTGGACAAACATATGATTTATAGGTTTCCCAGGTCACATCCTTGAGTCGGCCCCCCCCCTGTAGCCCCTCTGACTTCCTTTCTCCCAGCTGGTGGGCCGATCATGTGGGCAGGTCCGGCCTCTGCAGCTTCTGAGGACCCGTGTGAGTTACGGCCCTAGGACTGGGCTGGACACGTGGGCCGGAAAGCGACGGGCCCGAATGGCTTGGGTCTGGCTGCTGGCCCAGGGTCTGGACATGGTGGTGGGGAGAGGGATGCCCACCAATGTCCGGAGACTGCCTTCCTTTCCCTACGGGGTCCTGGTTTCACATGGACGGTGCTGTCAAGCAGAATTGATCTGGGTCCCAAGTCCAGCCCCCTCAGCCCCCAGCACAGCAGTCAGAAATCCCTTTCACCCCAGCCAGGCTACTTGCATCTGTCCCTCAGACAGACTCTGTGCATTCCCTTCTCGGCAGGTGACCCAGAGCCTTCTGCCATCTGTCCACATCCCACCCATCCCCCAAGGGCCCCCTTCACCCAGTCTCTAAGCAGCCAGCCACTGTGAATGCCTCCATCTAAGGGCAAACACCTGAGAGCAGCCCTCGATCTGTCTGCATTGGCTGTGCCTGGTACAGAGACCTTGCACATAAGAGAGGCTTCATACACGGTGAGAGCTGGAGAGGTGCGGGGGGAAGTGGATCTGTTCTTGAAAGCCTGGGGAGTCCTGAGGCCCCACCCACACCTCAGCCTTCTAATAGGAAAGATGAGTGAATTGTGCTGGATACCTGGAGGTGCTCTCTAGCCTCGAGGGTCCCAAGGTCATTCCTAGCTTTGACGTTATTGTCTCTGTCCTAAGACCCTCCTGGCTCCTGCATTTCCTTTTCCAAGGGTCCTCCCAACTGTGACATTCCCTGTTCTAAGGGTCTCCCACCTCTGGCGTTTTGTGATTAACTGTCCTCTCCTCTGTGACTTGTCCTCTTCATTTTCTGCTGTGAAAACCAAAGCTAACATTTAGAAGGTGCTTTACAAACCTTCAAGGGCCACACCAACACCAGCCATCGCCATCAACCCTAATTCTCGTTAGCCGAGGACATCTTTTGTCCTGCCGCACTTCTTTGGCTGGAGTGAATCTTAGAAGGCATCTGGCACCACCTGCTCTTTTACATTAGGAAACTGATGGTCTCCAGCTGATGGAAACCTCTGGGCACTGGGTCAGGGTGGAACATCTGGCCTGTCTCTGCTGTGTGCAGACATGCTCTGAGGTTCCACTGGCATTTAGCTGTCTCCACTGACCCCCCCACCAGCCCTCTGGGTGAGGTATTTCCCAAATGCTCATAAAGGGGGTGTGAAAAGCTTGGGGTCTCTCCTCCTTACTGGCTGTGCCATTGATTCACCTTGCCAGATGGGCAAGAGGCCAGTGGAGGTAGAGAGGCTGAGGCATCCTGTGTCTGCCTGCTGAGGCCCAGTGACTGGAGGGACCCCTCATTGTGGATGGCCCAGTAGTGATCCCATCAGAGGAAACTGGGAGAAGGCTGTGTTGGGAAGAAAGAAGTGAGTGTGGAGGCCCTTAGGATGGGTCTCAGGCTGTTCCAGGGAGTTCTGGGTGCCTGCCCCCAAACAGGTCTGGGTTCTCACAGGTGGGCTTCTCCTTAATGTCTTCAAGAAGAGTCTGGTGACCCTTTTCTGGGGATATATCACTCACTTCATACTCAAACCAATCCTATGCAGTACAACAGACAACTGTTAGAATCTCTATTTTCAGAGATGAGGAAGCAAGTAGTTTCAGTGAGAGGGGACTGATTGCTGGAGCTCCCAATCCAGGGATCTCTCCTCTAAGGCGCTCTAATAGAGGCATGAATTCACATGAAGCCTCATTAGATTTGGAGCTGATGAGGTGGGGCTGAAGGTGCTCAAGATCATCTACCAGGGTGGGGAATCTTTGGCCTTGAGGCCACATGTGGCCCCCTAGGTCCTCAAGTGAGGCCCTCTGACTGAATCCAAACTCCACAGAATAAATCCCTTTCACAAAAGGATGTGTTCTGTAGAACCTGGACTCAGTCAAAATGCCGCACTCGAGGACTAGAGGTTCTCCACCTCTGAAATCAGATCCCTCCCTCACATGACTTTTCTGATTCTTCTTGGGTCCATGGGGTAGAAGGGATGGCCTCTAAACTCCTTTTCAAAGCTCAGATTCTGTGATTTGGGAAAACAAAAGCCCAGAGGGTGGAATGTGTTACCCTGGGTCATAGGCAGGGGAGTTGTTTTAATGACGAAGAACCCTTTAAGTATCACTATTACTCATTACCCATTTTGCAGATAGTAAAACTGAGCCTCAGGGAAAGATCACACATTTAGGTGCTCACCAAATGTTTTCAGGAGGCCACCGTCACCAAGGCTTTGACTGACACTTTCCCCTGTGAGTTCATTAGCATAATCCTTCTCCACTCTCGGTTCACTAATGTTTATTCGTAACCCACAGCCTTGGAGAGCCACCACGGGATGCTGAGAGGTCATGACAAGCTCAGGGTCACACAGTTGGGATGTGTGTATCCAAGGTGTGGTCTGAATCTGGGTCTTCCTGCTGCCAAGACAGGACTTCTATCTGCCACACTACAACTGCCATTCCTGTACAAATTAAATAAGAAGTAAGTTATCGGTAAATCCAGAGATCAATAGAGGCCCAAAGTACTTCAAGGCCTTACTTCAGCCAAGAAAGTTGTCCTTGTCTCCTGTCTTCCCTAGGAAGGCTGAGGAGGTTTCTGGATAGGGCATGATCTGGTTGGGGTGAGGCAAGTGTTAGCTATGGCTCCTCCAGGAGTGAACGGCACCCAGGGGTTGGGTTCTAGAGGGATCAGAGCATGGTTTGTGTGGGCATGGCATTCTAGATTTTCCCAAGGACTCTAATGGACTTGTGTTTGCCCAGTGGCTAGAGAGAAAGCAGGTATGTGAGCAGTGAAATGACCCCAAGCCCTCAGGCTCAAAGCAGTTTGGATTGGACAAAAGCTAATGGTGGGGAGGATTTGGCATTCTCAGACTCTCCAAAACCCAAAGCTGACACACCTAGTCCACCTCATGCTTGAAGAGCAATTCCTTTATGATGTCCCTAAGGAATGGCCGTCCAGTCTACTTGAATACCTCCAGTGATAGGGAACACACTACCTTAAAATGCAGCCCTCCCACTTTAGGATCCTTCTAATCGTTGGAAGCGTTTACCATTGTAAAATCGAAATGTATCTAAATTTGCCTCATTGCATTACCCCCCAACCCCTATCCCTTCTGGTTCTCCCCCTTCTGGGGCCAGGCAGAACGTGTCTCATTTCTTTACACCATGAAAACCCTTGTGTGTATCTGCAGACAGAGGCAGGCAGCTTACGGCTCTGGAGCACGATGCTGCACAAGGCAAGATTTTAGAATGAAAAAGCTTCTCCCCCTCCATGGGCTGGGCTCCCCTTCCAGACTGGGCTCTTAAGCCCTGGCCCCCAGGTTGTGCCATCCAAGAGCTGTGTATTCCCCTAGCCTGAGGCCAACCTCACGACCTGTCTGCAGAAATATCCTGGACATCAGGTCTGTTGTTCCTAAGCTCCAGAGTCTGGCTGTCAGTCTGGGTCAGGTCATTGCACATGTTGACTGGGAATGAGATGTGATGAAAACTGACTGACTTTGGGAACAAATGGGAGCTTGTGTTGAGAGGGCAGAGATGACTTTGCTCCATCACTTTTAGGTTAAAGCCACAGCAATAGAGGCCCTTCTAGACTGGGGGAAAGGGATGGGAGCTCCCTGCAGCTCTCCTGGAGAGTGTCCAGGTGGCCTGGGTCCTTGAAGGCAGGAGCTGGGTGTTCCAAGAGGCCCCATGTGAGGTCTGGTGCTTCTTGCTGTCAGGAGACTTGAATGCTTTTTAGAAGAAGGCGCTACATGGAGCTTGGCTGCAGATGGGACAGGAGTACTTTGGGGGATTCTCAAGGGGATGTCACCCTCAGACCAGAGTGACATCACCCTGGAAAACCAGCTTTGTGTTGGCTTGAGTTGCCCTACCCCCAACACATTCCAAGGACGAGAACCCGGCCAGAGCAAGCGAGCGCACCCACTGGCTCTTTGAGGGGAGAGAGGTTGTTTAGGAAGCCTGAGCCTTTCAAGGAATCACAGTCTCTAACTGGGGAGAGACTCCACCGCAGCCTTGGCTAGCCTGAGACTGAACAAAAACCTCTTCCATGTTCCCACTAAATGTCTCCTCAACTTTTCTTTGGAGATCTCCAGTGAATGGGCATGCCCCAAGGCAGCCCATTCCTCTTCTAGACAGTCTCAGGCAACAGGGCATTTCCCTTTCTGTCCCCCCCCCAAGGGACAGAAAGGGAAATGCCCCAGGACACCAGAGGGCAGTTATCTTTTTAGTTCTCCCCCCACCCCCTTCCCAACTCACTGGGAACTAAAAAAAAAAAATCTGAATGGGTAACTGAGTAATCTAGACCTCAAATTATAACAGAAAGCCCAACAAGAATGATGTCAAGAAAACACAGCTGCAGCTAAGAACCCTAAAGCCTGGGTCACAAGCAAGGCTCCTCCTCTTCTCCTAACTCCCCAGGGATGGAAGCCTAGGAGTCCAGCCCCTCTGGGGGGAGGGCTGCTTATCCGCTTGGCTGGACTCTCACCTGTGGCTCCAAAAATCTGTGGCATGTGCAGCAACCACAGCCCAGTAAAACCTTCCAGCCATCAGGCTAAACCAGGTTGGGGGTAAGCAATAGGCATCAAAGCCATCGGTGAATTGGGGGGCGGGGTGTCTACCGAAATCATGTGAAGACTCCCCTGGGCAGAATGGGTGGATAAGAGCAATGTGTTGGTTTGGAGTGCTTAGAGCTTGGTCAGACATCAAAGATGCCAGGGTCATTCGCTGAATTCGGGACATCACCAGTCTTCACTTTTATCCTGCCGCTGGACTTCATGACTCTGGAAGGGAGAGTGAGGCTGACGACCTTGCACAACTCTGCCTCGCTTAAATCCAGACATCATCCATGACGTCATGGCTCTTCTTTGAAAAGGAAGGACAAGCAACTTTCAAAAGATCCAACATAACCAGCCTGGATCCTTCCTCCTCTAAGGGAGACAGTGGCTAGCTGCTGGTCATGACGGTTCGAGAGCTCATGACCTGCCATTCCTCTGGGAATGGTGATCATGGTGCTTGGTCGGGCTGATCCCTCCACAGTAGGCACGTGGGAGTGACCAGGTCCTTCCTTCAGGCTCTTCCGGTTGGCCCCATCGGCCCCACCAGACCTTTTACTGTTTTGATAATCCCTTGAGGGATATAATTGTCTGCATGTCGCAATGAGGAATTATGTGGAAATAACCATTCAACAATTGAAAATATTTTCCTTTTGGTTTTAGGAGTAGAACTAATTACAAATCACACATTTGTGTCTTTTATGTGTCCGTGAAATCAATCCAATGTAAATTGCCTTTGGAATAGATCCAGCTGATGCCATTTTCTTTTAAAAAGTGAGAATGGGCTTGCCGAGCTGCCCCTCTGGGACAAAGCATAAGAATTTGTGAATGACGAGAAAAGACAAAAGTAGGTATCAATCCATTTCTCCCACCTTCCTTAAAGAAGGAACCCTTCAGCCAGGATTTAGCATTTTTTTCCTGGTAAGTGGATGGATGGTCTGATTGACTGTGGATGAAATGGGAGCTTCTAATCTAGACCAATGGACGCCTTCTCAAGTCTATTTCTGCTTGAACTCAAGCCCAGATGGGATGTTATATGCTCTGCTCTAGGAGGACAGGGAAGGCTGTGGGATGGAGAGAGCATCTCAAGCCTTGGCTTCACTTCATCTCCCCAGAAGCATGTTTCCTATTGACTAGTGTTTGGTCTGGGGGTGTCTCGGCAAGACAAGAATCCTTCTTTTGACTTGGCAAAGCCCAGGGCACCAGCCAGGGCAAGGAAGCCAGGGAAGGGCCAGGGGTTAAAGCCTTCCTGGAGCTTCATGTTACTTGCTTCCTCCTGATGTTCACCCTTATTTTTGCCAGATATTGAGATCCCTCTGATGCTGCACAATGATGTAACCCAGATTTGACACATCTAAAATGACAGTCATTCTTATTTCTATAGAATATCAAAGTTTATGTGCATCTTTCCTCCCAATAGCCCTGGAAGGAGGTAATGCAAGGATCATTAATTCCATTTTTAAGATGAGGAAACTGAGGCTGAGAAAGAAGAGATTTGCCTTTGGTCATAAAGTTAGGAAGTAGCAGAGCCACATTTGAACCCAGATCTTTCCTTCCTTCCTTCCTTCCTTCCTTCCTTCCTTCCTTCCTTCCTTCCTTCCTTCCTTCCTTCCTTCCTTCCTTCCTACCTTCCTTCCTACCTTCCTTCCTTTTGTTCTTTCTTCCCATTCCTCTCTCTTTCTATTATTATTAGTATTGGTAATATTATTGACATTATTCCTCAGACCTGGATACAGCCTGTCCACCAAGAATCTATGAAGAAGGCATCAAAGTAATTTATCGCTGTAGTTTTGCTCCACAGCAGTAGCTGGCTCGACCAAGTCAGCCAAGCTAGACTGGAGTGCTAGGCTGGGGTTGGGGGAAGGCAAGAGGGGATCCGTTCCTAGAAATAGGACTCAGAGTAAGAAGAAGGCAGGCGGGGGCTCTCGGGGATGAAAGCCCAGGGGAATTTCTGGGATGAATCTGCCTCATTGTTCCAAGGATCCTCATCACGAGAAGCAGACGGTCAGTGCTTTCCAGAGACATCTGCCCAATTGTTCCTCTTCTATAACTTGACTCCCAGTGGAGCAGGGAAGTGTGGGCATGAGGAAGGAGGGAACAAAAGTGCGAGGACGTCCTGCAGGCACACAGTCACCAAAAGAAATCGCTCCCTCTTGGGGCTTTTTTAAACAATCTCTGTCCCACCCACTGACTGGTTGTGTTGTCAGTCCATATGAGGACACTTCAGAGCCATCTCTGCCTGTTTTCTCCCTTCAGTCACCCTACACTCAGTCCTCCCCCTGCCCCCATCTAGTCGGCTGCCAAATCCTCCTCATGATGCGTCGGTGATCTGTCTTTTCCACTCATTTCGGTCCTCATTCTTTTAGCCAGGACCATTATAGATAACAACCTCCCGACTGGAAATCTAATTCAATGGAAGGAACTGGGTTTGAATTTCTCCTTGGTTACCTGTTTATTGTGTGATGGAGAGATGTGGGTGAGACACTGATGTAGTGAGGTGGCTTTGGGACTGCTGGGATACTTTGACATCAGCTTGGCAGGAGGTGTCTAGTGGAGTGCCCTGGGCTCTGTGCTTGGCCCTGTGCTGCTTAGCACATGACCATTGACTTGGATAAAGACATCTATAGCATGCTCCCCAAATTTCCAGAAGGCACACAGCTGGGAGGAATGGCTCACCTACTGGACAGCAGAGTCAGGATCAACAAAAGGCTTGACAGCTCAGGGCACGCAGTCAAATCCAGTGACCATCCCTGGAATGAAAGAGCCTTGACCCTCGCATATACTCATGTGGCCTCCTGACATCTCTTAGAAGAATTGAAAATTTGCACCAGTGGTGAGGATGTCGCAATTGAGTAAAGGTCTGGACCCTGATATCGATTTCCCAAGATTTAGATGGGGGAATGGTGGCTTGAGAGTAGTTTGTCTAAACAAGATGGAGGGTTGGTAGTGGGCTTCACAAGCTCCATGTGAGGTGGAGCTGAGCCCTAACAGGGTGTGAGACTGCATTGGTTGGGGCATAACTTCCCTCTGTGACCTCTCACCCAGCCAGACCTGGTTTCCGCCCCTGCTTCCTCTAGTTAGAAGTTTTTTAGAAAGGATGGCGGATGTATGCTCCCTTGTTGAGGGCAGAGTAGAGGGGTCTTCTGCTTGTTGATGGCTTCCGAAGTTCCTTCTACTTTGGAGATTCTTGTTTGGGCAATCCATTGCACATTTTGATTTGCAGCCATAGGATCTAGGTTCAAATTCTGCCTGCTACTTAGTACCTATCTGTATGACCTTGGTGAGGAGAAATGGAATGGGAAGCAGGACAACCAGTTGTCAGGATGGCTGGCAGCTGGGCGAGCAGAAGGAGGACCTGGAGGAGAGTGACAAGTCTCAACCAGTCAACAAACCTGGGCTGGGGCACTGCCCATCTCCATGGGAGACCCTGGGGGCAATTCAGGTTGGGATTCTCAGAGAGGATTTAGGGGGCAGCGGACAGACGGCTGGGCTTGGAGTCAGAGGGCTAGATCCTAAGTCTGTTCCTTCCAGTTGTGTGATCTGTCAGCTTCACTTTGCTCATCTGTATAATGGAGGGGTCAGGCTGGATGACCTTCAAGGGCCTGCTGAACCCCAACTCTGTGATCTGATGATCCTGCTCTCGAAATGTGAGGCAGAGGAAGCTAGATCTGATTTCATAGACTATGAGCTATACCCTATAGGCACTGGGGATTCTGAGCAGGGGAGCAGTACTCACTATGGGGGTATTATAGGAAGATGAGTCCCTTCTTCCCTATCGCAACAAAATAGTATCTTGGTTGCAGAAAAATGTTCAGAGTTCTTAATAGCACTTCATAAATATTTGGTGGATTGAAATGAAAATTAATCGATCAATTAATTAGTTCACCCGGTCAACTGACTTCCATCGTCTGGTAGAGTGGAAACCCCCAGAGGGCAAACACTATTATCACTGTCACTTTGATATTTCTAGAGCTTATCTCAGGACAGTGTGTGTGTATGTGTTCGTGTGTATGTATGTGTGTGTGAGTGTACGTGTGCATGTGTGTAGATTTCCACTCACCCACATTAATGTGATTGTTGGTATTCTCAGCCTTGCTCCAATGACAAAGGAGTGGATGTGTTACTGAAATACCTGAATCATGGCAAAGGTTGATATTCCTGCTGAGAATGAAAGCAGATGACAAAGGGAAGCTGTGGTTAAATGGAAGGATGAACCATCATTTTGGCCTCCCTTGGACCAGCCTTTCAAAGTCAGGCTCTCCTTGGAGAAGCAAAGAAAGGAGATGGTGGACTTGGTTTTGTTGTGCATCCAAAGCCAACAAGGAGCCTCATTTCATGGGAATTCAGCAATGCTTCCAGGAAAATGGAATGCTTTGTGCATCTGTCAATGCCTGTAGCTTCTCTCCACACCCTCCCTCCTCCCCCAGTTTAATTATAAAGTGAGCTGCCAGAGTCTGACCACAGCAGGTATGGAGGATCATTTTCTCTTAGCTCTGGGCAAAACTGTGAAGATGGAGTATCTCTCTGGGTCGGAGTAGAGTGGGTGACGTAAGGCTATCTGCAAAGATTTGCCCAGTGGAAGAGTGATAAGAAATCGAGGGTACATTTCAGCAGAGAGACAGAACCCCTCTTAACACAGGAGTGTTGGGGAAATTAGGTAAACTATCTCTCCATTTATCAAAGCCCTTGGAGGGAAATGAGACAATGGAATGGAGGTCAAGACCACTTTCTCCCTCCCTCTTCCACCTGGTTTCTCCCTCCCTCCCTCTCCCCCCCCTCAGGCTGTCCTCTCCCTTTCCCCTCCCTCCCCCCTTCTGGCTGTCCTCTCCCTCCCCCCTCCTTCCCCATCCCCCCATCTCTGTCTTCATCCCTCTGGTTCTCTATGTGTCTTTCTCTGCCTCTCTTTGTTCTTTTTTTGCTTTTATTTTAAAGCTGACATGGGTTAATTCTTGCCCGCTCTTCCTCTAAGTTCTAGCCTCTCCCATCATAAATATAAATTTCCATCTTTCCAAAGGGACTGACTTTGGGTCTGTCCTAGTGCAGGACAAACAGCCAGGGTTCATTGGTGGGTGAGGGAGCCTTGAAGGGGATACTTAACTTGGAGTAGTTTTGGGGTAGGGGTGGGGTGGGGTTTTTTCTCACTGGTGTGAGAGCTGTGTCCAACTATGTTAGTAGCTGTCACTCAGAGGAAAGATCAGTCTTGTTCCATTTGGGCCCAGAGAGCAGAACCAAGAGCTGTGGGTGGAGATTGCAGAAAGGCCAATTGAGGCTTAAGATCAGGAAACACTTCCTAACCTTGAGAGCTATCCCAGTATGGAGTGGGCTGCCTCAGGAGGTGGCAGACTCTCCCTTCTCCAAGGTCTTTGCACATAGATTAGATGTCCCCTCATGGCATGTTATTGGAGAGGGATTCTTGGTCAGGTATGGAGGACCTGGAAGATATGATTCTGGAGAATCCTTTGACCTCAGGTTCATTCATTCATTCATTCATTCATTCATTCATCACTACCCTATACTCAGCCTTGGGAGAGATACAAATATTAGCTAAGACCCTGTTGCTGCCTTCATAGTGCTCATTGTCTGCTTGGGCATTGGAAGAAAGCGAAGATAATGGCAAGAACTCCCCAGGCATATTTCCCTGTCTCGGGACTGGGGCCCAGGACTACTGTCTTCTTCGAGGTTGTCAGGGACTAAAGAATGGGTTTATTATTAGATCAACAGATTGTTAGCACAAAATTCATTGCACTGAGTGGTAGGACTTGGGAAACAATCAGACAGGGAAAGTCAATGGGGTTGGGAAGTCTATGAAATGGGGGCAGGACTAGAAATTCCGCTAGACAGAAATGGGGTAGGAGGCATTATAAATCATGAGAGCCACAGTTCACATTCCCAAAGTTCAACTAAGTCAAGGAGAAAGGAAAGTTCCTGACTCTGTGCATTTGTACTGGCTTCAACCCATCCCCACCCCGATCTGGAAAGCCCTTCTTCTTCACCTCCACCTTTTGGAGTCTCTGGCTTCCTACTGAGCCCAACTCAATGGCTGCCTCCTACAGGAAACCTTCTGTAATTCCTCTATCACTTTCTTCTTGAAGTCACATTACTTTTCTCAAATTGTTCCAGATGATTTTCTGCAATGGGTGGACCAATTCACACTGATTCTAACAGCTGGATTCACGTGCCTCTCTTTCCATGGTCCTTCCAAACTTAGAAGTTTCCATGTTTCTTTTTGGCCATCTTTGCCAATCCGATGGGTGTGAGATGAAATCTCAGAGTTGTTTTAATTCACATTTCTCTTGTTAGTGGTGATTCGAAGTATTTTTTTAAAATTTGGTTGTTGACAGTTTTCCTTTCTTCTTTTGACACTTTGTCTCCTTTTGTCTTAGGGGGATATATACTAATTTTGGAGATAACATGCGGACTGTAAATATAGCATGCAATGCAGATCTTTTTTCAGTACGTGAAGCTTGTTAAGTGAAATGGCAACTTGCAATGGTTCCCTTCCAAGTTTCCTCTCCCAAAGCTCTTCCTCAAATGCTCTGGCATCCCTTGTCATGTACACATATGAATTAATTAATTAATGAAAAAAATATTTATTAAATGTGTACTATGTGGACTGCCCTGAGCTAAGTGCCAGGGATGCACAGAAAAAGGCAGACATTTCCTGCCCTCGAGGAGCTTATGTTCTAATGGGGGAAACAATACCTGAAGAAGGTTTTAGCTACAAGTCAAATGGAAAAGTTCTGTAGTCCTTTGTATGGGCAAAGCAAGTGGTCAGGCCTCTTTAATGTCATTTCCACTGACAAAATCACCCCAGCTCCTGATGCTGAACCATGGATGGTTCTCAGTACTGGGGGCCACAACGTTCCCTTCTGGGTCCCCAGTCACTATGGCTGCAGCCCCGGCAGGAGCAGGTCCAGGCTGCATCTCCCCAGGATGACCCCAGGACACGGGCCCTGGGCTGGAGGCATGAGTCTTCTAAGGCTCTTGGGCTCTGGCCCTGGGCTGTCCCCATCAGGGTCTGAGGGGATATGGGGTCAGGGTAGGGGTGGAGGTTTAACTCTGGCCTGGCACAAGCCACCTCTTGTGTCTCCCTCAGGGAGACTGGCTTCTTCAGCTAGGTTGAATCACCTACTCAGCGAGGGGTGGTTAGTTGGCTGTTGCTCATTCTGTCTGGCTTCCTTCTCCTCAAGAGCCTCTTTCCCAGATGGAGGGTGTGAAGGCTGGGCCAGAAGCAGGGATGGGGGTCTGGGGGTGCTGTGACTCCCAGGGCAATCTGCTTGTTGGTGTCAGTCAGAAGCTGTTGACACAGCTAATCTATCCCTTTAATTTGTCCGGACACCAAGGGAACACCCTGGCACCCCAAAGCAATGCTTGGCAATCACTCTCTCCTCTTTGCCCAGAGCCCCCTAATCTGCAGGCTTTGGCAGAAGTGTGGGTGGGAGGCAAAGAGGTCAGTAGAAGTGTCTTAGGGTTGGGCTCTAGAACATCTCATGTGGTTTAAGTTGGAACTGGTCAGTGAAAGTATTTTTCGAATCTCCTAGAACCCCAAAGATCTCTGTCCTTTCAGGCAGAAAATGAATTCCTTGAGGGCAGGGACTGATTTTGTCTTTAGATCCCTAGTGCCTGGGGCAGCTGAGTAGAGCCATAGTAGATAGACTCCGGGGCTTGGAATCATGAAGACTTCTCTTCCTCAGTTCAAATGTGACCTCGGACACTTACTAGCTGTGTGACCCTGGGCAAGTCACTTAACGCTGTCTGCCTCAGTTTCCTCACCTGTAAAATGCGCTGCCAAAGGAAATGACAAACTTCAGCTTGGAGGGAATATCTCTGCCAAGAAAGCCCCAGATGAGGTCCTAGAGAGTCAGACATGACTAAAACAGCTGAACACCCTAATGCCTAGTACGGAGTAGGCACGCAATAAGTGCTTGTTGAGGCGAATGATTTAATTCTCTTTTAGAATGAGTACGGGAACAGCAGGTCTCCTCTGGGAGAGTAGGGATCCCTAGACGCAGACTAACCCGTGAGCGCTGGACGCACCCAGACAGGGACAGTGAGAGGCTGGGGGAGGGAGGGGTCTTAGCTTTATTGAGGGGAGCGGTTTCAACCCTAGATTTCAGAGTTAGCGTCTCTGCTCACCCCTCCCTGTCCATCAGACCCTGGGCGGTTCCTCCCCGTTCTCCACGCATCGTGGCTTTTCACTTGTGCTTGGAAATCCTCCAATCATCATGGGGAGAGCACTATCCAGTGAAGCAGAATGAGCTCTGCAGTGCCAGGACTTGGATTCGAATCCTCATCTGTAAAACGAGTGAATTGGCTCCGGATCTGCCGGCGGCCTGAATCTGCCGCCTCACGGCCCGGCTGTAAACGTGGGGCTCTTCTCCAGGGCTCCCCCTTCTCAACTGCAGAGATACCTGAGAATGCGCATGCAGTGACCTTAGCCCTGACCCGCAGAACCGGTCCAGGGAAGAAGAGGGTGTTCGGCAGGTATAGGGAGATCCCCTGCCCTGGCAGAGTCAGGCCAGAGCTGGCCCTCCTGCCCTGCTCATGGCTGTGTGACCCTGGGCAGGCCCTCAGCTTCTCGGATACCGGAAAAGCTCACTCACAAAGCAACAGCCCTCACCTCCCAGGTCCTTCTCCGGACGATGGATTTGTAAATCAGAAACCTCGAGGTGCATCATGATGAAAAGAGCCATTTTGCTCTGGATTCCATTGCAACCTTTGTGTTTCCCTGGCCTGGGAAAGAAGGTGCCAGCTCTTTGTGCTGTGGGGAGTGGGCTGGGTGGCTTTCCACCATTCCTGCTTTGTGCTCAATCCCTTTGGCTAGCCTACGGTGGATGTGGGTGGCAGAATGGACCCTAGTATCCCTTAGGCCTGAGTCGCCTTCAGGATGCAGGAAGAAAGAGGTCTACAGATGCCCAGGGTCCTGATACAAGCTGGAGGGACCTTGCAGAATTCCCCTTAATTTTGCTTGAAATAAAACATCCATGGTTTGCAAGGCAGGAAACCGTATCTTTTGGCATGACATGAAATAATGTTGCTGTCTGAGTGAATGAAAAAATTAGATGTGTAGTTAAGTTGGGGCATATTTAAATAGTCAGGCAGGTCAGGCCTGCTTCCTCCAGGCCTTTGATAGGCGGGCTGATAACAGCTTAGGCTCTGGGAATACCCTCAATCAATAACCCAAGATCCCTGCTGAAAGCCGGCGCTCGCCTATGGTAGCAGATGGGATGGAGGCAAATAATATTTGTCTTACCTTTCAGACTGATTTCCTGTTTTGAATGAGGCGGAGTGTGTCCATATGTTAATCAGATTGGGAGCAGAGATAGCAGAGTTCAGGTCACCAGCCCCACTCCCCCCGCTCAGCAGCTCCCCCCGTGGACCTTTTCCAAATGGTACTAATCATGTGTCCAGCTCAATGAAAATATTCCCCGGGGACCAAGGCACAAGCTTTCATCTAGGAGGCGGACGTTTTGTTCTGAGGAGAGGTTCTTGCTAAGAGGTAATTTTTGTTTGATTTTTATGGCTTCTGGCAGATCTCGATTCTGAGCTCGTAAATACAAGCTCCCCTCTGCCTTCCCCTTAGGTCGATGATGGACCTCTCACTTTAGTCGGAGGAGATGGTTCTCCTAGAAATCTTTCCTTGGCTATCTTTTCTCCTCCTTCAATGTGGGCATCCCTATGCCCCTTCCCCCGATCAGGGAGGAGGTCCTTTTCTCTTCTATACTCATGAGCTGGGCCTAGGGTGGCCAAAGAGAATTGGGCAATCTGACTGTCTGAACCCTAAGGTACCTCAGAGGCATCTAGTCTAAGCCAGAACCAACATTCTTGAAGGACCCTCCTGGCGGGAGAAGCCACTGCAGTGGAAGATGATCCATCATTAAGCCATTTTCCCTGATATTGAGCCCCCTCAGAAACAGTGGTCCTCTGGGCCCCCCAAGACTCCTGCTGCTTCCTTCTGGGGCCACCACAAGGTCTGACCCCTCTTCCACATTAACAGTGCTCCATGAATTCTTGCACTAAGTCATTCTCTTCTCCCTAAGTCTGCTCCTCACCAGACTGAACGCCCCCAGTTCCTTCACTGGTTTCCCCTGCGATATTTACTCCATTCCCTTCACCACTCTGGTGATCTTCCTCTGGAAGTTTTCCTGAAATGTCCTTCCCACAATGGGGATCCCAGAATTGAGTCTAATACCCAGGGTAGAGGGCAGCTCTATTCTCAGCCTGGCTCAAGACTGCCTGGGCTCTAGGCCTTTGGTGTAATCCAGAAATGTGCCCTATCTGTGTGTGCTGTCCATGACCATGCCCCTCTGGCTCCAGCCATCATCACTGCTCTCCTGCCTCCATGCCCTAGGAAAGCATGAGCATCCATCAGCAGCAGAGGGGCTCATGGCCCCAGGAAGATAGCAATTGATTCTTAATCCCTCCCTACCCCCCTGGAAAGGAAACTCAGGTGATTAATAATGAGAACTACAATTTATATAGCATTTTAAGGTTTGTCAAACATTTGACAAACATGTCATTTTAGGGGCAGCTAAGTGGCACAGTGAATAGAGTGCCAGGCAAAGACCTGAGTTAAAATCTGGTCTCAGACACTTCCTAGCTGTGTGACCCTGGACCAGTCACTTAACCTTGTTTACCTCAGTTTCCTCATCTGTAAAATAGGCTGGAGAAGGACATGGCAAACCATGCCAGTATCTCTGCCAAGAAAACCCCAAATGGGGTCACAAAAAGTCAGACATGACTGAAATGATAGAACAGCAACAATCTCATTTTCTTCTTACAACAGCCCTGGAAGGGAGCTTTCCATATCAGCCTCATTTTGCAGATGAAGGGACTGGTGGCTCTGTGACCTTGGGCCAGCAGTACAGGATGCAGGCCTGTTGCTAGCTGCTCGGCCACTAGCTGCCTCTGTCTGGCTGCCACACATTTCTTCGGGTCTGCCATTTGGTTCCCTCGAGGACCTGCCTGTTCAATCTTGTGCGTCCCCTTGCTTCAGGTGGGACCTTGGATACTCTGGCCCCATGTCTATGTTATTTGTAATGCTTTCCAGGAAAGGAAGGAAATAAAAAGCCTTGTTTGGATAAGGGGAACAGAGCTTTGCTTACCACATCCCAGGACGGGGTGAGGGTGGGTGCCCTTTGAAACCTGAGCAACATAGAAATTTTGGGCAAATGAAAGGACGTCTTATTTTGCAGACTCTTAATGAACCCTAATAAATATGTGGACTCATTCTGAGCAATGGAATTTGTGAGCCAGGAATGGGAGAGAGAAGAACAGGAACAGTCCAGTTTCTGGCATCTAGTAGGTGCTTAAGAAATGCTTGTTGATCGATCATTTCTTTCTAGCTGAGATTAGGGTGGATAACTTCCTCTAGGGTTCCTTCTTGTCAATGAACTGTGGGCCAATCATTAAGCAAATAGGATTTACAGTTAGAAAGGGCCTATAATCTGATTTTACAACCCGCTCACCTGGAGCCATCAGCCTGAGTGCCCTGGGCTTGGAATGGAGAGATATGAGTTCGGAGCCTGGCTCAGCTCTGTGATTCTGGTCAGGGGCATCCCTTCTCTGGGCCTGTTTTCTTGTTTGTTAAATGAATGACTTGAACCAGGTCAAGTGTCTTTCAGGCTCTGATATTATGGTGCTAGGGGTGAACTTTGACACTTCAAGTATTTTGATGCCACCAATGTCATCATGGCAAATTACAGCCTCTGCCAAACTCTGGCAGGCCACGAATCCATCCCTTTATGGGTGACCTGGAAAGGACCTTCTCCCAGACTGGCTAGTTCGATCCTCAGGTGGTACATATAGCCCACTGCCAGAGCCAAATGTGGAGTCTGTCAGACAAGCAGAGCTTGGTCCCCATTGACAAAGTCTTTTGAGAACCTAGAATCCTTGCCCTTCCATCTGGAAACATATCGCAGAGTTTACTATTATCACCTGAGGCCCTGCTCTTGTGGCCTAAATCCCTTCTCTCAGGAATGCCTTGCCCTGACGAAAGCCTGCACCTTCAAATTATTGTTTGGAGATTTCATTTTCTCTCATCAGGAAGAGAAGAACAGAGTCCAAAAACTATGGGCCAGTCAGCTTGACTTTGATTCATGGAAAAACCATAGAACATATCATTAGAAGGTTGGTTGGTGAACTTTTAGAAAGGGAAACAGTAGTAACAGAGAGCCTGCCTGACCATCAAGAACAGGTTGTACTCAACCAATCTCATTCCAATTTTGAACAGTATTACTAAGCTAGTAGATGAAGGGAATGCAGCTGATACAGTTAATCTACATTTTAGCAAGGTCTCTTACATGACTCTCATAGAAAAGATGGAGAGGTTTGGATTCGAATTATTCTAGTAATTGTCTGATCATTAGATGATGATACAATCAGATGAGTCACTAACTGGCGAAATGGCTTAGATTCAAAGAATAGCTGTGCATAGTTGAATGTTGCAGGAAGTCTCCAATGGTGTATCCCAGGGCTCAGCAGTTGTGCCTGCGCTGTTTAATGTTTTTATCAATGACTTAGGCAAAGGCTATAGACAAAATATGCTTACCATATTTGTGAGTGACATGAATTTGGGGAGGACACCCATCAGGGTCAAGAAAAAGTAATCTTTTTTTTTTTAAGCAATCAGGGTTAAGTAACTTGCTCAAGGTTACACGGCCAGTTATTTCTGGGTGTGGTGCTAAGTATCTGAGCCCAGATTTGATCCCCAGGTCATCCTGACACTGGAGCTGGTGCTCTTACTTGCTGAGCCACCTGGCCACACCTGGTTAAGTAATTTGCTACAAGGTTACAAGGTTTCTGGGTGGGTGCTGAGTGTCTGAGCTTGGGGATTCGATCCCCAGGTCATCCCAACACTGGAGCCGGTGCTCTTACTCACTGTGCTACCTGGATGCCCTTAGGAAAAAATAATCTTGACAGGCTGTAGCATTGTTCTGACTGGAACAAAATTAAATTTAATAGGAATAAATGTAAAGTCTTGCACTTGGGTGCAAAAAATTCAATGGCAGAAGTATAAGATGAAGGAGACATGGACAGAAATCATTTTTCTGAAAAGGCTCTGGGGTTTTTAGTGGGCATCAAGCTCTATGTGAGTCATCGGGGGATGGGGTAGCCCCAAAATCTAATGTTATCTCAGGATGCATTAAGTGGCACTGACTTTCCAGGCAACAGTCTCCCTGTGCTCTGTTCTAGTCACATTTTAACTGGAGTATCCTGATTGTATCTGGGTGCCACAGTTTAAGAACATTGGTTAAGCTGGAGAGTGAACAGAGGAGGTAAGCCAGGAGGGAGAAGGGCATGGAGGCCATGACAGATGGTCTTAGGTTAAAAGGACAGTGCATAGTTAGCCCAGAGAAGAGAAACTCAGGGGGATCCTAATAGCAATCTTCACATATTTGAAGGAGGAAGTCTTCAGCTTGTTCTATTTGGTCCCAGAGCAGGGAGTAGGAGTAAATTTACCTGCTAAGAGGTAAATTTAGTCTCAGCCATAGGTCTGCCTTAAGAGACAGGGGTTTGCCTCCTTGAAGGCCTTCTAGCAGAGGCTACATAACCGTTTGTTGGGGAGGTTATAGTGGGAATTCCTTTACATGTGTGGGTTGGGCTAGATGGCCACTGAGGTCCATTCCAGCTCTCTAATTGTGTGATTCTGTGACCATTAAAGCTTGCCAAGCCATTTACAGACATTATCTCACTGGAGTTTCACAGCAGCCCTGTGAAATATTGCAGAGATTACTAAAGCTCATGAACCCGTCAGCGTGCTTACCTTTGTAAGGAACGAATCTTTGCAAGAAGAGTGGGTACCATCTGGGAGTGGGCTCCACTTGTTGGGAACACATGTGGCCAAACTAATTCCAGCCTTGCTGGGCCCCGATGTTCTTTCTCTTCTCATGGAGTCCTCACATCCCTCCCTCTCTGGGCACAGTATCTCTACAAACCTCCCTCTTCATTGTTTCAGCACCCTAGGTGTGTCAACAAGTCACTTGGGCTGGCCATAGTCTGTCTCTTGTTTATGATATTATGGGCCATGTCTTGCTGTGGGGGAAAGAACTGACTGAAATCTAGCTTCTGATGATTACTATGAATGTGACCTTGTTCAAGTCCCTTTCCTCCTCTGGGGCTCCATAAAATGAGGGGGTTGAGCTATTGACCTCTCAGGTCTCTTCTGACTCTGGATCTAGGATCACATAAATCACTTTATTGATTGTTGCTAGAGCCGGCCCTAAGACAGTTAACTTTTTATGGGTGTGTCCACAGGATTCTTCAGACCCTTCCCCAGCTGATCTCTCAGCTTCTGTGCTATTGACAGCTTCAGCCTCACTCTTCCTTCCTTCCTTCCTTCCTTCACTTCTGGCCCATCCCAGCCTTGTCTTCTGCTCTCCTGACAGGCGGTAATCCCCATCTTTCCCTGGGGGCTGCCTTTAAAATATTTGTAGGCTGTGATCAGTTCCCAGACATCTCTTTGTCCCCTCTAACCCACAGCCCCATTTTATCCAGACAGAGGAGAGAGGGAGAAAAGACCTTTGGTTTTTAGTCCAGGATCTAGCTCAGTGTGTGCCAGGGAAGCCAAGTCAGGCATTTCTGGGAAAGGGAAGGCTGAGGTCCATCTGAGAGTCAGGAGGAGGAGATTCACAGAAAGGACACACAAAATACAGAAGAGCTCTCTCGCTCACACACCTTTGCACCAGTTTGTATGGGGAAATACACACGTATACATATTTTAGTTATTGAAGAACTTTGAGAGACCCCCCTGCATTCTGGGAAAATGAAAAACTTAGAACATGTGACTCACAGGATCATAATATCATAGAATACCAGAGCTAGGTATAGGTTCTATGAATCTACAATCCAGAATGTCAGAGCCTTGAAGGGCTTCAGAGTAGAAAGTGTCAGAGCTGGGAGAGCACATAACACCCAGAATATGGAGCATGAGCACTGGAAGGCACCTGCAGTCACAGAATGGCAGCGCTGGTAAGGGCCTTAGAACAGAGAATGTCAGCATTAGAGAACTTTAGGACAGGGAAGCACCACTACACACCTTCCTCTGGGAAGGAGGGTTCATAGAAGATAGAACAGTAAATGTCAGAACTGAGAAGGACCTTAGAACCCAGAACGTAGAATGTCCGGGTTGGTGGGGAGGGACCTTGGAACATAGAATGTTACAGCTGAGAGGAACCTTGGAACACAGAACACAGAATGCTAGAGCTAGAAGAAACCTTGGTGTTCATGGCCCCAACTCCAGTATTTTAATAGTGAGCAATCAAGGAGGGGAGGAAAGGTGGGGAGGATTTCTCAAGGACATGCAGGGGGTAGGTGGAAAATCCAGAGTCTGAATCCTGGTCCTCAGACTCCAAATTTTCTCTGTGTTGTGTCTCACACAGAGGCCAGTGCTTCCCACCTCTCCTGCTTTCTCTCCACAACCATGACTGGAGTCTAATTAAATTGGAGAAACATTTAGGGAGCACTAAGACCCTGGAGATACGCAAGTGAAATGAGACCCTTTGCTTGTCCTCAGGGAGTTTCTAGTTCAACAGCGTTCTCGCCTAAGTATAGCAGGATACTTTCAGTCCAAGAAGACTTTGCTAACTTCTCACAAACAGTCCACAAAGTTCCAGTTTCTCTAAGTGGAAAGCAGGTAATTTAGCCAGGGTTTGTTCCCTTGGGAAAAGTCGTAGATCTTGCATTGAATTCACCACTAGATGTCACTGACGCTTGATGGCTGAGTGGGTGGGATTGGAGTTGGGAGTGAACCCCCCCCCCCCCCTTCACAACCTGCCCAGGTATCTCACAGAGCGGAAAGGCAGCAGCCTCAGGCCAGAACTTCCTCTTCCCACCAAGCCCTGTGGACTAGAAACTCTTTGCTGTATACTCCAGAAAGGCAAAGTTTTGCCACCATGGAAGGAAGATAAGAGAATTTTAGAGCATAGAGAGGCTATTGAGAGTGTTCTTCTCGCCCAAACCCCTTCTTTGACAAATAGAGAAACTGAGGTTTATGGGTGGAGGAGAAAGGGTTTGCCTATAGTCACATGGTCAGGCAGGATTACAACCCACCTCTCAGGACTCCCATTCCAACTACTCATTCTCTTTCTCGTTATGTCTCCCCGATTAGAATGGGAGCTCCTTGAGGTCAGGGGATGCAGGGGATGTTTTTTAACCTTTGTGGATGTGTGTGTGTGTGTGTGTGTGTGTGTGTGTGTGTGTGTATGTCCCTAGTACTTAGCTAGGTGCTTGGTGTCTAACAGGTACTCAATAAATACTTCTTGATTTGACTTGACTTGCAATGACTGTGACAAGAGTTATAGCCAAAGACAGAAGAGACACATCAGTCCCTTTAAGCTATAGGCAGGCTGATGCAGTGGAAAGTGAAGGCAATGGGGACTCATAGTCTAAGGCCTTCAAATCTTGGCTGTCACTTACTGTGTGCCCTGGGTCCAGTCCTTTCTCCTGCCAGGGCCAGAGTTTCCTCATCTGTAACATTATTCATTCAGATGTTCCTTTAAGTCCATTCCTGATCTAAATCTATGAAACCTCCAATCAATCCACGTGCAGTTATTAAGCACCTACCACGTACCTTCTGTTTACTCTTCATGTTTCTTGTATGTACTGATTTATGTACCTATTGTCTCCTGATTAGACTGTAATCTCCTTGAGGTCAGAAGCTGTTTCTCTCTGCATGTCTCTGCCTCTCTTTTCTGTCTCTGTCTCTTTCTGTTTCCCTTTGTATTTGGTTTTGTGACTGACACATAGTAGGCATTTAATGAATGCTCCTTGATTGTTTGAATGCCAGAATTTGAGGATATAAATTCCCAAACAACATAGTTCCTACCCTTTAGGACCTTAGCGTGTATCTCAGTAGACAACACAAATATACATAAATAGATACAAAACACATAGAAGGGAGATGTGTTTTGGGGTGTGGTGGGAGGTCACTAGCAACTGGGGTGAGAGCTGTGAGAGACTTCACATAAAAGATGTCTCTCAAGCAGAGTTTTGAAGGGAGCAAGGGATTCTAAGCTACTGTACTCACTAGCTATGGGACCTTGGGCAAGTTCCCACCCATCTCTGGTCTTTATTCATGTACCTTATCTGTAAAATGAGAAGGTTGGATTTAATGATCTCTAATCTTCCTGTATAGATCTAAATCTGTGGTCCAATGACATGACTTATAAGAGTTGCCATTCATGTTGTGCTACAGTGGATAGATCACTGGGCTTAGAATAAGGAAGAGTCATCTTCATGAGTTCAAATCCAGCTTTGGGCACTTTATTGGCTTTATTGACCCTGGGCAATTCACTTACCCTCATTTGCCTCAGTTTGCTCATATGTAAAATGAGCTGGAGAAGGGAATGGTAAATCACTCCAGTATCTTTGCCAAGAAAACCCCAAATGGGATCACAAAGAGTCAGACACAACTCAAAGGACTGAACAACAATAACTTCCTGTGCTTAAAGGAAGGCACTTTGTAGACATAGGCTCTTTCATCTGATCCTCATGATAGCTCTGGATGGTGGATGCAGTGAGTACATCAAACTCTGACTGCTTCTGACTTAAGCACAGTGTGTTCTTACAAGTTCTCTTAACCTGTCATCAAATTGTTTCCAAACCACCACAAAGATTTGACATATAAGTGCAAACCAATTCTCACACTGATTCCCAAAGGATGGTCAAATGCACGTGCAAATCCTCACTTGTGTCCTATATTCTGTCCCAGAGTAACTCTCTCATTCTCCTCTGTTGCCCTTTAACTGCACCTCATCATCTGTGTAATTATAGGACCAAGATGTTAGCATTCTTGCAGCACAAATATCAGGCTATTTGAAGAACACTATTGCTAGGCATCAATCAGTCAATGAACATTAACTAGATGCCTATGCCTGTTAAGCCTCTATTATGTAGAGGGTCTGAGGTATTCAGGAGGACTAGTGTCAGAGCTGCCAAGCCTTTTTCAGGGCTGCTCATCTACCTTTGGTGCCTACCATCACCCAACTCTCACCTGTGGCTCCCATGCCTAGCAGCCATGCCCTGGCAAACTGTTCTGGCGGACAAGCTAAACCAGGGTGAGTGTAACAGATAGGCTTCAAACCCATTGATGAATTGGGGTTTCTACCCCAAGCATATGGAGACTTCTCCCATGGGAATGGGTAGATGAGAAAAATTTGTCCTAATGACCATAAAGGTGGATGAAGCAGGTGCTGTGCAGTACATAGAGCCTGGTTAAACATTGAAGATTCCAAGGGCATCCACTGCATCCCAAGCCATTGCCAATCATTCTGACTTTTGTCTTGCCACTGGACTTTGATGACTCTGGAAAAGAGAACGAGGCTGATGACTTTGTGCATCCCTGCCTCACTTTAATACAATTCATGCACAAGTCAGGACATCACCTGTGCCATCAATGGTCCTTTTTACAAAGAAAATCAACTATGCACTAGACATTGTAGTAAGTGTGGAATTGTGCTAAGTACCATCCTGGACAATGCCAGATCATCACAAACATTCTGCAGAAACAAACATTATTTCGCCTCCAGTTTAAACTTGTCTTCTTCCCATGTCACGAGTCTTCTTTCTGGCAGATTTTCAAATGAGCTGGGCGGCTACACTGGTCAGTTGTTCAGTAGGGTATAGCCAGTGTGCCAGTGACAGAAGAAAAGAGAGTCACATGTGAAGAGACTCCAGCCTCCCAAGGGCCAGTTTGTATGTAAACATTGTTAAAAACAAACAATATATGCAACTGCTTTGTAAATGCATTTATAATTTAATAAACACATCATTAAAAGAAAAGCAAATGTTTTATATTCTAGCTAGCTATTCATTTTCTTCAATTGTATTGGTAGCTAACATTTTAAAAAAGGAATTTCCCTATTTTAGCAAAAGAACTAGTAAAGATCTCCTACATTTTTTCACCATCTATTTGGGGGAGTGAACATTTTTACTTTATTCTAGTTTCAAATGAAAACACAGAAATGACCTTGAAGAAAAAAAAAATCAAAGATTGAGTTTGTCTTGTAGGGAGTTAAATATTGAAAATCTTTGTTCAAATAAAAAAATTCCTAAATCAAAATTATGCTCACATATGATCATTTTGTTAAACATCTTCAAGTTGTAGCTTATTTTATTGAAAGTGTTATCTATATGCAATAAAATGCATGAAATAAAGACAGCTGATGTAAAGTCTTACAGATAATAGTAAGCACATGATACCATCTTTTAATTCTTAAAGAATGTCCCACATAACATATTCATAATTATTTTAAGAGTTTTATAACTTTATATTTAGAATTTCCATAAGTATATGTGTAATAAAATTTTACTTTTTATAATATAAATTTTCAATGGACAAAAGTTATTGGAGTTGTTGTAAACATTTAATGAATACATTCAAGAGAATATTTGATTAGTATATTAAATTACCCTGGGAGGTCATAACACATTTTTTTGTAATCAAAAGGGACAAGAAAACATTGGGAGCCACTGAAGTGGAGAACTTTTTTTTTCCTATACTTATCTATAACTGTTTTACACAGCTGACCAGGTTAAGGGTCTTGCCCAGGTTTGCGTAGCCAGTGATGAAACTTGAATCCAGATCTTCCTGACTCCAATGCTGGTCCTCTATAAGCTATTCTGCCTCTATAACTAGTAGGCTAAGTGGGACAGAATGGGATACCATATAATCAATCCCAGAAGACATATTTTATTTTAGGAGGGCTCCATTGATGGAGAAGAGAGCCTTTGATACACAGCATAAGGTCATGGAATATTGGAGCTCAAAGGAACCCCAGGTAGCTCCCTTGGTCAACAAAAAGGGGAGACTGAGGTGTAGAGAAAGGAAGGGCTTTTTTCAGGATCCCTCAGGGAGTTGGTGGCAGAACCAGGATGAGATTCCAAGCCCACAAGAGTCCACTTTTGCTACTGACCTTCCCTCATCATGTACCCCTTCTCTTTTTGCCTCTTCCTCTTTTTTTTTCAGTGAGGGCTAAGTCATCATTATTATGAATAATGAGAATAACAGCAATGATAATTGATATCTAAATGGCATTTCAAGATTTGCAGATATTTTTGAGCTTCTCAGCTATATTCTGACTTCTTTTCCATCTGCCCAAATGGACAAGTGATAGCACCCCTGGGTGTCAGCCCATGCCTCGGAGTCTAGTTCTTCCCTGCTGAGACGTCTGAGAGAGCAGAAGCTTGTGAAGGCTGCTCCAGTAACTGGCCATCCATGGGTGGCAGGCATGAGGTGGGGACTGGCTGAAGGAGAGGTTGGCAAGATGACCTAGGGTCAGTCCATCTTAGCCCAGCAAAATGAGGACTATATCAGAGTACCATTAGGACCATCAGATCCCTGGGGTAGTAGGCAGGCACCCATGGGTGAAGCCAGCCCTTTCTCCCCTCTTGGCACATTGTAGGTAGGTCACACTTAAAGGCTGCCTGAAGTCATGAGCCCTTGGCTGTGAATTCAGCTCTTGGATAATTGGCAATAAAACTTAGGAATTCCAAGGAGCTTTCTGGGTCAGCGTCCTGTGGTGGGTTGAATAGTTCACTTCACAGTAGGGCTGTCTGACATACCTGCGCCGGCCGGAACCAGCTCAGGGAGCAGTTTCCCCCAATGAAATCATCTTCAGAATAATCTGTACATCATGGACCATGACGTCTTGTGTTTAAACAGCAGCAGCAGGCACCAGCAGAGGGTGTGTTCTGAGCCTCCCTGGCTCAGGGGAGGGGGGGGGTCTGCCCCAAGCCCCCAGCCCTTGCCTCATCATAAGGCCTTTTTTTTGGGCCAATGAGGCATCTGGAATACATTTAAGAGAAATTCCTTTAGCGTCAACCTCTTCTTCCAGGTGAGCTGCATACCAGCATGGACCATGAAAGATGAAATAGAGCTGGCTGAATGCTTTCTTGGGAAGGTTTTTATAGATGCTAATTAAACACACTCAGGGGCCCAGTTTGGGAAACATAAAGCCCCTTCTCAGGTGGTGGACGGCTGGGCGAGGTGAGGGCCAATTAGAGCCCCCCTCACTGCCTCTCAGGATCATGCCCGGACCCTCCACATGCTTTGAGAAACTTTTGGTGTTGAAAGGCAGGCCTTGGGATTCAGAACATTGCTCCCCCATCACTGGGGCCCAAAGAGAAGCCCCATTGTGTTGCCTAGAGCAGTATTTTCCAGCACCATGGGAACAAGGGCTTTGTGAGAACACACCAATGCTAGTGGTATTTGTCTTCAAAAATATTAAATATGCAATTATACAAGTAACAGCAATACTTGTTCTATGTATGTGGCAATTTGAGAGTTTGGAAATAAGCGTCATGCCCACCCCCAGCTTTCCTTTCTCCTCGGCTTTTCCACACCCCACACTCCTTCCAGCCAGCATTTCTGGACTCTGTTCACCTGTATTCCAAGCCCCAAAGTATTTCTTTGTCAAGTTAGTTTAGGAAACAGCAGCCATATTTTTCTTCCATTGGCAAGGCCCTTCTTGGAATTCCTGTGGTGGGAGGAGCCCTAACTCACCAGGCTTCCTAGTTGTTACAGTCTTGGATGTTGCGGAATTGTTTCCTGCTCTTTAGTCTTGTCTCTCAACTATGCCGAGGGTCACGGCTCCTTGAGAGCAGGGGTTATTCCATTCTTCCAGGCACAATGCTTGGTACACAGTCAGTGCTTAATAAATGCTTGTTGATTGATTAGTTGCTTTCCTTCTGAATCCCACTTGGTTCCAGTTGGGGCACACAGTTATGGGAGCCATGGGAGCTGTCCAAAGCTTTGAAAAAGAGAAATCGAGGCTGGCTGGCAGTTTCTACAAAAAGCATTTATTAATCTTCAGTTTTGTGCCAGGCACTGTGCTAGCCCCTGGTGACCCAAAGACAAAAACAAAACAGACCCTGCCCTCAAGAAGCTTATGTTCAACTGGTAGATGGTCAGGATGTTTTTCTCGGGGTTTTCCGTTCCTTGGCACATACTCACTATCTTAATCATTTACTTGCTGGGCGTTTCTCGGCCTGGAGAGAAGAAGACATGGGGGATCCAGTCTTCATGCATTTGAAGGTCTGTCATAGTGGAAGGATTCCAGCTGGGACCTGGAGGGCAGACCCAGGAGCAGTGGTGAAGGGTCCAGGGAGGTCAGTTGGAGCTTGCTGTCTCTAGAGCCATCCCAAAGCTGTCTGGGCTGCCTGGGGAGCTGAGGGCTTTGCCCCACTTGGAAGTCTTTGAGCATCTAGATAACTCCCACTGGATATATGGCAGTGGGGAATTCTTTTGGTTTGGGGCTTGGACTAGATGCCACTGAAGAAAGTCTCTTCCAGCCCCCCAACTCAGTGACTTTTTGATTTGGTGACACTTTTTGGGTCTTTTTTCTCTAAATGATAACCTGGTTCTCTTGCTGCCCACTGCCCCATTGTTCCAGGTCACTGTCAAACCCCCACTGCATTTTCTCTGCCTTTCCCTTCAGTATCTCCTCAGAATGAAGCAGTGAGAATAGCCTCGGCTCTGGAAGCAGAATAGCGGGGTGTGAGGAATGAATGGATGAATTGAAAACATATGCTAAAGGCTGACTGTAGTAGGGGCTCTGCTGGTGCTGGAGATACAGATTTAGAAAGTAAAGCCCGTCCCTGTCCTCAAGGAGTTTACATTCTAATGGATAAAGGCAACGGTGGACAGGGAGTGATGTTTTGGACTGGAAAATCCCACAGCTGGTGAGTGGGATCGTAAGGGAGGAGATTGGCACAACTTGTCCAGGAGTAATGACAGAATAGATTTGTTTATGATTCCAAAACTTAAAAGCAATTGGGATAATTGAGGTCATCCACATAGTGCCTACTGAGAAGATAGCTGGGGAATACAGTGGAGCATGAGAGTAGACCTGGATTTAGTGGCCACATGGGGCACTCATTGCTCAGGAAGGGGGAGAAGCAAGGAGTGCTTGATCTGAAAGAGTTGAGTCCTCTGATACTTTGTGGATAACCTTGGCCAGTCATTTCAACTCTCTGAGCCTCAGTTTCCTTCTCTGTAAAAGGAGGTGGTTGCATTAGATACCCCGAGGACCAGCCCAGCTGGACTGCTAGGATTCTCTTACCAATTTATGAACTTACCCCTCTTTGCAGATTTGCCCTTGGATTCCCCCTATCACTTATAGAACCACATCCCTATTGATATGGAGAAAATCTCTGGTGTTCTTGGCCTCCAAGAGCTAAGTCTGTGACCTGATGGCCTTCCCATACTCTGCCTTCCCAGATTGCACTCTTGGGATTACACCTGCTGGTAATGGAACAGTCTTTACTGCAGCCTGCCATGGATCTCATCACCTAACCCTGGCAGAATGCTGCTCCCCCTTCCTCCCCTTGATGGAAGCCTGTTGGCTCATGGCTTAAATTCGCAAAGGTTTGAGGGTGGTTTGGTTTCTGCATTCAGCTTCTGTTGTGAGGTTGGCTGCTCTCGGTGGGCTAGGGAGGGTTTGGGTTGGAAACCTTTCTCCGCTGGACCTTAGAGACCATAAGGCAAGGGGGGACCACTCTGCCTGAGAACTCCTAGGCTGCTCTCCTTGCCTTCTCAGAAGAGGGCCTGGTTCAGAGGTACTTGGCCCAAAGAGAAGCTGCCTCTGGACACCTTGACAAGGAGTCCCTGCCCGGTTGCACTCAGCAGCTCGTCTGCCGGCACGAGCTGACTCCTGCCTTTGCCGTGGTTATGCTCTGTGTTGGGGGCAGGGGAGGGGAGTGAAGGACTTGTCTTTGTGAATCAGGTTTTGATCTGTGTGATGCTCTACCTTTTCAGGAGACGTTGACTCATCAGAGAATTCAGGTATTAAATGAAGGGGTTACAGCATAAATTTACCTAGAGTTAGGAACTTAAAATGTGCATAGAAACAGGTGGGGGCACCCAGCTACATGGCGTGCATCCTCTTTTATTTTGCCTTTTTTGGAGGGCAATTGGGGTTAAGTGACTTGCCCGTGGTCACATGGCTAGGTTGTGTGTGTGTGTGTGAAGTGTGTGAGGCCGGATTTGACTTAGGTCCTCCTGACTCCAGGGCCGGTGCTCCATTCACTGTTCCACCTAGCTGCCCTGGGTGCATTCTCTTTAAATCAGAATCCAGAGACACTCAGGGAAGCAACAAGACAAAGATGAAAGGGCAGCAGAAAAGCTCTGACATCTTGGGGCAATGCAGAGAGGGAGTAAGGGAACAAAGGTTTTCAGCTGGAGAAATGAGAGAGAATAACAGATAAATCAGAAATAGAAACGTCCCAGCTCTCGGATTTTGGCAGGACCTCAGAGGTCATCGGGGCCAAGCATAATAGACCAGGGGTCCCCTTTACAAGCTACCCAGCGAGTGGTGATCCAGTCTACAACTGTAAACCTTGAGGGATGGGGAGCTCACCAGATTATTCTGCTTTGTAAAGTTGTAGCTGATCTGAGGTTTTTCTTGTTGGCCTCAATTTTCTTCTTTTTATCTTCCACCTGATGCCCATAGTTGTGCCCTCTGGCACCAAGCAGAACTACCTAACTTCTCTTTTCATGTGACGCCCCAAACCAAACATCAAAGCTTCTCTTCAGGCTAAATAGCCTCACTTCCTTCACCTGATCCTCAGATGACATGAACTGGAGCCCCTGCTTGCTTTCTTTGGAGCCTGTTCCATTTTATCAATGTCCTTCCTCAGATGAGGTGCTCAGTGACTTGGCTGGGGCTTGGCCAGGGCGGAGGACAGTGGGTGGACTTGGTCCCAGACCCTCTGCCATTATTAATGGCACTGAAGACAGTAGGTTTCCTGGATGATTTATGTCACCCTCCTATGTAGAGCTCACAGCCCAGAGAAACCCACTAAAATGCTTTCAAATAATGTCTCCTTGGAACCATTGGTTTGGGGTAGCGTTCAAACTTGGCTGCTATTTCATGGCTTAAATATAGTGAAAGGGAAATGATTGATTTCCTTTGGTTAATTCAGCTCAACAAAGACTTGTTAAGGGCATGCTGTGTTCAGAGTACTGGGCTGGGCATTGGGGGGTCACAGAGGTTAGCAAAGATACAAGCTTTGCCCTTCTATCAGTATGGTCAATTATGCCATGTCTGAGCTGAGCCTAGGAGTGTGTGGCCAAGGTCATCAGTAACAGATAACTTCAGTTGTTTACTAGGGAGAGACGTAAGCAAAGCATCCCCCATCCTCAGCTCAAGGTTATTACCCCAACTCCCCCTCCACCTCTTAGGCTGGGTGCCTCAAGGGTGATTACTTTTAGGGTTCAAGGATATGCACTGTGGTACCACCCTTTCATAGCTTAGAAGCCTTCCCCAGTAGAATTTCCATGACCAATCAGCCAGTATATTCAAGGCATTTACTGAAATGACAGTAAACATGGCTATTTAATACCCCTTGCCCCAGCTCCCAAACCAGGGGCATGCTCCTCCACCAAAGTGTTTGTTGTTTAATTAATTAATCATGGTTAAGCTTTAAAGCTTGGCCTCAAACCCTTAGGGTTGAATGGGAGAATACTTGGGTTGAGCAAGAATATTCAGAAATGATTCCAGGGACATAGCAGCAGAACAAGGACCATTCTGAGACGTGCCTCCAGTCCCTAGACCTGGCCCTTATCACTTTTGATCTGGACCATTGCACCAACTTTCTAATGGGTCTCCCTGACTCTAGCCTCTCTTCTCTCAGATTCATGCTCTGTATAACTGCTTAATTAATTAAATCCAAAGCACAGGTCTGACAACATCCTTCTTTGCTCTGGAAATTACAGTGGTTCCCTACTGCCTCTATTGTCAAATATGACTCTTGGAGAACCAGACCTCAGATTGCTATCTCCAACCTAATGGTCTGGGCTGACTGTGCATTGTGTTCTAGCCAAAGTGGTCCCCTCTCCCCTTCATGTGCACGACATCCCCCACCAAGTCTTCAAATGGGGACCTTTCTGGCATCCCCATTTCCATCACTCTCCCAAGGCTATTCCCCTTGATTACAGTCTTGGGGTGTTATTTGGTCAGTCTTCCTCCCTCTATAATCCATCCTTCATTCTATGCCAGCCTAACCTCCTTCTTGAATACATCTGTTCATGTCACTTTGATGCTCACACCTACATGACTCCCAGTTGCCCAAGGAGCAAGGTTCCAACTCTTGCCTGGCTTTTAGGGTCCCCCAAAACCTGTTGATGTCACCCTTCAGCATTTCCTTTGATCACACCATCTATGCATCTACTTTTCAGCCAAACTCTACCATCATCCATCCTTCCCCTTCTCCCACTGTGTGCCCCATGGGCATCAAAGAAGACAACAAGGACTAAAAAGCACCTACTATGTTATGGACAGGGTTCTGTGCCAAGCACTAGAGAGATGAGTAAAAACCAGAGCTAGCCTTACCTTCAAGCCTTTCTTCTGGTTCTCTCCAAGCCCTCTCTCTGCCTTCCATTATTCCCCCTAGATTTTGACTCTTATAAAAGCTAACACAAATACCACTTCTTCCAAGAAGGCGCCTAGGATGCACTTTGCACAATAACTCTCCAAGGTGCTAATGAGGCTATGTGATTGACAACTACCTGCATTTTCTAGGTTTATTCCTTGATTAGACTGTTAGCTTCCCCAAGGTAGAGAGCCTATCCTATCAGACTTTCTACCCCAGTTTCTACCACAGTGCTTGCCATGCAGTAGGTACTTAATAAGTGTTTATTGAATGCATAAATGGTGTCCAAAGGCTGGGGCTGTTTTCTGAGCTGTGCCACTTTGGTGCAGCTACTAGAGGCTTAGTTAAAGAAATCTGGTTGCTTCCAGGTTGTCTGGGAAGGTCCCTTTCACCATTCCGTTACTTAGCATTGTAGGGAAGGGCAAAAAAGGATGCAGTGTTCATCGAGTGCTCAGCAGACTTGAAGCTCTGCCATGTAAAAGTCACGGTTACTTGTTCTCCTGCTCATGGGACTCCTTATCATTGTACATGGCATATTGCTTCCACAAAGGAATGGAAGCTTCTGGAAGTCAAGGACTGATTCGTTGCATCCTGCACATAGTAGAGACAAGATTGGAACTGGATCCATGATTTCACTGAAACTTCCTCTACAAAGAATTTCAGAGGGCACTCAGAGGTTAAGGGACTTGTCCAAGGTCACACAGCCAGTTTGACTGAATGATTCTAAGCATTACCTTACATGGCCTCACATAATGAATTCAGTGCTAGACTTGGAGTCAGGAGGATCTGAATTTGAATCTTGCCTCCAATCCCCAATAGCCCTGTGACCCCTGGAAAGTCACTCATCCTGTTTCTTCATTTGTAAAGTGGGAATAATAGGCAGGGCCTATTGTAGGATTGTTTTGAGAGTCCATGAGATCCTATCTGTAAAGTACTTTACAAACATTAAAGCCTCTTTACAGGCTAGAAGGGTTTACTAAACAGCCCACTAACCAGCCCAATGCCAGTCACACATTAGGTGCTCCCTAAATCCTTACAGGGTTGGATTGTTGAGAACAGGGCTGTATCTTTGTGGGGGGGGGCGGTTTAGAGGGGAGGTGATGGCCCAGTGGAATTTGCAAGTCTCTGGAGGAGAAGTTGGGCTTGTTCCCATCCTGGCATCTTTCAACACCAAGAGGGAAAGCAGAACTTGAGAGCCACCCACGTACCTGCAGGGAGTTTGGATGGGGTGGGGGAGCACCCAGGAGGAAAAGGGCCATAGATAACTACTCTCATGATCTCATGTGAAAGTATGCTGGGAACTTCTACTTCTAGGTGAGCCTGGAAGGGTGTTTCTGTTCAGACATGGTCCGGGGTATTAAGTGACGGCTGGGAAACTGGAACCCTGTCAACAAGGCCTTGGGAAGGGATCAGGGAAGTTGATGTTGGAGTTTGTAGAAAAACCAAAAGAAAAAATAAAGAGACTGGTGAGGAACCCGTCCTGGCCACATGAGCTGGGTCCCCCTGGGGCCTGGCTGATCATGAAATTCTCACTGAAGCTTCCTGCTTGTTGGTTCTGTTTCCTTGGGAGGGGCATGGGGAGGGATGACTGAGCTCTGTGGCAGATTGCCTGCAGGACAATGGATCCCCCTTCCAGTAGTGTGCTGGGTGTGGGCTCCAAACAATAGGAACCTTTGACCATTCCCATTTGGCAGCTACTGAGGGGACCCCTCCCCTCCTCTAACCCCCCAGTGGCCACAACTCAAAGCACATGCAAAAATCTTTCCTTTCTAGGCCTCAGGAAGTGACCTATGGGTCTGCAAGTGTCATTTGGAGGAGAGATGATTGGAGTGAGAGGGGCTGATAACAAAGGGAGTCCTGTGCCTAGCACATGGCAGTCCCAGCAGGTGCAGCCATTGTCCTGGGTCCCAGCTGACATGGGTGGATGTCACTAGGCGTGGGCCCCCTCCCCCGGGGCCTGGCGAGGTGACACTGGTCAAGGCGTCCACCCTTCCTTTCTGGTCTTCTCGACCGACAAATGCCCGGCTGGTAGCGACACGAGCTTTGGCTACAGGGATGTGTCAGCACGTGTGTACACCATATGGTCCTGAGTAAAAGGAACTCTTTTCATTCTTTCTGCAAGAAACCTAATCATCTTATGTCTACCCAGCTCCTCCTGTCCGGTGGTCACTGTGGAGACTGGCACTGCCCCTAAAAGAGTTGTGTAAAAAGCATATGAAAGTTTCATGATCCAAACAGCGCCATGATTCCAAGGGTCCATTTGTGCAATGGATGATTTATGGCCCAGGCCATCCCTGGGAAGAAGTGCCCAGCTTGGCTCTGATGGTTCCAAGCTTGGGGCAAAGGAGACTCTTTCTAGAGGGACGTGAGCCTCCCAGTCACAGAGATAAGAGAACCATTGTTGGCTTTGATATTTTGGGAAAACTATCCGGAGATGCACAGGCATGAACATTCAAGGCAATTAACCATTCAATTTTAAGGCATTTACCATGGGCAAAGCATTTGAAGGGCACAACACCAGAACTGGGAGGGACCTTAGAATCCAATGCTACATTTTCAGTTGCGGAAACTGGGTCCCACAAAGGTTAAGAGATTTACTCAAGGACACATAGGTAGAAAGTTTATCTGAGGTAAAGACAGAGAAGACTTAAGCTCTACCTTCAAGGAATTTCTTTCTTTTGTTAAGAATACTGGGTGAGTGGGTCTAGGTGAGACATGAAGAGACACATCAGGAGGGGGAGTCATTTACTTTGTAGACATCATGGAAGCCTTCAGGGAGTAGGTGACACTTGAGTTGGTCTTGGAAGAGAGGGACTCAAGGAGACTGATACGGAGTATGGGGGAGGGAATACAGCCTGAATGAAGATATGGAGATAGGAAAGGGCCAGAAGAAGACGGAGAGAAATTGGGTTTGGCTGAAGTGCATGTTGAATAAAGGGAAGAAAGGTGATTATGTTGGAAGGATAGACTGGAATCATTGTATAGAGGTCCTTGAAGACCAGAATCAGGAATTTGTATTATTTTAGTACAAGAAAATACAAACTATTGATTATTACAGTGACTGTTCACTCATATGGAGGTCACTTATCTAATACACAATACTCCTTCAAGTGAAGGATACAAACCCCCAACCCACCCTCTGAATAGCCCAAATCATGAACTTTTCTCATAAGAAAGTCCATTTTTCTCACAAGCTCTGACTGGGAGCAATGGATGGGAAAACCTGAATTCAAATCTAGCATCAAATATTTACTACCTGTGTGATGTTGGGCACGTTACTGAACCTCCACCTGCCTCAGTTTCCTCATCTATAAAATAGGGACAATAATAGCACCTTCCCCCAGGGTTGTTATAAGGGTCAAATGAGGTAACAATTGCAAAGTACTTAGCACAGTGCCTTGCAAATAGCGAGCTATTTGTAAATGTTAGTTATTTTTCACACACATAGATCCGCCTACATCTTTCATATGTGCGTGGGACTGTGGGAAACACAAAGATGTATGAAGCAGGGATCCTGTTCTGATACGATTCCGTTCCATTTGCTCAACATTTTCCCCTTGTTAAATTATTATTTTTGTCCAACTTTTATTAAAGGCTTATTACTCAACTCAACATCTCAGGAAAGATTGGTTAAGCACTTGCTATTTGCTGGATGCTCTCCATCCTGGGGCTATAAAGCTCCCCTGTGGAATCAGAAAGAAATGCCCAACCCTATGTCCTCTGTGTCCCATCCCTCTATGTGGAGCCCTCATTCTCAGCCTTGGGTCCCTAGGCCGCCTAGGCCACTGGCTGGAAGAGGGGAAACTGTCTCTTCTACACACCTGGCTTTGCCTTTTCATAGCAATGTCTTTCTTCTGCCTCTGGCATTCCTTTCCATTCTAGAATAACTTGTTTTAGACAATTTAAGCAAAGACTGAGAGTCAACATAGAGTTAGTATGGGCAAGAACCTTGGGCTTGGGATCAGGAAGATGCTCGTTCAGTCATTTCAGTCATGTCTGACTCTTTGTGACCCTATTTGGGTTTTCTTAGCAAAGATACTGGAGGCATTTGATGTTTCCTTCTCCAATCAGGAAGAAGATCTGAGTTCAAATTCTATCTTGGGCACTTATTAGCTACATGACCCTAGGCAGGTCATTTCCCCTCTATGCCTCAGTTTCCTCCTCTGTAAACTTCACACACTATTAGTATCATTGTCTATCCCACAGGGGCCATGTGAAGAAAGCACTTTGTTGAGTCCTTCAGAAGTTATGGCTATTATTTATTGTAAGGTTACTAATAAGAACAAAGAAAATGCTGTGGGGGCAATCAGAAGTAAACCTTTTTTTGTCCAAGGCTCAGCTCAGGCACCACCTCCTACAGAAAGACTTCCCTGATTCCGCTCCTCCCACCCCAATTGCGTGCTTCTTCAGGGAAATGTACAGAAAAGGGGCACAAGAAGGAGGGAGAGACACAGAAACCCACAAGAGGAAATGAGAGAAAGGTAACAGAGAGAAGAAAGAAGGGCAGAGGGGACGAGGAGGCTGGGTTGGAGGGTTCCCATCTTTCCTGCTTTGGTAAGTCTTTTCCTACCTATGGGGGCAGCCTCAGGGAAGGCTCTCATAGGCTCCTGGGGCTGGAGGGAGCTGGAGGGATTTCTTTTCTGGAGACTATTCTTATCCTGCCATTTCTCATCTCTGTCTCTGCCTCATGCTGTTCTCCATAATGGAATGCCCACCCTTCCTTGCCTTCCTTCCACTCCCCCCAAAAGTTCCAAATCCCAAACAAAACCCCAAATAGAACTGTTGGAGTCCCCCTCTCTTGTCAAGCCCCAACTCAGCTCTATGAATTCACAAAATATTTATCAAGCACCCACTATGTGCCAGATCCTTTCCTAGGTGAAGGAGATATAAAGATTAAAGTGAATTCATTCCTGTCTTTGGGGAGACTCCAATTTAGAGGGAGGGGAGGGGAGAATGCACTCACAAATAAATGCAGAACAGGGAAATTGGAGCAGAGGGAGTGGGGTCGAGAAATGCTTGAAGAAAGAACAGGATTTTGAGAGGTACAGAGATGAAGGGGTTGGGCCGCAAGCAGGAAGAATGCTTGTCTAAATGTATGGTGGTGGAAGATGAAATATCCTGTTTGGGGAAATAGTCCAGTTTTCCTGGAACACAGAAGGCATGAGAGGAGTGGTGTGAAATGAGGTGAAAAGGTTGTCTGGACCCACATGGTGGAGGGGCTGAAAAACAGGGTAGTGGTTAGGAGAAAAGGAGAACTGAAGATGAGACAGAGACCTAGAGAAGGAGATGAAACAGAGGCAGAAATGGAGACAGTAGAGACAGAGGAGACACATGAGATGAGAGGACAGGATTGAGGGGGAGCTTCCAAAGGAGAAGGCAGGGAAGGGTAGGTCTGAGGGCACAGTATGGGGGTTGGCTTTGACTTAGGAGAGGAGGAACCTCATTAGCAGAGATGGGAGCAAAGGAAGCAAGGACAGGTGAAATTATAGGGGAACTCTGAGGTGTGAAGTCATGGATAGGTTGTAACTTGCCATCTGGACTGCATGTGCTGGATAAAATAGGAGAGGAAGTCATTTTTTGGGGGGAGTGCTGAGGGGAGAGGAGGATTCTTGGAACAGCCAGAGTGAAGAGTGCAATGGAGGGTCATTTGGGGAAGGATAAAAGCAGTCAAGGGGCCCCAGGAAGAAGGAGAGAACTGGCCCTGGGATGTGACTTCTTGCAGCTTTGTCTGACAATGCTGGAGTAAGAAGGGAGGATGCCGAGAGGGTGGACATGTTCCAGGATTGAGTAGGCCTTTCCCTTCTATGATTTTTTACTTCAAACATACCTGTTGGGGAGGAAAAAAACCCTTTTTTTTATTTTTAGTTCTTATCACAAACTTTAGTCTTCCCAAGTCTGTTTTGTTTCTCCTCTTAAACACCTCTGTGGTCATATTGTCTCCCTTCCTTCTTTTCTCCACATTCGTTCTCAGTTTGACCCCATTAAGAGCTCCCTATGCAGTCACATCTATTTGTCTAGACTCTTCCCCCTTTGTTTTGCTATTTAGAGAATTTGTGATTTTATGGTTAATTTCAGTTTTGAAAGACCTTCCCTTCCCTCTGGACCCAGTTATGGCCACTTTTAACCCAGGTTCTTCATGGTTCCCCTTCAGCAATGAATTCCTCCTTGTTCCTTGTCAGAATTAAATTGAGTGATAGCAATTTCTCTCTTTTTTTCTCTAGTTTGCTGGACACACAATAGGAGATCAATAAATATTTGTAGATGAGTTGATTATGCCTAATCTTAAAGCCCCCTGCCCAGAGTTGGAATTTTAGGGTGAACAAAATTTAGCCCTTCTCAGCATATTCTGAGACTAAACAAAAGTAGGACTTTCCCCCCAGATAAAACATGAGATTTTCACCAAAAAGTCTTTTCAGAACTTTCAGGTTGCCAGTTGCTGATGGAGAGACTCCATTCTAGGAATGGACTCTTTCCATAACGACATTCCAGCGGATAACCTGGAGCTGGTCTTTTGTAGACCAGTCTTGATTTTTGACCTGAAAGCAGGTGGAAGTGAGGCGAGTGTTTGTCTCTCAGTTGCCCAGGGCCAGTGGGCTGTGGGGAAACACTCTCAAAGCAGAAAGCGACCACAGCTTGGCCAGAGTTGAAAGGTGGACCCAAACAAGACATTCTGTCTGCCGGGACAGACAAGGCCATTACCAGCCGGCCAACGCGAGTGAATGCGTTTTGGCGATCCTTGTCTGATAGCTATTATCCAATTTTCAGGACACACTTGTCCCCCTTCTGCCCCCTTCTCCCTGTGACAAGTTTGCTTTCAGCAGATATGACAGCCACTGGTGGGGGGTCCCTGGCCCCAGTCCATGTTTCCACACTCGACTTGCTCCAAGTTCACTGGCCCGAAATAATGTCTCAAATGGAGGTCGGAGGACGGAACATTATGAGTTGGGTGGGTTTTTTTTTAATACATTAAACATGCATTAGTGGTGTTCCACCCCACTCCTCTGACAGCTGTAGAAAAATAAAGAAATTTCAGTTTGAACTTAAAAAGCCAGGGCTTAATTTATGTCCTGCACCTTTGTCTTGGGTTCTTCTTTCATTTTCCGATGGCAAAGCTCTGGGGAGTTGGTAAAATGGAGGGGCTGCTACTCTATCCATCCACGCGTCCCTCCTTGCCCGTGCCTTAATGGTCAAGACCAATCGAAGAGATGGAGGGGAGTTTTCAGATGGAAATGGGATTCAACAATGCAATCATCTGTCTCACAATCTGTTTTGAAGGGAAAAAAAGGGAGGGGAGGGAGGGGAGCCGGGTGGAGAAAGTATTTTTCTTCCAGGGAGAATTTTCATTCAGTGGGTTTTGTATGAAAAGACAGATGTCATGAATACTGATGTGCAGGGCCGGCGCCTGCCTTTTTTTTTTTTGTTTTTATTTTAAATTTTCTGTGTTGTAAAGACAAAGTACTTTAATAACACAGGGAAACACATGTTGTAGGGAGGGCACTTTGCATATCTGGGCCCCAGTTTTCTTTCTTTTTCTTTTTGGTAATTTCTCCTTTGAAAGAAATCATTCCCCCGTCCTGGAAAGACAGAGCCCAAGTGAACGTTGACCAATTTAGCATCTGGAAACTCGGGCAAAAGGACAAACGAGTTGTCTTTTGGTTCCCTGTATGGGGGTGGAAGAGAGAGAGAGAGAGAGAGAGAGAGAGAGAGAGAGAGAGAGAG
>NW_027187322.1:5399075-5413911 GCF_028583685.1 Petaurus breviceps papuanus
ACAGAGAGAGACAGAGAGAGACAGAGAGAAAGAGAGAGAGACAGAGACAGAGAGAGAGACAGAGAGAGACAGAGACAGAGAAAGAGACACAGAGAGAGACAGAGACAGAGAGAGACAGAGAGAGACAGAGAGACAGAGAGAGAGAGACAGAGAGAAAGAGAGAGAGACAGAGAGAGAGACAGAGAGAGAGACAGAAAGAAAGAGAGAGAGACAGAGAGAGAGAGACAGAGAGACACAAAGAGAGAGACAGAGAGACACAGAGAGAGAGAGAGGAGAGAGGGAGGGAGGGAGAGAGAGACAGAGACAGACAGAGAGAGAGGGAGAGAGAGACAGAGAGACAGAGAGGGAGGGAGAGACAGAGACAGAGAGAGAGAGGGAGAGACAGAGAGAGACAGAGAGAGGGGGAGAGAGAGAGGGAGAGAGAGACAGAGAGAGAGAAACAGAGAGAGACATAGAGAGAGAGACAGAGACAGACAGACAGAGACAGCAAGAGACAGACTGAGAGACAGACAGAAACAGATAAAGCAAGACAGAGAGAGACAGAGAGAAAAACAAAGACAGACAGACAGAGAAAGATAGAGACAGACAGGGAGACAGAGACAGACAGGGAGACAGAGAGAAGAAGAGAGGAGAGAGATTTTTTCATCCTCACCTTTGAGATTTTAGGAGAGCAGACTGGACTCTGTAGGATTATGACATTCCCACCAAAATATCACATCTTTTCATTAATCACTAAATGAAAGGTTGGTTCTGGACAGTTAGTGCTAGGGGGGATCTGAGGACAAGGCATGTACTGTTTCTGAGTTCAGAGTTTGAGAGCTGGGACATAAAATGTAGGAGCTGAGAGGGACCTTGGGATAAAGACCATGGAGTTTGGACCTGGGAAGTGCCCTGGACAAGAGAATGGAAGTGTGAGAGGTGAAAGGGCCTTGGGGGTGACGCACAGGAAAGGACCTGGCTGGGTCTGGAGTCCTGGGTCCTGGGTTCCAATCCCAAATTTGCTCTTCTTTTCTGTGTGTCCCTTGGCTCTCTGAGTCTCAGATCCCTCTTCTCTAGAATGAGGGAATTGGCCTGGATGATTCTTAGGATCTTTCCATCCGGGTCTCTGACGTAGTGACCCTCCCTTTCCGAAGAGGACACTGATGCCCAGGGAGGATGAGAGAATTATTCTCGAGTGGTTGGTGGATTCTTGCTAAGAGTGAGCGGCAGGCCCAGGGCTCCTGGTCACCCCCAAATTGCCTTTTGCTGCCTCTTTGACTGGGTCCTGACCTGTCTGAGCTCCTGGAGAATGAGGCTGGCTCTAGAACTGTCTTTGTGGTCTCAGTGCCTGGCCCAAAGGAGGCCCTTGCTGATCAATGGCGAGGTGGTTTGATTTTGATGGCACATTCACATCGGGAAGGGCTGGGGTGACTTCATCAGTCCAACAAACCTCTGTTTTCCAGAAGGCCTGCCTGGCAGGGTTGGTGCAGAAGAGTGCCCTGCACCTTTGTCTTGGGTTCCTCTTTCATTTTCCAATGGCAAAGCTCTGGGGAGTTGGTAAAATGGAGGGGCTGCTGCCCGGCCCCGGCCCCAGCCCCGACACATGTGCTGGTGACATCCCCTGGCAGATTTGGCCTCCTCTGGCTGACCGTGCCTCAGCCCCGGGGCCAGTAGCACCAACTCCATGGGCTCTGCTCGTTATCACTGCCTCCCCCCCAGTCCAACCTAAGTGACCATGGGGTCTTGCAGTCACAGCTGGCTGAGGGTCTGCCAAGGGACCAGTGCCCCTCCGGCCTAAGATGGCCTCTGTCTTCTCCCTGTTTTCATTCCTCCTTTCAAATGTCCTTGTCTGGAATCTCCTTCCTGAGGCCGACTCTTCCAAATACTAACTGACTAAACATGAACTCTAAGAGATGGCTGGGGGTGGGGGAGGCATTTATTAAGCACCGGCTGTGTGCCAGCCCCTGTGCCAAGTGCTGTATAAAGAGTATTTCATTTGATCCTCAAAGCAGGCCTGGACAGTCAGCGCTACGGCCCCTATTTTACAGATAATTATAATGACAATGAAGGAGCGCCAGCCGTAGAGTCAAGAGGACCTGAGCTCAAATCCAGCTTCGGATACTTCCTAGTTGTGTGACCCTGGGCAAGTCACTTCATCCTGTTTGCCTCAGTTTCCTCAAATGTAAAATGAGCTGGAGAAGGAAGTGGCAAAACACCCTAGAATCTTTGCCAAGGAAACCCTAATTGTGGTCATGAAGAGTTGGACATGAGGGAACAACAGATAATGATGATAACTAACATTTCTATAGTACCTACTATGTGCCAGGCACCGTGCTAAGTGCTTTACAACTCTCCCATCCACTTTGGGAGGTAAGTGCTATTCTCATTCCCATTTTACAAATGAGGAAACTGAGGCAAACAGAAGTTAAGTGACTTGCCCAAGGTCACACAGCTAAGAAGTGTCTGAGGCTAGATTTGAACTTAGGTCTTCCTGCCTCCTTGAGCTCTTTCTATGTGCTTCTCCCTCTCCCAGATCATGGGGACAAGTTCACAGGGAACTTCTGGAGACACAGCCAGTGTGTCAGGGTTGGGACACAGCTTTAAAGATTAAGGTACCCGGTCCAAATCACATATCAAACCCAGGCTGACTGCCTATCAAACCATTGATACTCAACCTACAAGCACTGTACAGATCTGGAAGCCAAGAGCCTGGCACACTAGCTGTGTGACCGTGGACAAGCCCCTTAGAGTGTCTGGGTCTCAACTTCCTCATCTACAGAATGTGTAGGGGGGGAGCTGGGGGAATGGGCTAGATGAATTCTGAGGCTTCTCCCAGCTTTGCTCTGTGAGCCTCCAATTTCCCCAGAAGCCATCCCTGGGACAGCTCTGCTATATTGGGTTTGATTATCAAGGGAACCCTGCATCTGGGAGAAACCCTGAATGAAGAGGCCCAAGATGTGGGTCAAAGTCTTTAGGACCTGAGATAAGTGGCTTCACCTTCTGACTCTCCATCTCTTCAGAGAATCCCTGAACCCCTGAGCTGGAGGGCAGCTGCAGAGCCTGGGTCTAACCCTTGCTTGACCAAGAATTCCCTCTGTAACACAGCCAACAAGTCTCTGCTTGAGGACCTAAGTCAAGGGGAAGCTGCCACTGCCCCCCCTCCCACACCCAGGCAGCTCAGCCCAGCCCCACCCTCAGGCTGTCTTTGTTAGGGGGCTGCTTCTGACATCTACCCCCTCACCTCGGTGGTTTAGAATTCTAAGGTTCAGAGGGTTGAGAAGAAAAGTAAAAAATATACCCAAAGTTATTTCTAGGAGAGCAGAGGGGCAGCTAGTAACTGAGGCTACCAGGATAGATGCTGGACTCTGAGGTGCCACCTCACACCAATACAATTGGCTAGTATGACAGAAAAAGAAAATGATGAATATTGGAGAAGGCATGGGAAAATTGGAGCACTAATGCATTGTTGGTAGAGTTGTGAGCTGGAGAGCAATCTGGAACCATGCCCAAAGTGCGATAAAACCTTTGATCTAATGATACCGCTACTAGGTCTATATCCCAAGGAGATCATAAAAAATGGAAAAGGATCCACGTGTACAAAAATATCTATAGCAGCCTCTTTTTGTGTTATCAAAGAATTGGAAGTTGAAGGGATGCCCATCCACTGGGGAATGGCTGAACAAGTTGTGGTATATGGAATATTATTGTGCTGTAAGAAATGATGAGCAGGCAGAATTCAGAGAAACCTGGAAAGACTTATATGTACTGATGCTGAGTGAAATGAGCAGAACCAGGAGAACATTGTACAGTAACAGCAGCATTATGCAATGATCAGCTTTGACAGATAGATAGATAGATAGATAGATAGATAGATAGATAGATAGATATACTTAGTTCTCCTCAGCAATACAATTCCAGAAGACTCATGATAGAAAATGCCATCCACACCCAGAGAAAGAACTATGGAGTCTGAATACAGATCGAAGGAGATTATTGCCACTTTTTTGTTTCTTTGTTTTTTTTCTTTCTTTTCTGCTTCTTCTTTCATAACATGACTAATGTGAAAATATGTTTAACACAATTGCACACGTATAACCTATGTCAGATTGATTGCTGGCTTGGGGAGGGGAGGAGACAAAACATTTGGAATTTAAAATCTTACAAAGATAAACTTTGAAAACTATACATAATTGGAAAAATAAAATACTATTAAGTAGAAAAAAACAAAAGGTTAGGTGGCACTCTGAGTTTGAGCCATGCCCTACAGGGAGCTAGGGGTTCTGAGATACAGTGGTGTTCCTTGATGTGTGAGGGGGTGTCTGTGCAAAGTGCCAAAGGTGGGAGATAGAATGGTGGGAATAAGAAGGACCAAGCTGGTCAGTCTGAGAGGCATGGTGGCAGGTGCAAGGGCACCAAAGAACATTCATTGTGGGGCTGGGGGCTTGTATTCTATTGTAGAGGCAAGAAGAAGCCACTGTGACTTCTTTAGGAAGGGAGAGGCCCAGACCTACTCTGTGGCAATATTTCCTTAACATCTGCATGGAGGACCGACCAGAGAGGGAAAAGATTGGAAGTAAGGAGTCAGAGGAAGAGACCATTGCAATAGTCCAGGAGAGAAATGATGGAGGTCTGAACTAGGGAAGTGGCTATATGAGCCCAGAAAAGAGGGTTGATGGCAGAGATGTCATATAGATGAAACCAGCTGGAGGGAGCTGTGGGGCAATGAAGAGAAGAATGAGTCCAGGGTGGTGAACCTGGGTGAGGGGAGATAGCGGTGCTGGAGAGAAATCTATCTTGAGTACAAAGCTGCCAATCTTATCACTGATAAGGGATGGACTCAGCACCGCGAATAGAGAATGATTCCCTGGGTCCCAAGAATTCCGTTTATTTGTGATTTGTGGGCTTTGGTTTGTTTGTTTTTTACATCTTGGGGCGATGACCAGTGGAAAACAGGGTGAGTTCATATTTGGGTCAGTCCCACCTGACCCGGCCCCTTACCCAGCCTCTGAATAAAGTCTTTTCTCTCTTGTCCTGTTTCTGCCAATGCCCAGGAAGGAGCTTCAACCCAGGGTTGAAGGGTCTGGTGAAAGCTGCCAGAACTTCTTTATCTCTGAGCAAATGTCTCTCGGATGGACTCGTCACCAGGCCCCAAGACAGGCAGTCGAGTGGGCAGCCCAAGTTGGTACATTTTCCTTGGCAACCTAGGCAGGAAGCTTCATGATAAAGTGGGGCCAACAGATGGAGAAATGGCGGTACACCCAGTCAGATGGCGCTAGGAAACCCCCCAGCACGCGCACACCAACAGGCAGCCGCGTCCTCGGGAGCAGCAGAGTTTTAAACAGAGTTTGCCAAAGAAGTGCGTTTTTCCCCCCTCTGGGGGCAGATGCAAACGGTCTTTTCAGATCAGTTTGGAGGAAAATAAATGAGCCCATGCTGAGCTTTAATAAATCTTTGGGCAGCCACAAGGGCGCGTTGAGAAGCGATGAACGGCTCAGTGTTCGGCTTATGAATGATGCCCAGTGATGAATCTGCCACTCTTCCCTCCCCCTAGTTAACAATGGATATTAAAGAGTGAAAGACAAAGGCACGTTCCAGGCATTCTCCTCTCCTCTTCCAGAGTCAGTGTGGGCTCCCTGGCCAAGCTGCTCAGTGGCTGACTCGTGGCCCCCAGGACCCCTTTCCCCTTCACCTTCAGGAGTGTTCCACAGCCCCCGTGCTGGTCTCGCTGCATGTTCATAGTCTCTGAGCCCAGCTGCTCTCTCACTGCTGCTTGGCAATGAGAGAGAGGATGGGGCTTGTAGTGGGCTCTGGAGACTGGCACCATCACCAGGATGGCACCTCTCTGCCTGATGCGTCCTCTCCAGGAGGCTGGTTTGGTGACCGAGCTAGACATTAGAAACGTGAGGACAAAGCCGAATCCATCTGGTGCCTCAAGCAGTTTCATTGGCTTACTTTCTCATCCACCTCTCGACTCTCCCAATGCTGTTTCACAGAAACATAGAATCCACAGGTTAGAAAAGGTCTCAGAGGTGGCTTAGTCCAATCCTCATTGGAGCATGTGAGTTCCCTTAACCACATCCCAGCCGAGAGGTCATCCAGGCCATCTCTGAGGGCCTCCAGGAAGGAGAAGTTGCCTTCTCTGAAGCAGGCCACCAGCTGTTGGACAGCTCTCATTTTTTAGGAGGCTCCATCTCCCCTCTTGCAGACTTGGAGAATCTCAGAGGAAATCTCAGAGGCTGTCTAGGCCAAACTATCAGCTCTTTTACCACACCTGGAGGAAGAGCTCATTAAGGAAGCCATTGCAATAGTGTGGAGAGAGTGGACCTGTGTTCAAATCCTGCCTCAGACACATACTAGCTGCATGACCCTAAGGAAGTCAATTAAGTTTTCTGGGTCTCAGTATCCTCAAGTATAAAATGAGGGGAATGTATGTCTAATAGCCTTTTATCTGCAATCTTATGAACCTCCCAAGGCAACCCATTCAACTTAGGAATGTATCTAATTCAGAGGGAATATTTTGTGACAATTGCTTCTTTGCTAGCTCTCCCCAAGGCCCCTAGTTCTGTCTGTCCTCTGGGACCAAACAGAGCAAATCTAATCTCTTTCCACAGGGCAGACTTTTGAGGGCCTAAAGACAGCTACGATGCTACTCGCCAAGCCCAGCCTTCTCTTGTCTGGGCTCTGAAGATCCTTGCCCATTCTGGTTGTCCTTTCACCCTTCACTCTTTCCTGGGAACACAGTAAGCAATTAATAGATGCTTGTTGTCTGTCTGCCTGATGTTTTCCAGGGGATTAATTTCTTTTCTAAGAAACTGGACCCAAAATTAAAAAAAAAATGCCCCAGATGGGATGTGACAAGGGTCAAGTTGAGAGGGACGGTTTTCTCATTTTTTAAAACAAGCATTTGTTAAGCATCCATTTATGTATCAGCCACTGTGCTAAGTGCTTTGCAAATATCTCATTTTGATCTTCACAAAATCCTGTGAGGCAGGTGCTGTTATTACCATCCCCCATTTTACAGAGGAGAAAACCAAGGCAGAGAGAGGGGAAGTGACTTGCCCAGGGTCACACAGTTCCTAAGTGTCTGAGACCAAGATTTGAACTGTGATCTCCCTGACTGTACGCCCAGGATCGTTTTCATCTGAATGGCTATGTAGCCATTCTTCCTGTCTCCTACGTATGAGGTTGACTTATTTGTAGTCAAGCATGAATCTTCTTATTTATGCCCATCACATTTCATCTTTTTAGATCCAACATGATTTTCTGGTCTGTTAAAAAAAATCTTTCTGAATTCTACTTGTCATTGGGTCAACTTTCCCTCCCAACTTTGTGTCATCTGCAAATTTGAGAAGCAGGACACCCAAGTCATTGATGAGAATGCGAAACAGCACTGAGCTGAGGACAGATTCCTGGAGATCTCCTTCCAAGTGATCTCCCTCACTCTTCAAGTTGCAGCTGCCAACTCTACCCACAGTTATGGCCAGATCTGGATGTTCAGCTCTGACTTTTCTACCTGGACATCCTATTGACACCTGGAATACACAATGTTTAAAACCAAATCCTTGCCCCAATTGATAAATGGCCAAAGGATATGAATAGGTAGTTTTCAAAAGAAGAAATCAAAGCTATCAATAGGCATATAAATAAATAAATTAATAAATGAATGAATGAATGAATGAATAAATAAATGTTCTGTCACTAATAATTGGAGAAATGTGACTTAAAACAACTCTGAGATACCACCTCACATTCATCAGATTGGCTAGCATGATGGAAATGCACTGTTCCTGGAGTTGTGAACTGGTCCAATCATTCTGGAAAATAATTTGGAGCTATGTCCAAAGAACTATAAAATTGTGCAAACCTTTTGACCCAATAATGCCACTAACAGATCTGTAACTCAAAGAGATCAAAGAAAAGGAAGGACCCATATGTACAAAAAATATTTATAGCTGCTCTTTTAGTAGTGGCAAAGAATTGGAAATGGAGGGAATGACCATCAATTGGGGAATGGATGAACAAGTTGTGGTATATGAATGTAGTGGAATACTATTGTGCTGTAAGAAATGATGAGCAGGCAGACTTCAGAAGAACCTGGGAAGACTTACATTAACTGATACAAAGTGAAGTGAGCAGAACCAGGGGAACATTGTACACAGTAACACAACATTGTACAATGATCAACTGTGAAAGACTTGGCGATTATGATCAAGACAATGATGTACAACAATTCCAAAGCACCCATGATGAAAAATGCTCTCCACCTCCAGAAAGAAAATTGATGAACTCTGAGTAAAGATTGAAGTATGTTTTCCCACTTTCTTTATTTTCCTTGCTTATTTTTCACAACATGGCTAATGTGGAAAGATATTTTGCATGATTTCATATTACAATGGGTGTTGTAGTTCTTGTCTTCTCAATTGTTAGGGGAAGGGAGAAGGGAGAGAGAAAGAATTTGGAAGTGAAAATAAAAAAAACAAGGTTTTCACACACACACACACACACACATATACAAAATCATTTTCTTCCTCATTCCTCTCTCTTCCAAAAACCCTTTCTGACTCTCCCATTTCTGTTAATGAAGCCCCCTTTCCCCAATCACCCAGGTCATTGAGTGATCAAAAGATCTCAGGTTTAATATCATAAGGGATATTAGAGGTCATCTATTCCAACCTTTCTCCCTTATAGACTCAGGAAAGAGCCCCAGAAATACTGTGACTTATCCAAGGTCATACGGCTAATAAGGAATTCCTTCATTTTAACTTTTGGTTCATAGGTCCTGTAGATTTTTCTTCCCACATTTCTCTAATTTTCTTCTCTTCCTTCAATTTCTATTGTCACTTCTCTGGTCCTGACCCTCATCAGCTCTCTCCTGGATAAGCACGGTGGCTTCCTAATGGACCTCCAAGATTCCATTCTCCTTAAGTACCTATTAGGGATGACACACCATCACACTCTGGGAAAGGAAGAGAGGATACAAAGCTCATTGAAGGTATGGTGTCCTTCCTCGTGGAACTCCCAGCTAGTAAGGGGATGAGGCATGTGTACAGGGTCAAGGGAATGAGGCGTGTGTACAGGGTCAAGGGGATGAGGCGTGTGTACAGGGGTGAGGGGACAAGTCCCAGACAGCAGAGTTCTAGTTTTCCTCCAGTGCCTGGCCCAAAGTAGGTACTGAAGAAATGCCGGTTAACTTAATGGTTCTTCTTTCTCCCTCTTTTACCCCATTTCTCTCCATCTTGGTTTGCTTCTTTTCTCCAGTGCTGACATTTCTTTTTAGTCCCTGAGTATTTGATTATTACAATGTGAAAAAGAGACCATGAAGTCCTGGGAGAATGTAAGCTCCCCAAGGGTAGACGATGATTCCATTTTTGCAATGCTATCACCAGCATTTATGAGACAATCACTATCACCTAGATGCTGCGGGTGGCTACAGTGCTAGACTTGGAGTCCAGCCTCAGATGCTAACTGTGTGACCTTGGACAAATCACTTGGCCTTTGCCCCAGGTTCTTCATTGGCCAAATAATGATAATACAGCACCTATCTCCCAGACTTGTGAGAAGAGAATAGTGTAAATTTAAAAAGCACTTGGCAAATCTTTAAGCACCATATGAATGCCAGTTTACTACTATTACTACTACTGCTACTACTACTACCACTACCACTACTACTACTACTACTACTACCACTACTAGTACCACTACCACTGCTACTAGTACTACTACCACTACTACTACTACTACCACTACTACCACTACCACTACTACTACTACTACCACTACTACCACTACTACTACTACTACCACTACTAGTACCACTACCACTGCTACTACTACCACTACTACTACTACTACTACCACTACTACTACTACTACCACCACCACCACCACCACTACTACTACTACTACTACTACTACCACCACCATCACCACCACTACTACTACCACTACTACTGTTGTTGTTGCGGTTTCTACTACTGCTGCTTCTGTTTTTACTGCCCCCACTGCTGCGGCTGCTATCTCTACTACTGTTGCTACTACCTCTACTACAAATACTTCTTGAATAGAAAGCGTCATTAAAAAGTGGCCAGATGTAGCAGCAAGCACCCTGGCATCCTCAGGGTTTGCTGCCACCACAGGTTCTTGGATCTGCTTTGTTAAAGGAAAGCAACTCAAAATGGGTTAACAAGCTTACTTTAATCAGTCAGACATATATCGTTTACCTTGTTCAGGGGAAAAAGGTCAGTACCCCGAACTTCAAAGTATACAGGCAGAATTATCAAGACAGAAACAGATCAAGTAGACAGATTTCCAAACTGTCCGACCATTACATCCATACCCAGTCAACATCTGGGTTTCCACATCTGGGTTTTTCAAAGCCGGGGGGGGGGGCTCTGGACAATGGCTTCCCAGAATCCACATCAAATCACAGAACACTTCTCAAAGTGAGCCCCCAAAACAAAGCTACACATCAGGGCTTATGTAGCCTTCTTCTGGCTCAGAGAATGTAACAACCTTTTGGACCCACTGGCCAATCAAAAAGTATCTACTGAAAAACAAGCCTCCCACCCCAGGCTTCAGGTGCACTTTAGCCTAGGGGCAGGGAAGATCTTCCAAATTTGCATTCCCATTACATTTGGCCCCAAGATCTTTCATGCCCATAGCATAGACAATTTACTTTTGAATTAGCACTAAACATCTCTTAGGTCACATTTTCAAGGTACAGAACTAAAGTTACCAAAGTGGCCACTGGGCCTTAAACAAACACAAAGTACATAGCATTATCACTTCAGTTCAAAACAAGAGTTCAAACAAAGTTCTGGGGGGGAGGGTGTCCTTCCCCTCACACAGCTCCAGCCCCTGCTTCCAAGTACAGAGAGGGGGCTGGGCAACAAAACCAACAAGGTGGGGTCCTTGGGGGTTCACAGCACTTCATCCCACCCACCATAGTCACCATCCTCCCCCTGGGTCCCAAACTGTGGGATGCAGCAAGGAAACACACTCAGTGCCCCTGCTTTGCTGCTCAGTTCTTATCTTTTCCTGTGGCTGAATTCCGAACTCCTGGGTTCCTTCTCCTCCTGCAGGCGGCAGCCGCTCCTGGATTTTGCCCAGGTCCCGATGCAGGCAGCTCACCATTCCTGCTCTCAGCTCAGCGAAGTCTGCATGCAGGCCATTCTTCTCTCCTGTTCCATGGCTCCACAGAATCACAGCTACCACAACTGGGAAACAAACAATTATCCCAGCCCCCATACTTTCCTTTTACTCTGCAGATCCTGTTCGTGACACCATTTTGTAGCAGCAAGCACCCCGGCATCCTCAGGGTTTGCTGCCACCACAGGTTCTTGGATCTGCTTTGTTAAAGGAAAGCAACTCAAAATGGGTTAACAAGCTTACTTTAATCAGTCAGACATATATCGTTTACCTTGTTCAGGGGAAAAAGGTCAGCACCCCGAACTTCAAAGTATACAGGCAGAATTATCAAGACAGAAACAGATCAAGTAGACAGATTTCAAACTGTCCAACCATTACATCCATACCCAGTCAACATCTGGGTTTCCACATCTGGGTTTTTCAAAGCCGGGGGGACTCTGGACAATGGCTTCCCAGAATCCATATCAAATGACAGAACACTTCTCAAAGTGAGCCCCCCAAAACAAAGCTACACATCAGGGCTTATATAGCCTTCTCTTGGCTCAGAGAATGTAACAACCTTATTGACTCACTGGCCAATCAAAAAGTATCTACTGAAAAACAAGCCTCCCACCCCAGGCTTCAGGTGCACTTTAGCCTAGGGGCAGGGGAGATCTTTAAATTTGCATTCCAATTACACCAGAGCATGGAAGGAGAGCTGGATTTGAAGTCAGAAGACCTGGGTTCTTTCATTTATTACCTGTGTAACCTTGGGTCATTTAAACTTCATCCTTCCTTCTTGGTAAAATGAGGGGCTTAGACAAGAAGACTCCAAAGGTCTTTTTTTTATCACTAAGTCTAAACTACCTAGTTATCTCTGTGTTGCATAATTTCCCTAACTCCTGCTCACACTGATGGGCTTCTCCAGAGAGAGGCTGGCTTTGAGAGGCCGGGTTTCTACAACTGTGCCTCATGAGCCCCCACTGGTGTACTCTCCATTAATAGTTATGTCAGTTAGACTTTATTAGCTTATAGAAAAGGGTGTTTACTAAACAGGGGTGACAAGAGAAGTTGGTAGAAGAGCATGTCCCTCAAATTTGGGGTGCACTGTCCTTTTGCACAATGTCCCTGGCTTAAAACTTAAGAGCAAAGGTAGAGAGGCACACGTGTGGTGAATATGCACGGCCACAGCGGGTAACTTCTGATTCTAAGGCCTAAAGACCCTTCTCTAACTTGGTGGAATCTTTTTGAATTTCCTTACAGGTGTAACCTGTAACTGCTGGGTGGGTTGCCTGCTGCTAGACCCCAGCCTTTTTATTCCAGAACAAGTCACTCCTCTGATGGCCTGAGTTGCTCCACAGTTACTGTCACTCCTCTCCATTCCTCTCTAGTGCCAGGGAAGAGGAAAATGGGATTCGTCCCCCAGTTTCTGCTCTGGTTCCTCCCCAGGATCAGATATTGCCTCAAGATCTCTCGACTGGGCTAGTGTGGTTATGGTAAAGGAAGGAACGAGCTAGAGAGGGCTCTCGATTTGGGGTCAGTGGCCCTGAGTTCTAACCTGGCACCTCTGTGACCTTTCACTTTTATAGGTCCAGTTTCCTCATCCATAGCATGATAGAGTCAGCCTAGACAATCTGGCTTCCAGCTCTTCCACCCCTCAACCCACATTTATTAAAACCCACTGATGTCTGAGGGCCTCCCTGTGTTGGGCTCTGGGGACAGAAAGCCAAAAGGCTACAGCCTTTTGCCACCTTGGCTCTGTCTGGGAATTTCCAAAGATGTTTTTCCCATGAACTGAGTCAGGGAAGGCTCAGGTGTTCCCCAACGCCCCCCTGCATAGGCCAGAGCCCTGCTTGATTTTCAATTGGTGCTAAATCCCACCTGCTCCAAGGAGATCAGGGACTCTCCTGGAATCAGTTGTCAGAATTAGTGATTCATTTCCAGCCAAGGCTAGACATCAGCTTTGAAAAATGCCCTGGGTGTCTTGGATCTTTGCAGAGAGCACTGGGAATAGCAGCACAAGCTCCAAAATTCCATTGCTATTAGCATGAATTCCACTGACGTGTCCCTCACCATTGCTGGGAGAGTCTATTTGCCCACAAACACACTCCTCTTTAAAACAAAACAAAACAAATCAAAATCCCAATGCTGGGGTTAGGGAGGGAGGTCAGGTTCAGTGAGGAGCTCAAGATGCCAACCTGGCGGGGCCACCCCATGACCTACCTTGCAGATGGGTGGTCTGCCCACCCACGCCTGTTTGGAGGGCCCATAGGGTTCGCGTCATTTGTTTTCCCCGGGAGTTTTCATTTCTTACATATCAGAATCCAGCTGGGCCCAGAGATAGATGTCCTTCCGTGCCCCAGGAGAATCTATTTGGGGAGATTCCCAGCCAGGGCTGCAGCGTTGGGAAGAGAAGAGAGTTCAGATGAGGTTTACAGACACTCCAAGACTGCAGTGTCTGACCAGTGCATTTGTGCATGCTTGGGAAGATGAAGGAGGGGGAGCTCTGGGAGGGAGGCTGCCCAGCCTGGAATGCTTTCAGACCCCTCGGCCTCCTGGCTTCACCTTGTTACCCATTGATTGTCTGCTCAGATGTGGATTATTCCAACCCAAGAAACCCATATTAGTTGGCATGGAGCACCGTGCTGGCCTGGATGCTGGGGCAGATGTCAATTCAATTCCTTTTGATTCAACCATCTTTCCTTCTATTTAGGCTTTCTCGTTATTGGTGTCTGCTTTTTACATCACTTCTATCTCCAATCCATCCCTCCTTTTCCTACTCCTTATAGCAAAGAATAACAAAAGAAAGAGGAAAAACAAAATCTGTCTGGGGTGTGGAGGTGGGGGGGGGGAGAGGGAGCAGGGGGGGAGGGCTTCTCGGAAGGAATGACATCTGGTCTGGGCCTTCAAGGATGGGGAAGGTCTCCATAGTCAGGAGTGGGGCCGAAGGCATGCCTCTTGGACCAAAGACAAGGCAGTGGGAAATCACGGATTCTCTGCAGAGCAGGTGTTTCATGGATGACTTTTGAATGAGTGCTCGGAAAGTAAAAGTTAAACCAAGAAAACTGCACTTGTAGATAATACTGTTAACGATAATGCCATCTAGCATTTTAAGATCTGTGAAATGCCTTAATAAGTGATCTCGTTTGAGAGATTGGACTCATCATCAAACATTCATTAGGCACCCACTATGTGATGATCAACTCCTCCAACTAGTTCATACAGAGATCCAGATGGACCGGAACTGCTGCATCGTTGGATGAAAGAGGGAGGGAGCAGGGACGTTGGATGGAACAGGCAGCAGGGATGGGAGAGAGGAAGGAACCAGCCTGGACCCCCTGGGGTGTCATGTTGGAGAAAGGCACTCATCAGTTCAGTAAAATGCATTTGTTGGGCGCTGACTGTGTGCCAGGCACTGCGCTAAGTGCTGGGGCTACAAACAGGAAAAAGAAAGCCAGACCCCTCCCTCAGGGAGCGCATGATCCCAGAGACACCGGGACACTGGGAAGGCGGACGCTCAGGGCGCCAGCGCCCTCGCGATGCAAGAGGAGCTGAAGGCCAACCGAGCCCCTCCGGAAAAGCAAGAGTTACCCGGGAGTTCTGAGCCCTCTGCGAGGCAGACTTCAGAAGGAGTCAGTGCCTCCCTGCAGCCTCCGGTCAGAGGGCAGAGGCCTTCAGGTGTGGGCATCAAACCCCGAGGCCGCGCCCCCGGGTGCTGAAGCTTCGGGCG
>NW_027187322.1:5414011-5416508 GCF_028583685.1 Petaurus breviceps papuanus
GGGGGGGGGGGGGGGGGGGGGGTTCGAGGTCCAGACCAAGCGGAGCCTGATGGGAGCCCTTTGGTGAGAACTCAGGATCTGCCCGGGATTTAGTCAAAGGGAGATGGTTAGAATATGGATTAAGTTAGTGTTTGAATGAATGAATGAATGAACGAACGAATGAATGAATGAAGAGTGGTGGCTCTTTCCAAGTTTCTTCCCGAAGTTACATTTCTCAGGTCGCATCCTATACCGGGCCTCTCTCTGTCTCTGTCCCAGAATCATGAGCAAGGTGCCCTGGGAGGCCGCTATGGGCACCATAATGGGCCCATGAATTCAAATCCAGCCTCAGATATTTACTAGTTCTGTAACTGAGCAAATCCCTTCACCTCTCCCAGACTCAGTTTCCTTAACTGTAAAACAGGGAAAATAACCACACTTAGCTCAAAGGGTTGTTGTGAGGATTAAATGCGACAGTATTTGTAAAGCACTAGCACAATGCCTAGCACACAGTAGGTGCTTACTGCTTGTTTTCTTCCCTCTGTCTTCCCTTCCTCTCCTCCCTTTTCTCCATCTGTTCTCCCTCCTTCTCCTCTTCTCCCTTTCTCATTCTCCTACACCATCTTCTGCCTTTTCTTCCTCTCCTTTTCCTTTTCTCCATCTGTTCTTCCTCCTCTTCTCTCTCTCTCTCTCACATCATCCTCTCCTTCCCTTCCTCTTCTCCTTTTTCTCCATCTGTTCTTCCTCTTTCTCCTCTTTTCCCTCTCTCATTCTCCCGCACCATCTTCTGCATTCCCTGTGCCTTGGAAAGAGTAGGTTGGTGCCCATCATAGGCTCTGTCATTTCTAATGAGCAATCCCCTGGGTCCCTCTTTTAGGATAAATGGGATAATCTCTTGGTTTGGGAAAAAATTAGGTCCATTTATCAATATATATATATATATATATATATATTTTTTTTTTCACTTTAATGAGCAGGTAGAGAGACTTGAAATGAAAAGTTTCCGTCCATGGCAGCTGGCCATCTGGGCATCTGTCTTGGATGTGGGCCTGCCCTGGCCGGCTTTGTTCCTACCCTGTTGCCACACTTTGTCACCTCCCCTTTGGCCTGCAGGCAGCAGAGAAGCACTGGCCTCGGGCCTCCTGGTCTGTGACTCTCAAGGTGACCCCTGCAGTGCTCCACAGGCCCTCTTGACTCTCAAGGGGGTTCCTTGCAGTGTAGCCTTTGTCAGGTTCCTTCCCTACTCTGGGCCCCATTTTCATGTCTTCAGTGCTTCAGCACTGGTGCAGTCGGTAGCATCTGATGTATTGGAATCAAATTCCAGCTGGACCGCTTCCTACCTGGAGCACCTTGAGCAAGTCATTTGACCTCCCTTGGGACCCAGTTTCCTCACCTGTCAAATGAAGGCACTGGACTAGGCAGTCACAGAGGTTCTGCAGCTCTAAATCCGAGATCCCATGAGACAGGAGAGGTTTGGGGGCCGACATTTCTCCCTCCACTCGTTAGCTGTGTGACGGTGAACAAGAAGCTTTAAAAGTGCCAAGACTCAGTTTCTCCTTCTGTGAAATAATGGCTGAGTCCCCCAGAAGGCTGGCACAAAAGCCAAATGAGACAATGGAAGTAGAATTCTTTGTAAGCATTAATGTGAGTTATGATCATGGAGAACCCAAGGCATGTAACCTGGCAGATCAAGGGCTGCTTTTGGAGGCAGCAAGTTCCGGGTTTTAGTCCCGCCTCTGACACCCCTGTCTGGCCCAGCCTTAGCAAGTCACTTACCCCAGTGCCTTTAAGACGGTGCATTTTGGAGGAGCTGCAATCAGAGCATTGTCACACTGGGAAGTCTTCATGTTGATGAAGTCGTAGGTCCAAGGTTCCCCCTTCCCTCTGTTCATTCATGATACTGTGCCCTGCCCCCTCAAAGCAATTTGAAATTATGCAAATGAGGAACCTAAAGTGTCTCATCAGAGACTCTGTTACTGGTCTTATATCCCAAGGAAGCCATTGGTGAGAAAGTCTCCATACACCTCAATATTTGTGGCAGCATTTTTTATGATAGCAAAGAACTGGAAACAAAGTAAATGCCCATCAACTGGGGAATGGATACATGAATATAATGGAATATTATCATGCTGGAGAAAAATGATGCATGCAACAAGTATGGAGAAGCCTGGAAAGATCTGTACGAGCTGATACTGAGCCAAAGAAATAATCTACATAACGATGATACAGTGAGGGAACAACGACACATCGAGAAATTAAAAGCAAATGTAACAAAATCGGGAAGACCAATCAGGCACCAGTGAAGAGTCATGAGAACATGCTCCCAGCTTACTCCTTTGTGGAAGTAGGAGCTCCAATCCAGTCCAATTCAATTCGATAAATATTCACCTATGTGCCAGGCACTGTCCCATCCCATCCACCCCAGCCCACCCCATCCCACCCCCTCCTATCCACCCCACCCCATCCACCCAATCCCACCCCATCCCATCCACCCCATCCCATTCCATCCCACCCCATC
>NW_027187322.1:5416908-5451706 GCF_028583685.1 Petaurus breviceps papuanus
CCCACCCCATCCCACCCCATTCCACCCCATCCCACTCCATCCCATCCCACCTCATCCCACTCCATCCCATCTCACCCCATCCCACCCCATCCTGCCCTATCCTACCCTACCCTATCTCTCTTCTCTCCCATCCCACCCTACATCAGAACCTACGACACAACCACCTCTCTGTGCCCAGTGCTGGGGATACAGAGCTAGAAATGAAACAGTCCTCAGCCTTGAGATGCTTACATTGTGTCATTCTGGCTAGACTCTTTTCACTGCAGCATTCTGGCCTTCTCTGGGCCATTCTGGTCCCTCCGTGTTCCTTCCAGTCACCTCTTTCACTTCCTTTGCACCTAACCCTCTTTCTATACTTGTATTCTCGGTTTATAGACTCTTGTTTTAAAGACTGACTGGAGAGTTCGTTGGCCTTGAAAAGGACCCAGAGAACTTGTGAGTGAATATGGTCTTCTTGCAATAGAAGAAAAGAACCTCTTCAGTCATCAGAAAAGAAAAGGCCCATCCCTGAATGACTAGGAGAGGTTTGTTGGAATGATTGACATCACACCTTGGACAGGGGAGACTCTTTCTTCCCCGTGGCCACAGTTGTGAAATGCGGACCTTTCAGAGGCTTAACAAAAACCCTCCCAAATCTTTGGAAATCTGTACTACCCTTCAAGTTCTGACAGAGCTTTCAGGTTGATGGTCCATGAGTCAGAACTGGTGTATTTGTCACTCCTTGGTACACCCACCGCTGGATTGAGAGGTAGGGAAAAGTACTGGGTTCCAAAGAGCAACCTACTTTCACTGAAGATGTGACTGACAGAGCTGAGAATGCTCCAGCGGGTTAAATGTGGGACCATCCCATCTCTTGATTTTTATCCCAATCTATTTTCAGCTCTTTGCTCAGAAGAGAACATGGGTTTCACAAGGGCATGGTGGAGGCTGGGCAGGCTGAGACAGCAATCTTTCTGAAAAAGATCAAGTGGTTTCAGTGGACCACAAACTTGATATGAGCTCCTGGTGAGATAGGAGAGCCAGAATTACCATGTGATCTCAGACTGCATTAAGACAGAGAAAGCTTCCAGAATATGAGATGACATTGTACTCTCCTCTCTGCCCTGGTCATTCTGGAGATTATTTAAATCAGTTCTATGCATCACAGTTAGGAAGGTTATTGATAAACTGGGGAACATCCAGGCAAGGGCTGCTTGGTGATGAAGGGTGTCACTGGGCATCATTCAGAGGATCTGGGTTGGTAAGGCTGCAGAGATGGGTGGGGTTAAGGAAGTGGAGGACAGGGCTTCAGTCTTCAGGTATCTGAAGGTCTGTCCAGTGGGAGCAGGATCAGCCTTGTCCCGCTAGGCCCCAGGGGGTAGAACGAAGAATAGTGAATGAGTGGATGGAAGTCCCAAAGGGCTGATTTAGGCTGGATTTCTGGGAAAAATTCTGACAAATATTGCTGCCAATGTGAAATGGGCTGTTTTAGGAGGTGGGGGTAGGTGGCGGTTTCTCCCATGGTAGACATTTAAACAAGAGTGGAATGACCATGTGGGAGGTACGTTCAGGATTATTTGGGGTGGGAGGATGTTCATTGGATTGGGTGGATAAGGAGGTCCTTTCCATCTCTGAAATTCTGTCATTTGGAGGATTTAAAATGTTAACTCTTGCTGTTATTGCCATTTTCATGAAGGGAAAGCATTAAACTGAAAGCTAGAAGTTGCGATGGTGGGATTCTGACTGTCCCAGTTTGGGAGCTGCTGGTCCAGTTGTCTGGAATGGGAATTTCCTCAGTATCCTGGAATGACCCCCCAGGAAGGGGGCAGAGACTTGGAAGGTCAGATCTGAGGGGGGGCCACTGGAGCCCACCTCCCACTGCAAGGTCTTTACCGAGTGGCTCACGGCAGCAGGCCCCTGGCCCTGGGTGCCCTCATTCACATGGGTTTAGCAGTTCTTCAGACAGAGTCTGTTTTCTCTGATTTACCCAGAGTTCTTCAGCTTCACTCCCTCTATTGTGTCATACTGACCAGCATACATGGTGCATCCCTCAAATAGATGAGAAGCTCCTCAAGGCCAAGGACTGTTGGCTTTTGCCATTTATGGTATGAGAAAGACAGTGTTGCATGGTGGTTGCAGAGATGGTCTCCGAGTCAGGAAGGCCTGGGCTCCGGGCCAGCTTCTGACCTTACGGTATTTATGCTCAGGGGCTATAATGGCTCAGTCAGGCAGCTTCCAAGACCATCAGTCACAGAGAAGGTGCTGACCCTCCACCGGCAGAGACAATGCCCTATTTGAAGCGGTTAGTGATTGGGGCTGGCAGATGCCTCATGTCTGTGACGCTGCACAGTGACACAGGATGAGATGGGGGAGTCCTTACATGTCCAGTACTTGGGATCCAGACAGTGAAGGTGGGAGGGTTTGAATGAGGTCTTCCCACAATCCCAAAGGAGGGAGAGGCTAAGCCAGGAAGAACCCCAGGAGAAGACTGGGAATGGTGTATATGGACTTTAGCAAAGCATTGGACCCATTGCTATTTGGGTGGAAGAGGAAGAAAGATTGGAAGGGACCCAAAGAGCTGCCTTTATGTGTCCTATGTAGATAAGCAGCCAGCCCTGGATGGGGGCAGAGCAGGGAGTGGCCGGTGCAGTGGGATCCCAGGGCCATCTTGGAAATTTTGGTTCCCTTCACACCTCAGCCCAAGTCCCACCTTCTGCTCCCCTGCCCCAAACCCCTCAGCTATGGCTCTGGCCTCTCTCTCTAAATGCCTGGGGTTTCTTTTGTGAATATTTCTATATGCATACCTAGACTTCATCAAGGGAATGTAAGCCTCCTGAGGGCAGGCATGGCTTGTATCCTAATGATTTAGCTCAGTGCTTGACTATATTGACACATCTACATGATAAATACCTAAATCTAGGTGCTGGCTGATTTCCCATCATTCTCTACATTTTGGGGGCAGGGGAGTGAGGTGTCTGTTTCCAGAATGCCTCTCAGAAAGTGTCCATATTTTTCCTGAGAGGGCCAAACGCCGATTTGCTGGGACTCCTTTAGAGTTGGGGGATTAGTGGCCCGCATTAGGTGTTTTTCCTGAAGGACCTGAGGGATGGAACTGAGGACAGGAAAGTTTTGCCTTTAAGGGGATGTTGGCAGCTTGGGGATCCCCTACAACCAGCAAGGGGGTAGAGTTTCTCAGTTTCTCCAAGGCTGGATATTGTACTGCTCTAATAGTCCTGAGATGAAAGGCTGGCCAGGTTCGGCTTCCTGGCTGGGAGCAGGCTCGCCTCGGGTGGAGGGTTTGCCAGCCACAGTTTGGGTGCCCGCCTGGTGGCTCCCCTCGCCCTCCCTCCCCAACCCCACCTCACCGCGGGACTCTGGGACTCTCGGTCTTGGGGCTGAGCTGCGCCCTCGCTGGAGGGGCCGCAGCCAAGAGACAGAGGAGTTCTTCAGAACTGGGCTTTGTCTTCAATCTGGGGGCGGTGATCGGCCGATCCCACATTCCACAGGGGCTCCCGGGGACCGTTTCCTCTTTGCTCTTCTGCCTCATCCTAGCTCTCTCACGCTCTCCCCAAGGCTGGTGCCTGCCAGGCTCATGTGGGGAATCCCCTCCCGCCTTCCCACTGAGAAGGTTAAGAAACAGACCCTCCCAGTTAGGGTAGGTGCTGGTAGCCTGGAAGCTGAGGCTTCAGGCTTCCCACCCTACAGAGGCCCAGGCAGAAGAGAGGCCACCCGAAATGCTGTCCTCTCCCTTTTCAAATCGGGATTCTGAGCTTCATCATCCTCTGCTTAGTGGGAGACTGAAGACTCAAACCCAGGCTTCCTGCCTCTTAGGCACTATAACACCATGGGGTCCTTACCCAAGCTGTTTTAGAGTCAATCCCATCCAGTAAGTTCAGCAAGCAATTTATTAAGTACCTGCTGTGTGCTGGGCCATATGCTAAGCACCGAGGTTATCCTGCCCTAATGGAGCTTGCATTGTATTGGGAGGAAAAATATCTAGGAAAATGAGGAAATAGAAAATGTGTGCACAGTAATGAAATGATCCACATATGCCCCATTGCAAACCTTAACTGCTATACAAAATATTGTCTATTATTATTAATGACAAAAATTGGGGGCTGAGGGGAACTTGCTAAGGCTGGAGAAGTCAAGGCAGGCCCCTGGAAGGTGCTTCTGCTGAGCCTTGAGGGGAGCTGGCATCCAAGCAGTGGAGAGAGGAAGAAAAGTCATGTGAGTCTGGGCAAAGTTACTTAATTGCTTCACCTCAATTTCCTCAACTACAGAATGGGTATAATAATAGCAGCTACCTCACAGGGATGTGAACGTCAAATCTCAATGCATTATAGAAATATGAGTATTATGCAGACTTGTGAAGGGGAGTGATGCAGCCTGGGCAGGCAGCTAGAAGCAGATTTTGTCTGAGGCTGGATTTGATCTCAGCTCTTCCTGATTGCAGGCTACCCAGAGTCTCTTTACATGGCTGTGAGATGCTTAGAGGATGAATGAGACCCCTCAGGGGAAGCCCCAAGATGACCCAAAGTCCCCCTGTGCTCGTGATCAGGCCTCCTCGGAAATATTAACAGAGGCCTAGAATGTCTGAGGTGGGTGGGACCTCAGCAGGATCCAGTCTGCCGGAGACCCAAAGAAGAATGCTGGGGGTCGGGGGAGGGGGCTCGAGGGGTGGGCATTCAGCCTGGTATCGTTGTTTTTGTCAGCTCTGGGAGCCTGCAGTGGGCTAAGGAGCCAGGAGAGCCAGGTAGAGCCCAGCCTCAGAAGTCTGGGTTCTTTTTAGGCCAGCAGGGCTGGGGAAGTTCCAAAGCCCCAGGGTCAGGCACAGGAGGAGGGCTGGTCCAGAGTGAGTCAGAGGCAGAGCTTGCCCGATCCACGGCTGGGAGCTCCTCCCTCCTCCCTCCCTCTCTCCCCTCTCCTTCCCTTCCCACCCTGAGGAGGCAGGAGGACTTGGAACCAGACGTGAGTCTTAAGTCGACCTCCCCAGATCTCATCCTCAAAATAAAGGGAGTGGACTATGCTCCCTTATAACAGTGAAATCCTATGATCCTTACAGTAAGTCGAGGCAAGAGACCACACGTCCTCAAGTGGGAAGGAACAAACACATGTGCATATATATAATCGCTTCCTCTACAGAATGCCCCTTCCAACATCTCCCCCTGGGGGAGGGGGGAGCCGACCTCTGCTTCCATAGTAACAACAACTGTAGCAATGATAATAATGAGCATTGACACCGCGCTTTAAGGTTTGTCAAGGGCTTTATGAATGTTGTCTCGTTTCATGCTCACAACTGAAAAAGAGGTGATGCCCATCTCATAGATGAGAAAACTGAGGCTGTCAGTTGACGCCTATCATACAAAGACAAACCAAACCCCAAATGAAGAACCAGCTCCTTAGCTCAGGGTGCTCACAGATGAAGGGGGGAGGATATATTGAGCACAAATTGGGGGACATCTCAGAGGGAAGGACCAGGGGAGCTGGGAGGTGGAGGGGAGGAGGGGCAGCATTCCAGGCATAGGGTACAGCCCGAGAAAGTGCCCGCCCGAAGCTGAGAGACGGAGGGTCTAGTTCACGGACTGTAAGAAGGGCGGGGAGACCTTGGGGATGAGTTGTAGGAAGACTGAGGTGGGAAGGAGCATCCAGGAAAGGCTTTAGAGTTCAAACGGAGGATTTTATGTTTGATCCTGGGGGAAATAGGGAGCCATTGGAGGTTATTGAGTGGGGGTGTGTGTGTGTGCTGTGATGGGACCTGGACTCAGGAAGATCGTTTCGACAGCTAAGTCCATGATGAAGCCGAGAGTGTCGGGGTGGGGCTGGGGGGCAGGCGTGAGGGGCTGAGAACCTGCGTAATTCGTACTCACCCAGCGGAACAGAACACCCGAGCTCCTGGGGCAGGACCTATGGACTGCACTGCCTAGAACGACATCCCCTCCTGGGATGGGGCGCTTCCTACCTTCCAAGGTAACCTACGAATTCCAATTCTCAACAGCTTCCATGGAAAGAAAAGGAAAAAAAAAAAAACTTTTCTTGAGTTGAGAGTCTGCCTGCTGTGTGACCTCTGCCCTCATTTTTTACTATAGGAAGGGCCATGGTCCAATGCCCTTCCTATAGTAAAGTTCTCATTCTTGAAGACACCTCCAGTGTTCCTCTGAGTCCCATCTTCTGGCTAAACATCTTAATTCCATCAACAATCCTTCTAGGACATTTCTCTTTTATTCAACGACAGGCTTGGGGAAGACCCAGAGGTTCTGGGGCCTCCCAGTGCCAGCCCAGGGAGCTCCCCGGAACCTATCAAGTCATGTTGGCTAGTTAGGTTCCAGATAGTCCTCCCAATTAGAAAGGAGTTGAATTAGACACCTGCCTAGCATATTAGCTGAGTGACCATGGATATGTCTCAAGCTCTCCCATCAGTCAATCAATCAACAAGCATTTAAGTGTCTCTTGGGGGCCAGGCTTTGTGCATACAAGGTCCAAAGCAGTCATGCCACCCTTCCAGAGCTCTGTGGATAGGGTGGGGAGAACATGCAGCCACACAATTAAATCCCAAGTAAATACTAAACAAAGGCAAGACAGTTCCAGGCTTGAGGTTGGGGGTGAAGGGGATGGGGTGGCATTAGCAGTTTAAGAGATGCTGAAAGACCTCTGTAGGTGGCACTGTGGCTGGTTTTGGAAGGAGTAGCTGTGCTAAGGGGCAGAAGGGAAGAGAGAGTGCATTCCAGGCATGGGAGTCAGCTCAAACCAAAGGACTAATAGGGAGTCTGCAGCTGTTTGAGCAGGGGAGTGACCCAGTCAGACCTTCGATTTAGGAGAATCTCTTTGGCAGTTGGCTTTGAGGAGGTTAGATTTGAGGAGAGAGAGGCTGGAGGTGGGAAGATGAATGAGGAGGCCAGGAGAAAGGTAATGAAGGAAGAAATGATAATATTTGCCAAAGGATTGGATATGGGGGGGAGGGCCCCAGGATGACTCAGAATGATCAGTTTCTTCATCTGTGAAATGGGGATAAGGATGCCTGGAGGGTGACAGAAGGTGTTTTGCAAAGTTCATGTCCATTGTCATGATCATTCACCCTGCCAATGGACACAAAGCATCTTCTAGGACCGGACCCTTCTGAGGCATCTTCTGAGGAAGGAGAAGTGGCTGCAAAGCTCCACCTAGTCTTTCTTCCTCCGGTAACTCAGGTTTGTGCATGAGGCAAGTCAGGCAGCTCAGGAGTTCATGGAATGGGAGAGCCAACACCCAAGGCCTGCCAACTCCCCTTCAATGGGACAGACTGACACCTGCATCTGAGGCTGGATGCTGGGCACTCTCCTTCCTCAAATTCCTTTGCTCTTTTGAGCCTCTGTTTCCTCATCTGTAAAATGGGGGGCACCGATGTCTGCAGTACCTGACCCAAAGGGATATTAAGAGCCTTAAATAAGCATTCTTGGCGAACCTTAAAGCATTTTAGGAATGACAGCCATTATTCTTGTCATCCCCCAGTGAGGAGGACAGCAGGTGGGCACTCCAGCACTTGAGAACCGGGATTGGTCCCCATGGATTTCCGCCTCCCCTCCCAAGTTTAAGCTGGGTGCATTTCTGCAGCTGCAAAAGCCAAGCAGGACTGAATTCCTAAGGAAATAACCTTCTGCTCTCGGTGCCTGTTGGGAGCTGGGGAACTCTTATCTGTGGGTGTGTTTTGGAATGAGAAGTATGACATAGCAGAGGGCTGGCTTGACTCCCCGCCTGCCCCCCACCCTTCAGTGGGTGTGATGTGTTTAATTTATTGTAGGAAACTCTCAAGGACGCAGGCTCTTTTTCAGAGCCCCGGACAATGGGCATAAAGCTCTATTTAACTTGACTGAATGGGGGCCAGATTTACTGGCGGGGCTAGACGGCATTTTTGTCCTAGGGTCTTCTTGGGCTACATCAGGCACTAAAGATCTGAGCAGAAAACGAGGGAGAAAGAAAAGAAGTAAATTTTCCAGGGAACTTTGTCCAGGAGTTTTCGATGTGCACCAAATAAAAAGAAGGAGCCGGACGTCCTCCCAGAAATGGCTGTTAAATTGGGCCAAAGGGTGTCGGCCTGGTAGGCAACACTCACTCAAGGCTCAGAGTGCAGGTTTGATGGAGCCCGGAATGGGGCCAGTCTCATCCAGGCCGACGGCAAAGTGAAGGAATCAAAGAAGGTGGGCGTCCAGGCAGCCAGTGGGGACAATACCTCATTGTCCTGGGCCCTTTCTTCAGACTTTAAACGTGTTTTTAACTACACTGTTTACCAACGTGTACATCCTAGTGGGGCCGGCTTGGGAGAGGGAGAATTTATGACCAGGAACAAACCTTTTAGGGGGGAAAAAAGGAGCCCTCTCCCAGAAGCTGGGAACGGCCTGTTTTATTCGATCCCTCCTGTAGCTACATAAAACGGCTGAACTGAACCTGGGCTCCATGGGGGGCACGCACCATGTTTTGCAAAGCCAGAGGCCTCGCGTTTCAGATGAAATGGAATCTCGTCTTTCAAGAACAATTACAGGAAAAAAAAAAGGGGAGGGGGGGGCTTGCAGACCATCTGTGGCCTCCTGACCTGTTTTAATGCAGCTTGTCTCATTTTTTTTCCTTAAAACAATCTAATTCTGAGTCACGCCCTTTGAGCCTGAGAATGCTGGCATTGGGAGCTGTAAATGCTGAGGTTGGGGAAGCTCTCAGACCCCCGTGTTTCAAGCCCTTGTCATCCCCATTGACAGTTGTGGCCATCGGCGCTGGATGGGAATGGGGCCCCCATTAGGCATCTGCCTTGGCTGGCCTTTTGCTTGGGGGAGCCCCCAAAGCCCCTCATCCTCCAAGGGCTTGAGGCTTGTCACCCCCTGAGCATTAGACGCCAGGGGCAGGTGCCTCCTGGCTGGGCATCTTCCTTGCCTGCAGCTCTCTGGAGCCTCAGATGCCAAGGAATGGGAGGTGGGACAGGCAGAGTCAGGAGAGACTCAGGTTCTCATTCTACCTCTGGCACATGCTGTGTCACTCTGGCCAAGTCATTTTCTCTCACCGACTCAGTTTTCTCATCTGTAAGATGGAGATAATATTGTCTGGAGTAACAACGGCCAGGGCAATGGTAAGTTTTAAATGCGATCATGTCTATTGTCTTTATAAACATCAACTCTCAGTAAACTGGAACTGATTAGCACCTTCAGTCAGTAATTTTTCAGGTGTATCTGATTCTCCATGACTCCCTTTGGGGTTTTCTTGGTAGAGGTACTGAAAGGATTCACCATTTCCTTCTCCAGCTCATTTTACAGATGAGAAAACTGAGGCAAGCAGGAGGAAATGACTTGTCCAGGGTCACACAGCTAGGAAGTGGCTGGATTTGAACTCATGAAAATGAGTCTTCCTGACTCCAGGCCTGGCGCTCTATCAATTGCACCACCTAGATGTTCTTGATTAAGCACCTGCTGCATACCAGACATCAAGGTCGTCAGATCATTCATTTGCTTCAGTCCTTTCATTTTTCAGATGAGGAAACTGAGTCCTGAAGGAGATGAAGAGACTGGTCCAGGGTCAGGCTCTGCAGCCTGTCTTTTCTTCCTTCTTCCATCATATCATTTCCATTCTACTCAGTGTTTATGGAGCCCTTTTACAGTTGTGCCCAGCACTGAGCCAGCATTGGGGATAGACAAGAACCAGTCCTGCCTTCAAGGACATATATTCTACTGAAGACTTGTGCAGGAAGGAGCTGGGAGGCAGGAGAATCAGGGCCAGCTTCCTGTTGAAGGAGGCACCTGTGGGGTGGGCCTTCAAGGCTAATCTCTCACCACCACGAGAGTCTTTCTCAGATGCCTCCTTCGGGGAGCCTGGGCTCTCCAAAGTTAGGCCAGTCCCAGGTACGCTTTGTTCGTTGCAAAGGGGTACATGCGGTGGTGCTCGCTGCCCAGGCTGGGTTCAAGGTTCAGATGGGTCTGTGTAGGTCAAAGGCTTGAACTTGAAACACTGTAGAAATGTCAGCTCTCTCTTTACCCTCCTATGGAGGCCCAAACCTGAGGATGCCGGGGCTCTGGGTCTGTTTGAGGGACCATTGATCTGAGGACAGGCTTGGTCAGGAAAGTGGGCAGGAGGACTCAGTGGACAGAGAGGTGATCCTGGGTGTGAGTGTGTGTCTATGGGAGGGGGGGATGAGGAGGGAGTACAGGCCTTGCCAGGGCCCAGCCTGCCCAGAACTTCTGTTCCTAGAGTGGCCCCAGCTCCAGGACTGGGGGGTCCTGGGGTTCTAGTGCCGGCCACCCAGTTCCCAGCACCCTCAGGAAGTTCTCTAAAGCCCAGAAAGCAGGCCTCACTGGCCTAAACCGAGTGGACGTGACCTGTGCCAGCTCCCTTCCAACACTGGGGGAGGGGTTGGGCTGGGCAATCTCTACATCTTGTCGGCATCTGTGGGGAGGGGGCCTAGCGACCAGGCCTCATCCCAGCAGCTTCTAGCTTTGAGCTCAGCCCTCCCTGGATTCTGCCTGCCCGTGGTCCAGACCAAACCTCTGTCCTTCCAGGGACCCTCCCTCCTCAGATGCCCAGCGAAGAGGCTCCATGACCATCAGGAGGTCGGAGAGCTGAACCTGGCTCAGGGCAGGCCTGGGTTCCAGACCTGCTGTCTGACCAGGAGCCCTACTTCATCATTTGTAAATAGAGAGTACCCCCTTCCTGGGGCTGTCAGAAGGTCCAAAGGAGAGAATCCAGGCAGCATGCTTCCTAACTTTCTGTGCCATAAACGTCCCTGGAAGTGTATTAGTTCTTCCTGACCAGCGAGGCTGTGGGAGGTCGGGTCTGCCCCATGCATAGGGCCCCAGACTTAGAGCTAGAAAGGTCTGCAGAGGCCACTGAGTCCATCCCCTCACTTAACTGGTGAGGCTTCTCTGAGATCCCATATTCTGTGATTCTGTAGGGGGTGGTCTCCAAAGCTGTGCCAATGGAAGGAGACAAGAACCCAACACACAGGAAAGGCCTTGAGTGATGGCCTGGCTGCTGAGGATGTGTCCATCATCTAAGAACCAGCCCAGCCAAGTTCCAAAGTTCTCACTACCAGCGGCTTGCCACATGGTCATGGCTTCTTCTGGTCCTGCAGACTCTGAGACACGGCATCTCACCTATGTCCATGGAGAGATTTGAACCTGGGTCTTACCACACAGATGAAATCATAGTTCCTTCATGTCTCGAGGTATATACTATGGACATATTGTAGCTTGGAATGTAAATCTTACCTTTTAAGGAGACCTTTTATGAAGTCCAGATTTAAAATAACACTCATACACAAGCACCCTTCTCATTGAGAAGGAAAAAAAGACTATATCAGACAAAGAGGCCTTTATTTGCACCGAAGAGAGTGCATTATTCAGGATAGATAGGAAAATAGGGCCTGGAAATCCAGTTTTCCTTCCTTTCTTTCTACCAACTTTTGTCCCCTGATATATACGGATCGAAAGAGCTTTTTGGTTTCCAAGGTTGTAGGTTAAATATTTACTTTGGGCTCCCATAAATAAGAAAGGACCCGCTGCTTCTTTCCCTGCCTGGGAGACAGAATTCTCTTTTGTTACCTATGGGGCCCCACAAGGACGTTGAGTGACGGGAACGTGAAGAGGCCTTGGGTCTCTCTGACTAGCCTCAGTTCTGGTCTTTCAGCAGAGACTTGATCTCATCTGTGCTGGGTATGAACAGGGACCCAGGTTCCTCCCCTCTCCAGAAGAGCTTGGGAAACACCCAGGGCCATGGACTATGTCATGGTGGGCTAGCAAACGGGCTTAACCTCAGAATACTGGAATCTCAGGGCAAGGAAAGGACCTCTGAGGTATCCAGTCTGATGCACTCTTCAATGCAAAGCTCTTCTACGGCCTCCTGACAAGAGGCCACCCAGCCTTCAGCTGAAGACCTCCATCGGTGCTAGATTCTACTTCAAGGTAACCCATGCCCCATTGTGAGGAAGTTTTCCAGATCAACCTCTCTGTAGCATTCGTCTGTTATTCCCTAGGGCCCAGAAGAACAAGGAGAAGCTTTCTTTTTTTATAGGACAGCCCCCAGATGCTAGAAGACAGCTAGTGTGGTCCCCCCCAATTCTCCTCCGATCCAGGTTAAATGTTCTTGAGTCCTTCAACCAATCCTTGAGTGACATAGCCTCGAGCCCTTTACTATCCTGGGCTCAGTCCACTAACTTGTCAATGTTCTTTCTAAACATGGCACCCAGAATGGAGCCCATTACTGCTGCGGCTTAGCTCCCCAGAGCAGAGGACAAAGACAAGCTGGATCCGTGCCTCTCCTCATCTGTCCTAGGGCAGAGTAGTGTCCCAAGAGGAGTTATTATCCACTAAAGCCCCAGATTTTTTGGGGGGGCACATTGTACCTGCATCTCTCTGTCTCATTTACAAGTACAGCTTGAATAGATGGTTATGGAACAATTTACTGAAAAATCCAAGAGACCATAAGCAGGAAAGTGAACTGAGTAATGTTTCTTCCCACCTTCAACTAAAAACAATTTCCTTTGCACCCCCAGTGCTTAGCATAGTACTTGGAACATAGTAGGCACTTACTCAACATGTATTGACTGACTGAGCACCTATCATGTGCTCCCTTAAGTGCTTTGTCAGGGCACATGGCAGATAGAAGCAAAGCCCCTCCATTCTCAGGATGGGAGGGGAACCAATCAATCAATAAGTATTTATTAAGGCATCTCCCAAATGCCAAGGACTGAGCTAAGATATTCAACCCTTTCATTTTACAGATGGGGAAACTGAGGCCCAGAATTAGCTAGTCATTAGTCGCTCAAGGTCACAACACAGGTGTTAAGTGACATTTTATTACAATTTTCTTTGGCCGAGTTACAATGCAATTCACCAACTGTATTTCTATCAGCACCTTCCTTCAAGGAGCTTCCAATCTAATGGGAGAGAATATTCAAACAGCTGCATCCATGTATGATTTCTAAAGTGTACATTACAGGCAATCTCTGGAAAGTCTCTACCAATACTGGGGGCAGTTACCAAGAGGCAGCTAATGTTGGAAGGGCCCAGTTGTGAAGGGTTTTCAAGGCCAAACAGACTTTATATTGGATCCTAGAAGCAATAGGGCATCCCTTGACAGAGGAGCGGTGTGAGATGGACAAACCTGCACTTTAGGGAAATCTCCTTAGTAGCCGAGGGGAGGACAGGCCATCGGACAGCCATTTCAAAGGCTGGTGGCCCTCGCTGCAGGTGACTCAGAGCAGAAGCTAGTCTGCCATGGAGGGAGTACAAGGCTATCCCCAGTTACCAGAAAAGCCTGGCCGCTGTCGGGGCCATTTCCCAACCTCGAGCCAGGGAGATGGGCTGGGGAAGGAGTCTCAGTGGGCTCTGGCTCTCCTGGCCATGTCTGGTTGTCTCACTGATTTCTCCATCACCAAGAGGCATATTCTTGGAAACTGATCCGATGTCTTAGTGCCCTGAGAAGCTACATCCCCAGAATCTCTTTTAGCCAAAAAGTTAGCAAATAGGAAGAAAAAGCTAAGCTTATTTGATACTTGGTTGGAAGTTTTGCCCATTTTCCCCAAATCTTTCCTCCCATCTTCAGTGTAAGTAGCATAAATATATTAAAGATCCCCTTTCCCCTCCTCCTGTCCCCAGTCAAAGGAAACCTTCTGCCCAGGCGTATGGCTGAAATGAAAAAAAAAAAAAGGTGGAGGGATGGCTGGGATATGAGATGGCATAAGCAGAGGGATAGAATATCAAAGCTGGCCACATGATGTCTAAATGAGAAAATCCATCTGGAGTCTTGGCCGACGATCCCCAGGCAATGATGTCTGGTCCGGCTGGGGAAAGGGTCTGGCCCAAATGCTTGAGCTCTCTGCACAGAAGTCACTTTTCTCTCGCCTGCCTACTCACTTATGCGGCCTCTTCTTCATCTTCTTCACATCTTCCTTGGGAAATAAATGAGGTCTCTGCAAAGGAAAAGTTAGTGTTGAGCCTTTGAATCCGCATTGCTGTGGATGCTGAGAGGTCAGTGGGTGTCAATAGCACCCACCATGCACATGTCCTTGGACCAGGAAGAGGGGTGAGGGCTGGAAGTAACACCCAAAACAACAATGGCCCCTATTTTTGTGGACTTTACAGTTTGCTAGGCATCATCTGTCTAGGAATACCCCTGATCTATCCTCTCTATATCTGGTTTGGACATCATGGTCTGTATGGCTTCTCCTGGAGGGCAGAACCCCCAGTACTTAGCACAATGCCTGGCACACAATAGTTGCCTAATAAATGCTTGGCCTGACAAAAGCCCTTGGAAGGAGGTAGTGAGGACATTCTTTACAGAGGGACTGAGAAGTAAAATATCTTGGACAAAGTTCTTCAGCTAGGAAGTGTAAAGAGCAAGAATTTGAACCCAGAACTGTTGTGACTTCCAGGTCCAGACTCTTTTCACTATACCATACTTGTTCTATGAGACAGAGTCCCTGCCCTCACTAAGCTTACAGTCTAGTAGGGAGGACAAGTCACATCAGTCTAGAACATGGATTTAGAATGGTTCTTCTCATTCTTGTGACCTTCTTTTCCCAGTCTATACCACTGCGAAGGTGAGGCCCCGTACCTAAGACTCTGAATACCCTAGGTTCCTTCCTAGCTCAGCTCAAAGACCACCTCTCTATGGGCACCAGGGCTCCCTCCATTTATAGGGGCATATCCTGCCTCCCTTCTTGAGGAAGGAACTTTTGGTCTCTGTAGCCCCTGGCACACTGGAGGTGATTAATAGATACTTATTGACTGGTTAGAGGTTAGTTTTTCTGGGTAAATTGGAATACAAGCTTTGGTAGGTCTGTTCCAAGTACAGGTCCAGGGATGGACTGTCTGGCTGTTTTCTGAGAAGCAGCTTAGGTAAGCGCAGGGAGGCTCAGCCCTAGAGAGTCAGCTGACAATGAACATCTTGTTTTAGGTGCATCCAGGAATGTGAGAAGATCTGCTGAGAAGGGCTTTTTTTGCACGATGGGAGGAAAAAGTCCCCCCCCCCCCCAGACATAAAAAGATGCTAAGGTCTCCATAAGGAGAGATGCCCCAGGTTGTGTTCCCAGGACGCGCTGCTGTTAGGCAGAGTGCTGGGGTGGTCCTGGAGGGCTTCATGGAGGAAGCAGATTTGAGTTGGGCCACACCGCAGGCTGGGTGAGCATCCAGTCTGCCCCCACCCCTGCCCCTTTTCTCTTAGAATCCAATTGTCTGCAGCTTCCTATCCAATCCTTCCCTGCTTGTGAATCTCTACAAGGGACCGTCCATTCTTGGCTTGAAAATGGGAACCTCACTATCTTCTGTGCACCCGAAGGCGGCTTGAATGGTTAAGGTGTTTTTCCTTGCTTGGAGCCCAAATCTTCCTCTGCAGGTTCTCCTCTGTGCTCCTGGTACTGCTTTCTGGAACCAGGCGGAATGAGCCTACCCAACCTTGCTGCGCAGGCTCTTCACATATCAAAGACGGCTCTTATGTCCCTCCCGAGACTTGGCTTCTCTGGGTTCAAGAATCTTCCCATGCCCTGGGTCTCCTATTCCCTCCTCACCCTGGTCCTGATCCTTTGGTGCTCTCCGGGGAAGCATTTCTTCCATTAACAGCACATTTCTCACTCAACAAACATTTATCATGTATCTGCTGTGCGCAGGTGTCCAACCCCAGTCCCTTTCCTTGGACTCTGAGATTTGTTGGTGATCAAATCTCCTAAGGAGGGGAAGCTGGGCCCCCTCTCTCACGATTCTCTGGCCTTCCCCAATGGCAGGATGTCTGGCCCTGCGGCCCTAGTGGCAGGCAGAGGGGACATTTGGAGCTTTTCTTGTTCATCCATTTCTTTGGGGAACAGAAACCATGGCGATGATGGAGTGTGGGCCCCTCTCAGGCTGCTGAAAGCACACTCCCTGGGCGGGCTCCCTCCCTCCTCCCTCTGTGCTGAGAGCCCCAGGAGAGACCGGGAAGCCTTAGAGAATCACCATCTTTGTGCTGGGATCACCCCAGGGCCCCAGCATGGAATATTAAGCATGCCCAGCCCCCAGCAGCCACCGAGCATTCCTGCCCCATCGAAAAAGAAAAAGAAAAAGTTGCTTTTCTCATTCTTTCTAGGCCACAGCAAGGGAAACAGCTGCTCCTGGTGGCCCTGTCCCTGCCCAGGCACAGGCACTGCGGGAGCAAGGGAAGGAAGGAGGGGCTTCAGCAGCTGACCCCCTGGGGCCACAGGGAGGCATAGACTCCAGGTTCTGGTCCCTGTTTGGCCACCTCAGTGACCTTAGGCAAGTCCCCTTTCCTTCCATGTTAAAAATCGGGGGGGGGGGCGATCTCTGAGGTCCCACCAGCTCTAAGGTTACATGCAGTTTTTAAAAGCCAGAGCTAGCTTCGTGTCCTCACCAGCACCCCCATGGAGGCAGAACCGCTGCCTCACTTGGGTGTCTGAAGGACCATCCTGTGGAGCAGGGGAGCCTTGCTCTGCTTGGCCCCACAGGCAGGACGGGGAGTGATGGGGGGAAGGGAGAGGGTCAGATGGAGGCCCATAAACCCCCCAATAATGAGAGCCGGCACTGACACCGGTCTTCAAAGTGCGAGCTAGGCATACTCTCATCGGCTCTTCACTCCAATCCCGTCAAACAAGCGACACAGATTTTACTGTTGCTGTTTCATTGTTGAGGGATTTGAGGGTCCAAAAAGCCTGGCATGTTCTCAGCACTTGGAGATTTGAACCCAGATTTTCCTCCCTCCCAGGTATAGGCAGCGTCTCCTTTAGCATGTCATCCCTCTGACAAAACCAGATTTAAAAAGGAGAGCCGTCTCCAAGTGGAATGGACAGATACTGGAGGTCCTTGAGGAGAGGCTGGAAGCCCACCTGGCAGGCACATCCAGGAGGAGCTGGACTGGCTGCTCCAAGGCCCCCTCAATTCTGGGCTCTTATGATCCATCCTCTGCCCTTTCTAATGGAAGGGCCTTTCCCAGGCTTTTGCATGGAGACTAGGGAAGGTGCCCTAGAGACTTGAATTGACTTTCCCTGCAGATCCCCAGCCCTCAGATGAATCCAGGCAGGGACCACCTGGGTAGACCAAGGTGGGCTCAGGTCTAGCCTCACTTCATTATAGCCTTCCTCCCATGGTGGGGGCAGGTCCTCTGTCTGGAAACTGCACTCACCATACGGAGATTCTCTGGAAAGAAGCAGCAGGTTACCATCATCTTCCAAAGAGAAGGGCTTTGGCCCCAGCTGCTGAATCCATCCACAAATCCCAGGGGACTTGGCCTGAGTTTCAGGTTGTCTGGGCTCCCTTCTTCAAGTGACTCAGGGCCAGGGAGAAGACTGCTCAGGGCAGATGGCAGGGCCAGGCTAGTGCTTTTCAGGGATCTGAGCTCCCACTTCTGCATAACCCCCATCGCCCTCCTCCCCCTCCCCCCCAGGCAGGAGGACAAGAGCAAATCTAGAGATGAAAGAGCCCAGTCCAGGTGAGGGTCACATGGTTGGTCATGGCTAACCGATTCAGGTCCAGGGCATTGTTCTAGACACCTTGCAGCAGGGCAGGAGCATGGATCTGGGAGGGGAGCAAAGCCTGGGCTTCTCTCCCCCCTACCATAAAATTCACCATGTGGTTATTTTGTACACGCTCATAGATAGAAGCAGTGGGGCACCATAGGTAGAGAGCTGGCTTCAGAGCCAGGGGGGCTTGGGTTCAAATTCTGCCTCTGATATGTGCCACCTGTGTGACCATGGTAGCTAGATGTTGCTGTGGTTAGTGCTGGGCACATAGCCCTCAACTCCATGGTTTGATTCCCACCTCAGACACTTAGCTGAGAGCCAGGCATTCTGCCTCCATTGATCCCAATTTCCTAATTTGTAAAATAGAGATGATAATAATCTCACCTGCTTCACACAGCTGTTCTGAGGTAATGAGATAATTTGTGTAAATACTTTGCAGAATTGGGCTCTCTGCTTCCCATTCTCCTCATCTGGACTATTTATATTGTTACAAATATTCATTCATTTCATCTAGATTGTTGGTTTTATTGGCATAGAATTGGAAAAGGTAGCTCCTAATAATTGGTTTTATTTCCTCTTCATTGGTTGAGTTCACTTTTTTTTTCTTTTTGCTTTTTGGAGGGCAGTTGGGGTTAAGTGACCTGCCCAAGGTCACACGGCTAGTTTTTGTGTTAAGTGCCTGAGGCCGGATTTGAACTCAGGTCCTCCTGATTCCAGGGCCAGTGCTCTATTCACTGCTCCACCTAGCCACCCCAAGTTCACCTTTTTCATTCTTGATAGTGGTGATTTGATTTTCTTCTTTCTTTTTAAAATCAAATTAGCCAATGATCTATCTCTTTTATTTACAGCTTCTAGTTTTATTAGTTCATTTTCTTTAAACTTTCAATTTTGTTAATCACTCCTTTGATTTTTAGGATATTTTGGTGTTTGGAGGGTTTTAATGTATTGCTTTTTAAAGTTTAGTATAGTTTTGTTGTTGTTGTATGCACAATTTGTTTATTTGCTTTTCCTCTCTTTTATTGATTCAAACATTTAGGGATATAAAATTTCCCCTAAGTACTGCTTTGGCTGCATCCCACAATTTTTTGTATGTTGTCTCATCTCTAATGAAATTATTCTTTGTTTCTATGATTCATTTTTTGACCCACCCATTCTTCAGGATTAGGTTATTGTGTTTCAATTAATTTTAATCTGCCCTTCAAAGGTCCTTTAGTGAATGTAATTTTTATTACATTATAGTCGGGAAAAGATATATTTGCTGTTTCTGCTTTTCTGCATTTGTTTTTGAGGGTTTTATGCCCTAATATGTGGTCAATTTTTTTGACGGCACCATGCACAGGTGGGAATTAGGTATACTCTACTATTCCTATGCAGTATTCTCCAGAGGTCTAAGATATCTAACTTTTATAAAATTTTATTTATCTCTTTAACTTCTTTCTTGTTTTTTTAAAATGGTTAGATTTATTTAGGCTTGAGAAGAGGGTAAAGTGAGGTCCTCCCACTAACATAGTCTTACTATGTCCTCCTACTACTCATTTAACTTTTCCTTTAAAAAATTGGATTCTATGTCATTTGGTACACGTATGTTTGGTATTGAGGTTAATTCATTGTCTATGGTATCCTTTAGCAAAATATATTTTTCCTGTTTATCCTTTAAAATTAGGTCTATTTTTGATTTTGTTTTGTTTGGGAACATGATTGCTACCCCCTCCTTTCTTTACTTTAGCCAAAGTATAATAGTTTCTATTCCAGCCCATTAGTTTAACTCTGTATATATCTTTCTGTTTCAAATGGGTTTATTGTAAACAACATGTTGTTGGATTCTGGTTTCTACTCCATTCTGATATCCTCTTATATTTTATGGGTGAGTTCAACCCATTCACATGCACAGTTAAAATCACTAACTGTGTATTTCCCTCCATCTTTTTTCTCTTATACACATCCTTGTCTTTTTTATCCTGTTCCCTCTTCCAAAGACCACTGCCACCCTTAATCTACCCTCTGTTTTATTCCTTCCACCCCCTTGCTCTCTTAACACTTCACATCCTACTTCTCTGTCGGATTAGATGAATTTCTGTACTCATCTGTCTGTATGTTTATTCTTCCCTCTTTAAGCCAGTTCAGGTGAAAGTGAGAGTTAAGTGTTGCCTGCTCCCTCCTCAACGACTCCCTCTATTATATAAATTCTTCTTAGTGTGCCTCATTTGTGTGAGGTAATTGTTCCCTCTTCTTCTCTCTTCTGCTCTCTCTCAAAGGGACAGATTATCCCAATAGTATCATATTTGGGTCTTCTGTCTAATTGAAATCCCTTTAAGATTCCTGGTGATGACAAATTTCTAAGGGGTTACATGTATTATTTCTCCATATAAGACTGTAACCAGTTTAATCTTGTTTAGTCCCTTATTATTTCTCCCTCAGGTTAATTTTCTTGTGCTTCTCTTGAGTCCCATGTTTGAATGTTAAGTTTTCTCTTCAGCTCTGGAGTTTTCATCAGGAATGATTGAATGTCATCTATTTCATTAAATATTCATTTTCCTCTATAGGAATATATTCAGTTCTGCAGGTTAAGTTATTCTTGCTGTAATTTTAAGATCTGTTGTCTTCTGGAAAACCATATTTCAAGCCCTCCATTTTTATATAGTGGTGCCTTCTAGATCTTGTGTGATCCTTACTGTGGCTCTTTGGTATCTGGTTTCTTTTTTTTCTTGCCCTTTGAAGTATTTTTTCCTTGACCCGTGAGTTCTGGATTTGGGCTGTAATATTCCTGGGAGTTTTCTTTTTGGAATTTCTTTTTGGGGAAGTGACTGATGGAGTCTTTTAATTTCTACTCTTCCAGAACTGGAAATTGAGGGGATGCCCATCAATTGGAGAATGGTTGAACAAGTTGTGGTATATGAATGTAATGGAATACTTTTGTGCTATAAGAAATAATGAGTAAAGCACCAGCCTTGGAGTCAGGAAGACCTGAGTTCAAATCTGGCCTCAGACACTTGACACACTTACTAGCCATGTGACTTTGGGCAAGTCACTTAACCCCAATTGCCCTCAAAAAAGCAAAAAGAAAAAAAGGAAAAAAAAGAATGAGCAGACAAATTTCAGAAAAACCTGGAAAGACTTACATGAACTGATGTTGAGTGAAGTGAGCAGAAGCAGGAGAACACTGTACAAAGTAACAGCCATAGCGTGCAATGATCAGCTATGATAGACTTATTTCTTCTCAGCAATACAGTGATCTAAGACAATTCCAAAAGACTCATGATGGAAAATGTTGTCCACATCCAGAGAAAGAACTATGGAGTCTAAATGCAGATTGAAGAGTATTATTTTAATTTTTCTTTCTTATGGTCTTTCCTTTTGTTTTGATCCTTCTTTCACAACATGACTAATGTAGAAATATGCTTAATATGATCATACATGTTATAACCTGTATCAGATTGTATGCTGTCTTGGGGAAGAGGGAGGGGAGGGAGAAAATTTTACATTACCTTCCATTTTTTCATTTCTTTGGATCTGTTAATAGTATCTGATTTCTCATAAAGTCACTAGCTTCCATTTGCTCCAATCTAATTCTGAAGGAATGATTCTCTTCAGTGAGCTTTTTAGATTCTTTTTCCATCTGGCAAATTCAGCTTTTTAGGGCATTCTTCTCTTCATTGCCTTTTTGAGCCTCTTTTGCCATTTGAGTTAGTCTATTTTTTAAGGTGTTATTTTCTTCAGTCAGGTTATTGACTCTCATTTCATAATTTTCTTGCATCCTTCTTATTTCTCTTCCCAATTTTTCCTCTACTTCTCTTATTTGGTTTTCAAAATCCTTCTTAAGCTCCTCTATGGCCTGTAACCAGCTTGTATTTTTCTTGGAAGCTTTTGGTGCAGGAGTTCTGACTTCATTGTCTTCCTCCTGTTCCATGCTTTGATCCTTTTTGTCCCCAAAATAGGAGTGTAAAGTTGGATTGCTCTGCTTTCTTTGCTTCCTTTGCCGACTCATGTTGCCACTCAATTACTTGACTTTTGAGCATTTTGTCACAGTAGGACTCTGCTACCAGACAGGGAGCTTTGTCTCAATCACTGGGGTTTTCTAAACTGCCAATGCTATTAGTTGGGTGCCCTCTCTGAAGACTCAACAAGCTCTAGCAAGCTGGTCACTCACCTCAGGACCTCCACCCTAGACCAAAATCCAGTTCCAAGCAGGTTAAAGCAAGAGTGATTACCTCTCAGACTGGTCACTTAGTCCCCCTCCAATCTGCAAGCCAGGAGCTGAAGCTGCCACATGACAGTGGCTGTACAGCTGTGGCACCTCGGTAGCTTCTCCCTCCAGAGGATAAAGGCTGGACCGCACTCTCAAATTACTAGATCCCAAAGTCCACACTGCAATGACCTCTCACTTTGCCCTTAGCATCCATGAGTTGATAATTCTGGAAACCACCACAGCTGCTGGTGATCTGAAGTCCCTCCAGCCAGTGGCTGGTTGTGGCCACCCTGAGGCTCATGTGGGTCTGGGCTTGGCTCCCAGAGAGCTGCACTGGCTGCTTCCTGACTGCATTCCAGGCTATCCTCAGCAGGAGGTTAGCTTCTCCATGTCATTTTGTGGGTTCTGTAGCTCCAAAGTTTGTTCAGAGTCACCTTTTACATGAATTGGAGGAGGTGGAAGCCAGAGCCTTGGGGAAGTCCTATTTCTACTCCGCCATCTTGACTCCACCCCTCAGGAATCAAAACTCAAAATCTTAAAAAAACAAATGTTGAAAACTATCTTTACATGTAATTAGAAAAAAAAATACTATTAAGTGGGAATTTATTTTTCTAATTTGGCCTCTAGTTCTAAGATATCTGGGCAGTTTTTCCTTTGTAATTTCTTGAAATTGAATGTATCAGGTCTTTTTTTACTTATATCTTTCAAGTAGGCCAGTGATTCTTAAATTGTTTCTCCTTGATCTATTTTCTCAGGTTAGTTTTTTTAATAAGTTATTTCACATTTTCTTCTATTTTTTCAGTCTTTTGATTTTTTTTCATTATTCTTTATGTCTCACTAACTTCTATTTGGCCAGTTCTGATTTTTAAGGAGTTATTTTCTTAAATGAGACTTTATATCCCTTTTTAAAATCTGTTAATTATCTTTTTATAAGCTTCTTGCATAGCTCTCATTTCTTTTCTCATTTTTTTTTCTATTGCTCTTATTTGGTTTAAACTTTTTTTTGGTATTTTAAAAATCATTTTCTTTAGCTCTTCTACAATTTTTTTTACTTGTGTCCAATCTAAATTTTTCTTTGAGACTTTGCTTGTCAATGTTTTCAATCATTGTCTTCTTCTGAGTTTGAGTCTTGAGTTTCCCTGTCACCACAGAAGCTCTTCATGGTTGGGTTCTTCTTCTTTTTTTTTTTTTTTTGACTTGTTTGTTTGCTCATTCTTTCAGCCTACTTCTTGACTTTGCAGTTTATGTTAGTGTCGGACTCTGCTCATTTCTGACTTGGGGGTGGGAGGAGCAATGTCTGGACTGAATTTCTGTATTTTTATGTCCTTCTGCTATTTTCACAGACCATTCTAGGGGCCAGCAAGATTTCGGTCTTTCCAAGATGTTGTTATCTGGGCAGAGGTCTGGTCACTGCCCTCCTGGTCTGAGTTCTGCAAGTTCCCAAACCAGGTTTGAGTCTGTTGGAATGTGGTTGAGTTTCTATATATTGCTTCTAGACTCAGTAATAGTTAGTCTTCTGGGAGAGTTTGTATGTTCAGAGCAAATGAACTGTTGGCTCCCATTGATCTCTATCTTTTTTCATTGAGGGCTTATTGGGGGGTTGAAGGCTAGAAGTGAGTCCACCCCCCTGCTCTCAGACTCAGGGTCACAGAGGTGAGTTATTATTATTGTTGACTTTACTCCATGCAATGCTCTGCTGCCCTGGGCTGAAAAAATGACTCGTGGTGACTTTTCTTGTTTTTACTTTCTGGATCAGCATTTGGTCTGGTGCATTTTCTAGATCTTTGTCGGGGAGGTATATTGGGTAAACTGGGCACGAATGTTGACTGTCACTCCATTCCCTCCCCCTCCCACCAAGAGCTATGGGCATAGACTCTCAAAGTGGGTTAATAATTCTAATCCAGAGATTGTTGTGCTTGGTTGGTTGTTGCTAATTTTTTTCCTCAACTAGAGAAGGTCATCCATCCAGTGCCACCCCTATTCGTATAGAAGAAGAAATTGAGGCCCAAGGTAGTTATATGACTTTGAGAGTCCCATGGCTAGTAAATATCTTTGGTTGGTTTTGAACTCAGCTCTTCTGACTGTGTTCTATTCAACATTGCAAGGTAACTAATGGTTACACCCAAGGCAGGCAACCTGATGGGTAGTGGGTGGACCACTGGACTTTCAGCAAGGAAGACCTGAGTTCCAACCCTGCCTTAGACACTTCCTAGCTGTGTGAACTTAGACAAGTTTTAAATGCTCTGGGTGTCTTTGTATGTAAAATGAGAAAGTAGGACCTGATGAGTCCCAAGCCTTGAAGTGGATGGTCTATGGACATGCCTTTCAGCCACAATCATTAACGGAATGATAGGTGGTACATTTGGATGCCGTGCATGCTTCTTAAGGCTTTACAACTCTAAATTAAAACCTACTTTCCTGTGATCTGGAAAAGCTTCAAAACTTCCCCCCAAGCAGTTCCTGACTTTAATATACTGTTAAATGTTGTAATTCAATTGATCGTGTCTGCCATGTTCCTGGTGCTATGCTAAGCACAGGGATATGCAAAGATGCTTATCCAGCACTCTCCCTTGAAGAACTTTCATTCTATTGAAAAAGGTTGGAGGGCGGGTATACACGCTCTACCCTCAATTGTTCAGAACTCGAGAATTCTAGGATGGGAATGTTGCCCAGAGAGCACCTTGTCCAACTGCCTCATCTTTTAGATGAGGAAATGAAGGCCTGAAAAGAGGACGGGGTCAGCCAAGGTCAAACAGAAAGGAAATGGCGTGATAGGTCTGGAAGCCACATTTCCTGGTTCTGGGGTCAGGCAGCCTGCCTCCGCCTAGCTCTGGGAGTCGTGGAGGGATGAACCTGCCGCAGATTATAAAAGGCCATTCCTTCTCAGACAACTCGCTGGCCTTTTCCCAGAGGGTGTTAGAAGGTTCCCAGCCTCCAGGAGAGTCCTACCCTGTCCACCAATTCTTTATTATTAGAGTTTGGATTCTCCCATGCTGGCCGAGGTCCCAGGCAAAACAAAGTCGGCACCTCCAGGATATGTCTCAAACACGGCACATGTTGCAGGTTCCAGGTATATTCTGTGATCCCTGAGTATCAAACATGTTGGTGAGGAAGGCAGATTCCAATCAATTTTCCTTTCCCCCCAAGACAAAGCGTTGGTTGTTGGGCTGTGAGCTCGCTTCCTCTTACCTCAGCATTTTAGTGCTGAGGACATGTAGACTTGGAATCCTTAGCACAGAGCAGTCTTTGTAGGGATGGGGATGGATTTTGGTGAAATCCACCTATACTAAGCAGCACCTTAAACAGCATGAAAAGAAGTGAAATTCTACAGTCTGTCTCTAGTAGAGAAAGGAGTGCCAGGGCTCGAGTCGCAAAGATCTGCTCAGAAGCTTAGTCTGGCACATAGGTGGCATTTGGGGCAAGTCACCAAACCTCCATGGACCTCAAGCATCTTCCTGATACCTAAATGACACATCCCAGATGAGCTTTTGGGCTGGTGGAGAGAGAGAGTAAAATAATCCATCCATCCCCTTTTACGAATCTGTGTGAAAGCCCAAAGAAGCCAGGCCCGATGCTGCTTTGGAGGAAGGGTATAGGGGGCAGCAGCTTCATTTTCAGGAGCATCTTTTACTGATGTAGAGAGAGCAAGGTGGGTGGACTCCCTTGTGGTGAACCTGAGGAGTCCTGTAAGGTGGGCAGACATCAATGGGCTGCTAACTGCCTCACTGGAGGGTGCCAATCACACCCATGCGGATAGGTCAGGGACCCATTGCAATGAATGAGTGCAGAGACCTGTGGGAGGCAGGAGCAGGCTGCTTGGGGTTACCAGTGAGGATGTGAGCTTCCAAGGACACCAATGAATAGAAAAAAGTAGTGACATGGTCTCATAACCAGTGCCAGGGTGAGGGGTAGCTAAGTGCATTTGGATGGCCAACTCCTGCTGCTCAGATACTCACAGAATGTTACAAGACCCAAGGAAGGTCTGCCCTCTTGGGCAGGGGATTATGGGATGTTACACACAAGAATTTCATAGGATGGGAAGGCCTGGGTGGCTGACAGACAGGTGCCCCTGGAGGGAGGATGTCCATGAACCTACCCACCCCTACTGATGTTCCATGAGATTCCAGTAGAATGCAATCTCCCTGAGGGCAGAAAGTCTCTTGGGTTTTCTTTGTTCCTCTGTGGGAATGATGGTGCTCATTATACCTTCCTCAAAGGGATGTATAAACCTTAAAATGTAGGAGACTTCAGCTATCATTTATTTCATTTCCTTTTTATTGTTAAGATAGAGGGAATGGCATTTCCCTTGAATCCTTTAGTCCTCTGGAGAGGCAGAGTACCTCGAAGACCAGGGTGTAGCCTGGAGGAAAGTCAGAGATGACAGTGTCAGAGGCAGAGAGGGAATGGACCTTAGTGACCCACTACTCCAACTTCCTTATTTTACAGCAGAGCAGACAGGCCTAAAGTGATTCAGTGACTTGGCCAGGGTCATACAGAACAGATCCTGGGGCCATGATGTAGACACAGAGTGCTGGGTTTGGAGTCAGGACCTGGGTTCAGATTCCACTTCAGATATGTCTTGGCTATGTGACCCTAAGCTAGTTTTTCCTTTTCTGTGAAACGAGTGGGTTGGACTCAGTGTATACTAAGATGCTTTCCAGTTCTCAAAGTACACTTTTCCTGCTCCAGAGTCAGTCATCTTTTTACTGTCCTCGAATCCTGCCCCATAGCTGTATGGCTGTGGTCAAGTCACTTGCCCTCTCTAGAATTCAGTTTCCCCATGGGAAAAGTGAGAACAAAAGTGATATCTGTTCTATTTATCCCACAGATTAGAGACAAGACCAGCCCTGGAAGAGCTTACTTTCTGATGGTGGAAGAAAGAAGACAGCCATAGAAAGGGGCTATGCAGGTGGTGGTGGGAGGGGCGGTGAGGTGAGTGATCCCTAATTTCTTGGGGCTATTTTTCATTGCCCTGATTTCAGACTGACTGGGGAGCGAAATGTCCATGGGGCCCAGAACCAGCATCCTAAGGAGCTCAGTAGCCATGTTCCTTAAAAATAACTTGACAGCCAACACAGGAAGAAGATTCGGATGTGTGGATTCCGATTCAGGGCCTTCTATAAACAAACCCCCATCCTGGGAGAGGATGTCAGCATGCCCTGCTTATCTTTCTGGGCCATTTCCATATTCTTCGGGAGCCTTCTGAGAACAGGCAGCCTCCGCGAAACCAGACCTGCCGGGAGGAGTTTCAGGGAGAAAGTTACAGGTGTGGGCAGAGTTCTGGAACTCCCCCGGCAAGGGCCTGGCTCCCTGTGGACTGGGGCTGCAGGGCTGGCTTTTGGGAGGCTGAGCTCAGAAATATGAGCATGAATGGTGGCTCTGGGGCCTCTGGCCCTAGGGCAGGCCTCTCCTTCTCCTCCACTTCACTTAACAGTGGCCCTGGTTAAGGTCCACCCTAGCGGGGCCAGGCTGCTCACCAGCCACTGCCACCAGAAGGCTGACTTTACTGTCTGTTGACTGATCCTGACCGCAGGAATTCAGTCCTGCTTGTTCCCTGCCTGGTCACACAGGTACCAGTTGCTCTGAGGGGGCTGCTAAGTAATTTGTCTTCCTCAGAACTAACGCTCCAGCATTCCTAGTTTTGCCTATGAAAATGAGCTGTGAGGCCTGAGGCTGGGATCTGAGGGAAGCCTACCTACTTAACCCATCATTCTCAAGAGCCTGAGTGCAGATGGACTGTGTCAGAACACAGCTCCTGGGGCCCCCTCCTGCCTCGGCAGGGCATGCCAAGAATTTCACCGTGTGAATACCTGGATGAGGCATCTTCTGTGGGAACAAGGAGTCGAGCAGGCAGACTGGGTGCTTGTCCTCAATCTGTCTTATGACATTAGGAGGATCAAAGCCCCATTGTGGAGAGTCGGGTTCAGTTCAATGACAGGGAGCGGGCCAGTGGGGGAGGGTTAGCCTGCCCCCTCCTCGAGCATGCTGGGAGCTCACCACCCTCCCAGGGCCTGGACACCTCGCCCCCCACCCAGGCCCCTCTCTCCCCTGGCACATTTCTTTTTGAACTGACTTCCTAAAGTGGAATTGTCTTCCTTGCTTTGGGTGCAGGGTCACACCCTGAGAAAGAATGAGAAGCCGGGGACATTCCAAGTTCTGTCCTACTGTCTTTGGAGAAACAAGTCCCTACTTGGTGCTGTCTGAGATTAAGCTGTGGCTGGGGGTAGAAAGAAGCCATTGCCAGCACACCAAGAAGGAAGACTCCCCAGACAGGGGCTGAGGGGAGTCAAGCTCTGTCCTGTGAAGGGAGGGACGAGGAGCAATGGCTCCATCTGGGGCAAGGAGCCTCTTGCTTGGAGTCAGGAGGTTCAGAGTGAGGCTGGATTAGGGCACGTGCTGGCTCAATGACCTCCTCTTTTAGGCCTCAGTGTCTTCAGCCAGAAGATGAAGGGTTTAGAGAGGCTATTTGAGTTAGTCTATTTTTTAAGGTATCATTTTCCTCAGTCAGGCTGTTGACTCTCATTTCATAATTTTCTTCCATTGTTCTCATTTCTCTTCCCAATTTTTCCTCCACTTCTCTTATCTGCTTCTTAAGGTCCTCTATGGCCTGTAACCAGCTCGTATTTTCCTTTGAAGCTTTTGGTGCAGGAGTTCTGACTTCGCTGTCTTCCTCCCGTTCCATGCTTTGCTCCTTTTTGTCCCCAAAATAGGAATCTAATGTTGGAATCTTCTGTCTGCTTTGTTTCCTTTGCGTGGTCACAATGCCCCTCAGTCACTTGACCCCTGGGCTTTTTGCCACAGTAGGACTCTGCCACCAGACAGGGGAGCTTTCGTCCCAAACGCTGGGGTTTTCTCAGCTGCCGGAGATATTAGATGGGTGCCCTCTCTGATGCCTCCACATGCTCTGGCAAGATGGACACACACCCCAGGACCTCCACCCTAGACTGCAATTCAGATCCAAGACGGTTAAAGCAAGAGCGATTACCCCTCAGACTGGTGCTTGGTCCCCCTACACTCTGCAGGCCAGGAGCTGAAGCTGCCTTGTGGTGCTGGCTGGCTGTGCCAGCATCTCAGCAGCTTCTCGCCCCAGGGGCAAAAGCCACACACTCCCATTTACTGGGTCCCAAAGTCCAGACTTCACTGACCTCTCACTTTGTCCTTCGCATCTATGTGTTGATAATTCTGGAAACAGCCACAGCTGCTGCTGATCTGGAGTCCCTTCGGCCGGCAGCTGGTCAGACCCGCCCTGGGGCTAAAGCCTCGGGCATGGAGCTGGGCTCAGCTCCCAGAACACTGCACTGGCTGATTCCTGCTGGCCTGCAGGGCTGTCCTCAGCGGGAGGTTAGCTTCTCTGTATCATTTTGTGTGTTCTGCCGATTCCATCTTCTTTTTAAAAAATTGTCCATGTGAAGTCATGCAAAACATATTTCCATGTTAGCCATGTTGCAAAAATCCAAAATAAAAAAAAAATAAAAGTAAAGTGAAAAGAATTATGCTTTAATCTGTAGTCAGAGTTCATCAGTTCTCTCTCTAGAGGTGGACAGCAGTTTTCATCATGAGTCTTTTGGAATTGTCTGGGATCATTATACTGCTCAGAGTAGCTAAGTCTTTCTGAGTTGATTATTGTTACAAGGTGGCTGTTACTTCATACATTGTTCCTCAGAGTCTACTCACTCCACTCTGCATCAGTTCCCATAAATCTTCACAGGTTTTTCAGAACCCATCTGCTTGTCATTTCTTATAGCACAGTAGTATCCATCACAATTGTATACCACAACTTGTTCAGTCATTCCCCAGTGGATGACCATCCACTCAGTTTCCAACTCTGCTATCACAAAAAGAGCTACAATAAACATTTTGGATATATGGGTACTTTTCTTTTTCCTTTGATCTCTTTGGGATATAGACCCAGCAGTGGTATTTGTAAGTCAAAGAACAGACACAGTTTTATATTGTGTGTAGTCCCAAATTGTTCTCCAGAATGGCTGGCTGGTCTAGTCTTTTAGTTTTAGTGATGAGTATCTGAGGCCTCCTAGAAAAATTAAGTAACTTGCCCCAAGTGACAAATGACAAGGTTAGGATTTGAACCCTGGTCCTTTGTTTCCAAACCCAGTGCCCTTTCCACTATGCCAGACTGCCTTAAAGTCCTATAATGCTCCCAACCATTCTGTGGTTCAATTTCTAGGGGAGCTTCCTCCAACCATGAAGTGCTGTTCTTGTCTTTTGCTTCCCATAAATCCTCTTTCAGGATACTGACCAAGGTGCTGAAAGCCAGTGTCTGGATGTGTGTGGATAGTGTGTGGGTCCCTGGGGTCTCTGGGTCATCTGCTGGTTTTCTTGGCTCTTGTTCCATGGCTGTGCCATTTCTTCTCTGGCCTGGCTTTCACTGATGACATACCTCACAGCACTTCTCCTGTATGGCACTTCATTGGTGATATGTGGTGGCCTTTTCAAGCATCCTGCTTGCCTACTCATTGCTGGCTACAATTCTAATTCATTGGAGTACCTGCTGCTCCTGCTCATAGCCTAGAAGAATGTTGGGGTTAAAAGGACAAGCTTTGTTTTGGGGAGAAATGAGGTCATGAAGAATAGCCGACCACTTCCCGAAAGCCCTCTGGGCCTGCTCACTGGCCACGAAGAGGGTCTGCCCCAGACACAGGAGTGATGCATGAGTCCCAGGTCACCCTCCAGCGCCGTGGTGCAGCGTGGGGAATAGGCATTTTTCATTCCCTTGCTTTTTCCAGGGTGAAAAGTTAGGCTGAAATCTTTTAAATGATTGTGGACGGCTCTCACAAGAAATGGCAACAGGCACTATCAACCCTATTTTGCAGATGGCAAAACTGAGGGTCTTGCTCAATGTGATGAGGGGGCAAGTGTTGTGGTGGCAGTCCAGATTCCAGGCAAAATAAAGGAAAATGTAATCTTTCCAAGCCCACGGCCCCAGGGAGCTCTGGTGGGAGGAGGAGGGCTGGCTGCTGTGGAGATGTTATGGTTTGGAGCTGGCAGGGAAATGGGGCTTCAGGGTTGATGAAGCTGATTTTTTGAACCCTGTAGGATTATTCCTTTTACGTTTCAACTTGGTACTTCTGTCTCACCCCTCTAGGCTTTGGGGATCTTTTCTGATCCCATTCTGACAGGAGACATATTAGCCATTCCTCCCAGCCTTGGGTGTCAGGTGTATCCTCTGTACATTCGTTAAATGTTAGGCAGAATGGATTGGCACTGATCTGTAATTATGGAAGGGACCTGAGAAGTCACTGAGCTCAACCCCTTTTTTATACATGTGAAGAAACTGGGGCCAGAGGGTTGAAGTGACTTGTCCAAGGTTACTCAGCCAGGAAACAAGTCCTCTGACTCGTTGGTGGTCTTTCAGCTTGCCACTCCGTTGCTCACCAGTCCATGACCATGAGAATAAAATTTACTCAATCCTCCCCTCCCCTCCTCCCCTTCCTTCCCTCCCCTCTCTCCTCCTCTTTCCCCACCCCTCCCCTCTTCTCTCCCCTCCTCTCCTTCCCTCTCACCTCCTCTCCTCTCTTTCTCTTTTTTCTCTCATCTCTTCTTGTCTCGTCTCGTCTCTTTTCTTTTAGGGCCTCCTGGGGCTACCTCGGTGGCATTGGCCTGAACAGGTCCCTGAGCTCCTTCATCATGACGTCAGCAGCTGTGGCACCTGTTGCTGGTGAACAATGCAGATGAATGGGATCCAGGAGCTTTGTCTGAACAGAGCCCTTGCGTCTTTCCAGAGTGATGTCATTCGGCTTCTCATCGAGTCTAGCAGGAAGCTTTGTCAGCAAAGGTGAAGGCTCCTGCCTTCTTATCCTAGAAAGGGTGCTGGAGGGCAGCAGCACGCTGCCAAGGGGAGGGCTCAGGGCTGCGGGGCAGGCTCCCTGGGTTCCTTGGCAGACTCACAGGGTGGGAGGTTCTTGGCAAACCTCAATGAACTAGCATATGGATGCCCTTGAAAGAGCTGGATTTGACCTTTCTGGACCTCAGTCTTCTCATCTGTCAAATGGGAGTGATAGCTCTTGCCCTTCCTGGGCAAACCTCTGTAAGGTTAAGCCCTTTGCCCGGTGTCATTATCAACCATAAGAGTCAAAGACAGGATTTCTTTATGCCTAAAGTGACTCCATCTCACAGAAGCTCTGTGAAGTCATTCTTCCCATTTTACAGATTAGGAGACTAAGGGTCTTGGAACTTCAGGATCACCCAGTCAGCTGGTGTCTCAGACAAGATTTGAACCCACATTTCTGCACTCCAAGTCCAGCATTTTCTTATCTGTGCCTGACTATTCTTCCAGAGTTCAGAGCTGGCCTCGAAGGACATTTTCTTTTGTCTTAAATTCTATTTCAAAAGTTCAAAATGACTTCTGAGATGTGCTTAAAGAATGAGCTGATTGTGGCACAGGGTGGGGCCATGATCAGATCCAGGGGATGGGTGTGAGAGGAGAAGGTAGGAACCTCTCACACTGGGGATGTTTGAGGCTGTGTCTCCTTCAAATTGATCCTTCCTGGGGCTGACTGTGCTGGGTCCCAATGCCTTTGCAGGGAGGATTGTGGGATGTTTTGGGGAAGGCTCCTTAACTCTTTCAGGGCACTGGGGGGAGAGATTGAGAGCTAGGGGCCCCCCAGGGGTGAGCTACTCCAACCCCCTCATTTTATGGATGGGAAACCAGAAAAGGGGAGTGACTTACTCATGGACACAGGAGACCGTGGAGATTGGCAACAGAAATCTTCACTTGACAGAGGAGGAACCGAGGCTCAGGAAGAGAAAGTGACCAGTTGAAGGTCACACAGGGAGTTAGGATTTGAACTCAGGTCCCCCAAAGCCTGTGCTCTTTCCAGTCTTTGAGGGACCCCACTCAGCGGATGCCCTGGGCATCAAGAAGACCCGAGTTCAAATCTTTCATAGTAAGCGACTGGCAACTCTCTCTGGACCAGCCAGGCCAGAATGGTGAAGGCACCGGGGAGACAGGGGAGCCTGCTGAGAACAGCTTCATCTCTCCTGTCAGAGGGGCCACTGTGCTATAGTTCAAATACCACCTCAGACCCTTGCTTGTGGTGCTCATTCAACCCCAGGTGTGGTGGAGAGGGTTCTGGCTCTCCTGAGCAGAGCCTTATTCAAACCTCAGGGTTCACATTCTACCTTTGTCACCACCTGGGACCTTTGGCAAATCATTTAACTTCGCTGAGACTCAGTCTTGTCATCTGTGAAATGGGGGGAAATCTATGGTACTTACCTCATAGAGTGCTGCGATTCATATAAGATCACATATGCAAAGCATCTGCCCCCTTTAAAGCACCATGGAGACATCAGTGTTCACTATTGTTTGTCCTTTCTTATTTCACTGTTTATTCCTTCATTCCTTCCTTCATTCAATGAGCATTTTATTAGGTGTCTCCTACATTCCAGACACTAGGCTGGGTCATAGGTTCATACATTTAGAGCCAGAAGGGCCCTTGGAGACCCTCACATTAAACGGAGGCCATCTGACTTTAGAGTTAGCTCTGGCCACCTTCCCTTGGTGCTGAGTTAGAGATGGGGACCCCTAATGACAAGACCATCTCCTATGCATTCTCTATGACTCAGTGATGTCTCCTTTTCTGGATTTGTATGTGATTTACAGACAGGGAGGGAACAGGTGTGTTGATGTTAACACTGTGTCATGGACAGCAGACTAAGACAGAGGGTCCTTGGCCTCCTGTCACGGGGAGCTGTCCAACATCCCATTCATTTCCCACAACTTGTCTGACATAGGGTCTCTCTGATCGTGGGGAGCGACCCACACATAGGAGGCAATTTCTGGAAGGGCTCAGCAAAGCTGGGTTCTAATGGTCCTGACCCTCAGAATCAATGCTGAAAGCATCGATGGCTAACCCTAACCTTAAATGCATGCTTTCTTGGTGTATCAGAAAGGAGAGAGAGGGAGAGAATCTGGAACTCAAAATTTAAAAAGAAAAGAATGTTTAAAATGAATAAATAATCAACTGAAATGTTAGAGAAAAATAAAACAATGGTTAAAAAAAGAAATGCCTGATCTATGTGGCCTGGTCATGGACCAGAAGAATTAGATTTTAGAGATCTTGTCTAAACCCATCACTTTTCAGAAGAGACTGAGGCCGGAAGAATAAGGGAGGGGCCCAGGATCACACAGTGGTGAGTGATGGGGAGGGGAAGAGACCAGGCACTTATTAAGACCTATGTGCCAGTCACTTTGCTAAGGGCTTAACAGATACCACCTTTGGAAGCAAGTCTGTATTAGCAGAAAGAATGTAGTTGGGAGAGCTGGGGATTGAACACTACCCATGAGATCACTTGTGTGACTGAGAGAGAGAGTCTTCTTAGATACCCGAGTTTCCTCATCTGAAAAAGAGGGTCAGCAATATCCTGAGGACCTGCCTACTTCTCCAGGGCCAAGGGACGATCCAGAAATTCTCAGCAGGGGGTCTGTGCCAGCGATGATGACACAGCCAGGCAGGACTCAGCCCCAGGCCTGGCATTCTTCCTTGTGGTGAACTGTGTCTCGCCCCAGAACTGTAGAGCTGGGTGGCTGCAGGCCATCCCAGTGGCCTCGTGTCCAAGCCATCCGATAAAGGAATCCCTACTAGAACCCAGGGGCTGGGTGGGCCAGCCCCCGCCTGAGGCCCCCAAAGATGGAGATGGCAGCTCTTCCCGCAGAAAGGTTTTCTCTGCACTGAGAACAAACCTTTCTCTCTCACACTTCTCCCCCTTGCTCCTGAGTATGCTTTCTGGGGACAAACGGAACAAGGCTGATCCTTCCTTTGTAGGACAGTGGGACAGTCCCTCAGGTACTTGGGGACAGCCCCTAGGTTCCCCTAAGTCTTCTCTTCTCCAGGACAAGCACATCTAGCTCCTTCAGCTTCTTAGGGCATGGACACAGGGTCCTTTGCTGCCCTGGTCACCTTCCTCTGGACAGTCTCCAAGGATATAAAGGTCTTAAGCTGGAGTGCCCAGAAATAAGCTTAGCCCTCCAGGTGAGGCCAGAGGGAGGAGGCAGAAGACAGAGGAGACTCCTGGGCCCTGGCCAGCTGCTCTCCAACTAGAACAAAACTATGGCAGCCATTCCCTGAATTCCAGAGCACTGGTCAAAGCTCCTTTCCTTTCAGCCCAGTAGGGGCCCCTGGAACCAGACAGAAGAAAGACAATCCCCTCCCCTCCCAGGC